>NC_133656.1:147448325-147791217 GCF_009905375.1 Apium graveolens | reverse complement strand
ACTTAGTCCGGAGAACTGTTATGTTCTGTAATTATATTTTATGTGTTCTGCAAATTTTTCTTTTCTCTTGAGTTACATCAAAAATTCTCATAAATATATTTTAGTTTTACATAATACGTCAAAATTTTAATAATATTGTTATGATCGCTATAGAACACTAAATATAGAACTATAAAAGCGGATTCCTTCGTCCCAGACAAAATGACCAATAATGCCCTTAAATCTCCTTTTTATTACGGCATTTGACTGTGTTAGCATTTTTCTCAATACCCTTATTGTCCCAAATGAATAGTTGTTCCCGCACTGTTGGCATTGCATATTTTTAGAAGAAAATGAATCCTTTATCCTTTGATTCCTTTCCTTCCTTTATTATTTTAATATGTTAAAAAAGTATGTGCAAAGTCTTTGTTTTCTTCCTACAGTTGTGCGGCTTCTACAGTGGTGCACACGGCTGTAAAATATTAAAATAATAGTGCACAGTTCCCTGGGCATGGGCACTCACGTGGGCAGTGATATGATTGCTTTTTAAAAATTTCTCGTTTGCATTTTATTCTTCTTCATCAAACCACTTTTACAATGGAATTCATATACATATTAATTTCGTTCGGTACTATTTTTATGATTTGTTCTTCACGTGAGGTTAGTTCAGTTTTCATCTCTTTATATTTCAATTTTTTCATTTTAGGTTGTATTTAGTTATATAGATAGATGTTATATGTAAGTAGAATGTTTGGGCTAAGAGCTTAATGATATTGTTTGTGCAATTATTGTTTTTATGATATCATATAGTGGTAGATATCTTGATTATGCTCATTGAAGACACAGGTAATCTAACTGTGGATAAATACTGGCCATGATGGGTGATGTATGTATTGTTAAGCTCTTTACTCTTAAGCTCTTCACTGTAAATATAATCATCTTTTACCAATTTATATTTAAGTCCGTTCAAACATATGTTGTAGTGTATTGTAAGATACATAACAAAATATGTTAATTCCAGGGAAACAAAGCTTTCAAATCATTTACATCTGAAGACCTAAATGTATGGTAATGACTGATTTTATCCATTCGTATGTATATAATTTGCGCATAATGCTTATCTAATTCAAATCAATCATATTTTCGGTTAGAGTTTGGCAAGAAGAAGAGACAATTATTCCCGAAATAAAGGATTGGAGTCAGTCGTTCGATTACACCCCTATACCAGATTATTTACCGTTATTAAGAAGGTTAATTTAAAATTATATGTGATATGATAAATTTTTCTTCTGTTTGCTTCTACTTTCAGGTTTGTTTCCTTTATAATTTTGATATAGTGTTGATTATTATATTATTCAGTTGTGATGATTTAACTACTGTGAAACGTACACCTTTTAGTAATATTAGCAATGAAACAACATTATGTACCTTTGAAGCAATTGACCTCTGAGGACTTGAATTGAAGTTATCTCAAATCTTCACTTGCATATGTTCTTGGATGTAAAAAGTATGAATGATAACTAAATACATTTCGTAGTACATAAGCGTCCATGTGGAGATGATTCTCTATATCAAAAGAAAATGCACAGCAAGTTTAGTGCTGTTGAGATTGGGAAAGGAAAAGAAGTTAGTGAACATGAAGGGAAGGAAAATAACTTAATGAGCATAAGAGAAGGAAAACAGTTAGTAAAATTGCACATGAGTTGAGTAGAGGTTTTTGATTTGATTGTAATACCTCTCAGCCATCTCAAAGTTGTAACTATGAAGACCCAGGTTTGTTCCCATTTTTTGACCTTTTTTTAATTACTCTAAATCTAAATTAAGAATTATCCTGATAAAAACAACATAATGTATTTTTTATGTTGTTATAACACCTAATATTCCACAGCGGATGGTGATCATATTATTGATGATTTTCTCTGCAATGATAATAGTGCCAAGGGGTAATCGTTACTTAAATTATGAATTACAATGCAATGTATGATATGTGTTATTTGCAATAATGCAGATCTAGACAGTCATGTAGATGCTGATGGTATCGATGACTTTAGTAATTTCATCAGCACGTGTTTCCGGAACCATTTTTATTATTAATTGCATAAGAACTTAATTGTATAATTTATAATACATGGTTAATTCCTTTTATGGTTTAGTTTTCTATATAATATGTTTCCATGGGATCTCCTACTCAAATGTCAGCATTGTGTGCGTTTGTTGGAAGGAGAAAGAACCAACAAATCACAACCAAGAGTGCATTCCTGTTTTTCTATATGCTGCAAAAAGGGACAGATTAGGTTACCCAAAAATCCAAAACACATCCTATTGTGGCAGCTATATAATGATCCAAAGAAGCAAGCATTTCTTGAAATGTAGTCGTATATGTTAGATATTTGAGATGTCATGTCTAATATTTGTGTTTAGTTTCAGACTATATCAGGACTTACTGGAAATCATAACTTACTGAAGTCAGAACTTATATCAGAACTAAGACCGTCAGTATATATATTAGACTTAAGTGTGGATACTTCAGATAAGGAATCAGCTAATTTACCAGGAAATGACGTGACTAAAACAATAGAAGATATGCATGAGAGTATAAACTAGAAGACTTGTAGAAGATAAGATCGATTGATATATTTTTAGGATACAAAAATTATATTTCATATAAATTAGAAGATATCTTGTAACTGTGTACTATATAAACACAACTTAGGGTTTACACTATATGTGTTATCATTCACGAGAAAGATTATACATTGTAACCTAGCAGCTCTTAGTGATATTGTTCATCATTGAGAGAGAACAACTGTTGTAATAACCCCCAAAATGTTCAACTTTTTTTGTAATCCTTGTGAATAGTGTTTTAGCTGAATGAGAAAACTTTTCATGCCACACTATGTAGGGGTTCTGTTATGGATATTCTGAGATTTTATTAGTACTCTATACGGTATATGAGTGTATGTAAAGATCGTCAGAATCCAATTCCGAACACTTTGGTTTTTCCCGGAAATCCACTAGATACGGAGAGAATTGAGTATAAGGTAACAGGATAAAAATGATTTAAATTAAAGGATTATAATAGAGGATCATAAAAAGGAATATAATGTATTGAGAAAGGTTAAGGGAACCTAAGTAATAAGATCCCGGGTATGATCCTTCAAACGATAAACGAGAACGAAAGTTAAGCGAACCGTATAACAGATCAGCGGTCATTAGGCAAACAATTAGGAAGTTAATCAAAGGGATTAGAGTGAGTGATGTCACCCAACCAATGAGAGGAGGACAAAGAGGGAAGGATAACATCACAACATGACATAGGCAGACATAGGCATGACATGGGAAGGAAGGAGATGTGGTGGCTTTTTAACCACACAAAATCAAGGGCAAATAGGTAATTAACTAAATCAAACACAAAAACAATCAACCAAGCCAAGCAAATTCATTCTTCATCAAAATCAAAAAAGAAACCAAGGCATTGTTCTTGAGAGCTCTCGGCTTTTTACTATTGCAAAAGGCAAGAAAATTCAAAATCAAAGATCCAAGCTTCCTAAATTGGTGAGTTAATTCCCTAATCATCTTCATGCTTAGTTAGGGCTATATCATGAGTTTAAGCCATCAATTCCTTCTCAATCTTCTTCATTTAATCAAAGAAGAAGACAATGAATAGTGTTTTACAAGTTTTTAACTTGAAATTTTTCTTGTTTTCCTTGAAGATCCAAGCATTCCTAAGACTTCTCAAAGCTTCTTAAGGCTTCCTAGCTACTCCCACCACTTCAAGGAAGGTATATCATCTCCAAACCCTAGATTTCTATGTATTATAAGATGATTTTGATTAGTAGGGTGATATTGTAGCTTGATGTTGGTGATTTAGAGTTTGGAATTGAAATGGTATTGAAATGGAATGGTAAATGTTGTTGTTTTGATTAAAAGAACTTAAGTATGGTTAAAGTTAAGCTTAGGCATAAGTATGAATGTTAAATTGAATTGGTTGGGGTTGTTATGATGTGATAAGGATGGAGGTGGTTGTATGTTGGATTTGAGGTTGAATTGGGTTGGTTTTGAATGGTTTAAAATTGGGAAATCGCGTAAACATAGCCGTCGTAACGTCCGATTTTCTTTAGACTGTTTTGTGCATAACATTAGGACCCGAGAACCCCCTGCTAGAATATGACCATTTCCATTTTAGATAGCTCGTGTTACGAGCTTCGTTTTGATATGTAGTTCGTTCGATTCCGATGCACGGTTTAGGAGAAACGATCGTTTCAAGTAACGGCGTTTCGCGAACGAAACTTTTCCCCTCGCCTTACTTTGAAACATAGGTTAAAGACCAAAAAGGGTTAATTAATGTATGAAACATTTATGGTAAGTGTGTTAGGCAATTGGTAAGACACTCGCGAAGGAATCGCCTTAAAACTCGTAAAGGTTAAATTATTAAAAATGGTGGAGCCGAGGGTACCCGAGTGACTTAAGCGAGTCAGTAAGCGCAAAACAAGCGTTATAGTCTAAGTTAGTTAAAGTATAGATTTACAAGTGACTTTGGTTTAATTCCAACTTACTTGTTGTTTATAGGTTACCAGACTCGTCCCGAGCCTTTTATCACCCCAAGTCGCTCAGGACAAGTTTTCTAACCGTTATAACTGTTGTTGTGATGTATATATGTATTGCATTATCTTGCGATAGATGCATGTTGGTTAATTAGCAAATGTTGCAATATATTGAAGCATGCTGCTATGGTATATATATATGCATGCCTGTTTCGTATTCTTTCCATATATATCTTTTGATTCAGTTGATAATACCTATGCTAGAGGATAGCGGTAATTTGCATATACCCTTAGTATAGGGACCCAAAGGTGAAAATATTTTCTAAAACCGGGAGTCGAGGATCCCGAGTAGATTTTGTATATAGGATATAAATATATATATATATATACTTATATATATATATGGTCATAGTTTTCAAAACTATTAATCGAATAAGGTTTATTCGATAACTTTAACTTTATTTATTATTGAATATTATTTCGAATATTATTCGAAGGCTTATGACTCTTTTATATTAAATGAATATTATTTTGAATATTCATTCGAGGGCTTATGACTCTTTTATATTATTTATTGAATATTATTTGAATATTCATTTGAGGATCTATGACTCCGATTATTTGCTGAATATATTCTTTATTTTATTAAAGAATAAGGTGTCAATAATCAAACTTATTTTCGATTATTCAAATAAAGATAGTACTTTCATATAAGTATATCTTTGGTTATTTAATACTCGTTTCAAGTATAAGTTTTAATACTTCTACTTCAATTATTTTTATAAAGATTATTCTTTATGGGAATATTATTTAAATAATAATATTCAGACATTTTCTAAATATTCTGGGGACTGATTTACTTCATTAAATCAGCTTTACTCCAAACACTCTTTAAAGTGTTTTCGAGTCTTCAAAATGATTTTTAAAAGTTAGAGCGGATCCCAAAACTCATTTTTATATTTAAGATCTTCCTTTTAAGGGGATTTAAATACTCGCTCAAAACCTGAGGGATCCGGCTCTGTGGTGTATTTTATATTCGCAACACGGTTGCAGTTTTGGTAAATGAATTGATTACTTACCCAACGTTCGGGAAGTAAGTCCATCTATTGAGTCGGCATAAGCAACATGGGCTCAGTGGGCGTCCATGATAGTGTAAGTGGCTCAGTGGGAGTCCATCAAATGCATAAGTGGCTGAGTGGCAGTCCAGCATAAGGTCCTATTACGACCAGGGTGATGACCAGTGGGGAATTCGTCCATCTACTAGTAGAAAAGGTTACTTATGGGTATCTTTGCCTGATCAGCAAGATATCTGGTTTATGCCAAATTCTTTTCCTTTCCAAATTTATTGGATATTGCAATTCTGTTCATACTTTACATGACAGAGGTTTTCAGGAAATTGTATAAAGAAGATGTATATGTGGATATATATATATATATATCAGAACTTAATGAAGTATATCATAACTTCATTTCCTTTAATAATATTTCAAAGATTTAATCTATTCAAATCTTGTCTTGTAGTCTCATCTATCTGATGAACTGTTGAAAGCTCATTATACTTTGAACAGTGGTAGTTCAAGCAGCTTTTAAATGATATAAGTATAGTGAAGTATTTGGTAACTTCATCCCTTGTTTTACTTATATCTAGTAAGTAATTATCTTACGCATGATAAAAGATTCTAGTAAGTATCCATTTAGATACTTATATTATTGTTATCACTACATATTATCTTGCGAGCTGTAAGGCTCACCTCTTGCTTTATTTCTTCATCACACAATAACAGTTAGGAAAGATGGCCAGACTCCAGCAGACCCAGCGTAAGCGTGTGGGAAGCGTCCCGCGTCTTCCCGATGATGTTGTAGCTGCTATAGCTGCAGAGGTAGATCTATTGTAGATCAGACCATCTACTTTTGAGAATCAATTATGTATAATTATAACTTGTGGCAGATAATGGCAATTAACTGTAAATTTATCAAGTAATCATTTTGGGTTGTAATAACTTTTAAATTGTAGGATTCAAAGACTTGTACTTATTTCAATTTCATCTCTGAGACTATAACGGGTTGTGGTGTGTGTTAGTGTGGGGTCACAGCATAAGGTTATTATTAATAAATTAAGTGAAGTGATATTGTGGAAAGAAAGACCGTGACGACCCGGATCCCCGACCCCGGATCTGGGGGTGTTACAGAAATGGTATCAGAGCTAAGCGTTATAAACCTCAGAGATGATGCGACGATATAATAACAAACTCACAAAGATAATAAGAACTCTTGCCAAGTTCATGGTCGGACTACTTAAAGTAGTGCTGACAGTTAAAACCCTTACGGGAACCCTTATAAGTATCATGATAGTAACTTAGCTCGTTTAATGTGTAGGCGCCTGAGATAGAGGACCCTGAGATGTTCGAGCGTGAACATGATGAGGCACTGCTAGATGTTGAGGATCAGGAGGAGCCTGAGATGGAGGAGGATGAGGAGGACCCCTCAGAGGAGTCAGAGACGGAGGTCATTGCTATTTCAGATGAGGAGGACCCCTCAGAGGAGTCAGAGACAGAGGTTATTGCTATTCCAGATGAGGAGGACCCGATGAGGTCCCAGTAGCTGAGGAGCGTGTTGGACCTATGGTAGTGTATGCTGGTACCCCATTACCCACACTTCCGGTGGTCAGAGCCCCTACCCCTCCACCACTATCCTGGATTCCCGATGATGACAGCTCAGAGACCCATACTTCCGAGCCTAGGCAGACCGAAGAGGCACCCTCAGCGGCTCCGGATTCACCACCTCTTGACCCTGCCCACAGGCAGTCTTCGTTAGCTCATGGATATGTTCAGGATGTTCTGAGGACCCGAGTGGCTGTTGCCGAGGGCCGACTGGATGAGGCCAGGAGGGAGTTGGATGCAGAGAGGGCGGGTAGGCGTACCCGAGCTTATGAGACTAGGGCTTCTATACCCCGATCCTTGAGGAGGGAGCTTACGGGGATAGAGCTCACATCCCGAGCGAGGCTCAGATCACTCCAGGGGGACAGGCATGGTAGGATCTCCAGGCGGCAGGCCGACTATATCTTCCGTCGTGCGATGGAAAGGGTATGGGAGCTGACCCGCTCCGGTGTGTGATTCAGGATTGATGATGGAATAGTCTAGTTGTCTAGTTAGCCGAGGCCTTAGTAAGAGCCAATTTTCCGGGATAGTTGACTTGTATATAGCATCCCTTTTTCTGACTAGACAGATAGACTCTTGTGTATCACTTTTGGGACAGATGACTGTAGCACTGTTATACTTTTGACCAGATCAAACTATGTATTTCTCGCATTATGTATATATTTGTTTCCTTTGGTTCAGTTCATTAGTGACGGGATCACTGTTTTTATCATTATTATTACTGCACTTCGTATTAGAACTTTCTTAAAATAATAGAATTGCGATATACGTTCTCCCCATTATAAGAGCTGTGCAAGGCACAATGTTGTATATGATTGTGACCTAACGTTGAATTTCCCAATAATTTTTTTTTATTATCAGAATCATGCCGCCAAGAAAGATTGGAACTAGGGCGAACCCTGGATCTGAGGACCAGGGAAGCCATAACCAGGATGATAGGAACCAGGAACACAGTGAAGAGGAAGATGAGGATTATGTGGAACAGGATGACTCCCTGTATGAAGAGGAAGAGGAAACATATGATGTTGAGGGATTTGAGATAGAGGCTGAAGAAGGAGAAACCGAGGTTGAGCAACCAGTACCAAACCCAGGCATGGATCCCATGGGCCAGTTCATGCAACTCCTAAGGCAGAATTTGGAACGTCAACCCAACCCACCCCTCAAGGAAATAACAATACTGTGGCAAACTCTTTCAGGGCTTTTAAGTCCCTTAAGCCCCCTGAGTTCCACGGATCAGCCGACCCAGTTGAGGCAAGGGCATGGTTAAAGGAAATGGAGAAATCCTTTGAGATCTTGAGTACCGATGAGGCATAGAAAACTGTATTTGCTACCTACCTTCTGAAAGGAGAAGCTAACTACTGGTGGTAGGCCAAGAAAAACATGGAGGACAGATGCTATTATAACCTGGGAGAGATTTAGTCAGTTGTTTCTGGGAAAGTATTTCCCGAGGTTTATGGAAAACCAGATGGAGCTCAAGTTCTTGGAGCTAAAGCAGAATAACTTGTCTGTAGCAGAGTACGAAGCGAAATTTACTGAGTTATCAAGGTTTGTGCCGGAGTTTGTGAGTACCGAGGAAAAGAAAGCTAGGAGGTTTCAGCAGGGACTGAAACCGTGGATTCAGAATAGGGTGGCAATCCTTGAGCTTACGGACTATGCCACTCTGGTGCAAAAGGCAACGATTGTAGAAGTCGGAAGTGAACAGATGCAGAAGGAAAGAGAGAAGAAAGTAATAAAGAGGAAAAGTATGAGCATGGGTGGAGGTTCCGCAGGAAGGAGCTTCCCAACTAGATTTAATCGAGGAGCAGTGTCCCTACCAGGAAGGAACACTGGGTTTAAGCGGCCAATGAGTGTGAGCGTGAGCCAGGGCAGCCAGAAGTCAAGAATGTCCTATTCCAACCAGTCTCGACCCCCATAGCCAGCCTGTAACATATGTGGAAGGAATCACATTGGGGAGTGTAAAGGAAAGCCAGTAACCTGCTTTAAGTGCGGTCGGGAAGGCCACTATTCAACTAAGTGCCCATCATCAACCCCTGCCGTTATTCCAATCACCACTTGTCATCAGTGTGGACGCCCAGGTCATTGGAAGAGGGAATGCCCAATGAACAAACCAGTAGCTTCGGGAGCAAGCAGGGCTACTTCTAATAAGCCACCTACTGCGAGGACTTTCAACATGATAGTCCAGGATGCTATAAAAGATTCAGATGTGATAGCAGGTACCCTTTCTCTAAATTCAGTTAGTGTAAATGTTTTATTTGATTCGGGAGTAACTAAATCTTTTATATCAAAGGACTTTGCGCGTAAGTTAAGACTTAAGGCTGAACCCTTGATAGAACCCTTGCAAATAGAAATAGCCAATCATGAAATTATTCCTGTTAACCAGATTCACCCCGCCTGTGAGATAGGCATAGGGGAGCAATCCTTTAGTGTTGATCTGATTCCTTTTAAATTAGGGGAGTTTGATGTAATTTTGGGAATGGACTGGCTATCTAGCAATGATGCTCAGATAGACTGTAAAGGGAAGAAAGTTAAGCTAAATGTCCCAGGGAAGAAAGAAGTTATATTTAGAGGAAAGAGGCAGACGCAGAAATTTTTGACTATGGCCCAGGCCAGAAGGATGCTACGAAAAGGAAATGAGGCCTACCTAGCCTATGTGGTGGACACGCAGAAGGAGGTGCCCAACTTACAAGATATTCCAGTAGTCAACGAATTTGAAGATGTATTCCCACAAGACCTTCCGGGATTACCACCCGATAGAGTGATTGAATTTGCTATTGAGTTGGCCCCGGGGACGGCGCCAGTTTCAAAAGCACCTTACCGGTTAGCCCCGTTAGAAATGAAGGAATTAGCTATCCAATTGCAGGAACTCTTGGATAAGGGTATGATAAGACCCAGTGTGTCTCCATGGGGAGCACCAGTTTTATTTGTTAAGAAGAAAGATGGGAGCATGAGGCTGTGCATAGACTATCGAGAGTTGAACAAGCTAACCATAAAGAACAGGTACCCATTACCTAGAATAGACGATCTGTTCGACCAGCTAAAGGATGCTGTTTATTTTTCCAAGATCGACCTGAGAACTGGATATCACCAACTAAAGATTAAACCCAAAGATATTTCCAAGACAGCGTTCCGTACCAGGTATGGGCATTATGAGTTCTTGGTAATGTCCTTTGGATTAACCAACGCCCCAGCGACTTTCATGGATTTAATGAATAGGGTATTTAAGAAGTACTTGGACAAATGTGTGATAGTTTTTATCGATGATATTTTGATCTACTCAAGGACTGAGACAGAACATGCAGAGCATTTGAGGATAGCTCTAGGAATACTCAGAGCGGAACAGTTATATGCCAAATTCTCGAAGTGTGAATTCTGGCGGAATGAAGTACAGTTTTTAGGACATGTGATCAATAAAGAAGGAGTATTGGTCGACCCCTCCAAGATAGAGGCGGTCTCAAATTGGGAAAGGCCAACCACACCCACAGAGGTAAGGAGTTTTATAGGATTGGCCGGCTACTATCGTAGATTTGTACAGGACTTTGCGAAGATCGCAACCCCTTTGACACGACTACTCGTAAGACAGAGAAGTTTGAATGGACGGAGAAATGCGAGAACAGTTTTCAGGAATTAAAGAAAAGGTTGATAACGGCTCCGGTATTGGCATTGCCGGACGGAAAAGGAGATTTTGTGATATATAGTGACGCGTCGCACAAAGGATCAGGATGTGTGCTTATGCAGCACGGTAAAGTGATTGCGTATGCGTCGAGACAATTGAAGGAATACGAGGTTAGATATCCTACTCATGACCTTGAGCTCGCGGCAATAGTATTTGCCTTAAAAATTTGGAGGCACTACTTGTATGGAGAGAAGTGCGAGATTTTCACAGACCATAAGAGCCTCAAGTACATATTTACGCAGAAAGAGCTCAACATGCGCCAGAGGAGATGGTTAGAACTAATCAAGGACTATGATTGTGAGATTCTTTAACATCCAGGGAAAGCCAATGTGGTGGCTGATGCCCTTAGTAGAAAGGAAAGACTCAGAATGATAACGACTTCGGAAGAATTGGTAAGGGATTTTGAGAAAATGGAAATAGAAGTAAAGGTAACCGGAACCGGAATTGAAAAGCTTTTTGAGATCTCAATGCAGCCAGAGTTATTGGAAAAGATCAGATTGTGCCAGGAGAAAATAATGAATAAAGGTAGAGAGTCAATGACGGGAGAGGAGATCCATACTGAGAAAGATGATAAAGGGATAATGAGGTACTCCTACCGGATTTGGGTTCCGAATGTTCAAGAGCTTAAAGATGAGATATTGGATGAAAGCCATAGTTCAAGGTATTCCATTCACCCGGGAAGTACCAAGATGTATAGGGATTTGAAGGAATATTACTGGTGGCCCAACATGAAGAGGGACGTGGCAGAATGGGTAAACAAATGTTTGACTTGCCAAAGGGTAAAGGCAGAGCACCAGAGACCCAGTGGACTCTTATGACCCCTGGAGATTCCCGAATGGAAATGGGAACAGATTGCGATGGATTTTGTTGTAGGCTTGCCAAGGACGAAGGCCAATCATGACGCCATATGGCTAATTATAGACCGACTGACAAAGTCAGCTCATTTCATTCCTATTAATGAGAGATACACAGTCGATAAACTGGTGGACATTTACCTTAAGGAAATAGTGACGCGACATGGAGTCCCAGCGTCCATTGTCTCAGACCGAGACCCCAGGTTCAACTCCAGATTTTGGAGGAGCTTTCAGGAATGTGCGGGGACCAAGTTAAATATGAGTACCGCGTACCATCCCCAGACGGATGGGCAGAGTGAAAGGACCATCCAGACACTAGAGGATATGTTGAGAGTCTGTGCAATAGACTTTAAAGGGAGTTGGGATGATCACTTGCCGTTGATCGAGTTTTCTTATAACAATAGCTTTCATGCTAGCATCGGAATGCCGCCTTATGAGGCCCTGTACGGAAGAAGGTGTCGATCTCCCTTATACTGGGATGAAGTAGGAGAACGGAAGATGCTCGGACCCGAAGTGGTCCAAAGGACCAAAGATATAGTGGATCTTATCAGAGGGCGACTTGTAGCAGCCCAAGACAGACAGAAGAAATATGCAGACCTAGCCCGAAAGGACAAGGAATATGAAGTAGGGGACTTAGTACTGCTAAAGGTATCCCCTTGGAAGGGATTAATGAGGTTCGGAAGGAAAGGAAAACTAAGCCCAAGATACATTGGACCATTTGAGATATTAAGACGGATTGGAAAGTTAGCTTACGAGCTAGCCTTACCCCCTAATTTGCAACAAGTTCATAATGTGTTCCATGTGTCAATGCTAAGGAAGTATCATCGGGATGCCAGACACATAGTGGAGTACGAGCAGGTGGATATGCAGCCAGATCTAACTTACGTGGAGAAGCCAGTAAGGATTATAGATAAGAAGGAGCAGGTGCTTCGGAACAAAGTGATCAAGCTAGTAAGAGTACTATGGCAGAATCATAATGTGGAAGAATCAACTTGGGAACTAGAGAGCACAATGCTAGAAAAGTACCCCCATTTGTTTTCTGTTTGATTCCGGGACGGAATCCTTTTAAGGAGGGGAGACTGTAATAACCCCCAAAATTTTCAACTTTTTTTGTAACCCTTGTGAATAGTGTTTTAGCTGAATGAGAAAACTTTTCATGCCACACTATGTAGGGGTTCTGTTATGGATATTCTGAGATTTTATTAGTACTCTATACGGTATATGAGTGTATGTAAAGATCGTCAGAATCCAATTCCGAACACTTTGGTTTTTCCCGGAAATCCACTAGATACGGAGAGAATTGAGTATAAGGTAACATGATAAAAAGGATTTAAATTAAAGGATTATAATAGAGGATCATAAAAAGGAATATAATGTATTGAGAAAGGTTAAGGGAACCTAAGTAATAAGATCCCGGGTATGATCCTTCAAACGATAAATGAGTACGAAAGTTAAGCGAACCGTATAACAGATCAGCGGTCATTAGGCAAACAATTAGGAAGTTAATCAAAGGGATTAGAGTGAGTGATGTCACCCAACCAATGAGAGGAGGACAAAGAGGGAAGGATGACATCACAACATGACATAGGCATGACATGGGAAGGAAGGAGATGTGGTGGCTTTTTAACCACACAAAATCAAGGGCAAATAGGTAATTGACTAAATCAAACACAAAAACAAATCAACCAAGCCAAGAAAATTCATTCTTCATCAAAATCAAAAAAAGAAACCAAGGCATTGTTCTTGAGAGCTCTCGGCTTTTTACTATTGCAAAAGGCAAGAAAATTCAAAATCAAAGATCCAAGCTTCCTAAATTGGTGAGTTAATTCCCTAATCATCTTCATGCTTAGTTAGGGCTATATCATGAGTTTAAGCCATCAATTCCTTCTCAATCTTCTTCATTTAATCAAAGAAGAAGACAATGAATAGTGTTTTCAAGTTTTTAACTTGAAATTTTTATTGTTTTCCTTGAAGATCCAAGCATTCCTAAGACTTCTCAAAGCTTCTTAAGGCTTCCTAGATACTCCCACCACTTCAAGGAAGGTATATCATCTCCAAACCCTAGATTCCTATGTATTATAAGATGATTTTGATTAGTAGGGTGATATTGTAGCTTGATGTTGGTGATTTAGAGTTTGGGATTGAAATGGTATTGAAATGGAATGGTAAATGTTGTTGTTTTAATTAAAAGAACTTAAGTATGGTTAAAGTTAAGCTTAGGCATAAGTATGAATATTAAAATTGAATTGGTTGGGGTTGTTATGATGTGATAAGGATGGAGGTGGGTTGTATGTTGGATTTGAGGTTGAATTGGGTTGGTTTTGAATGGTTTAAAATTGGGAAATCGCGTAAACATAGCCGTCGTAACGTCCGATTTTCTTTAGACTGTTTTTGTGCATAACATTAGGACCCGAGAACCCCCTGCTAGATTATGATCATTGCCATGTTTAGATAGCTCATGTTACGAGCTTCGTTTTCATATGTAGTTCGTTCGATTCCGATGCACGGTTTAGGAGAAACGACCGTTTCAAGTAACGGCGTTTCGCGAACGAAACTTTTCCCCTCGCCTTACTTTGAAACATAGGTTAAAGACCAAAAAGGGTTAATTAATGTATGAAACATTTATGGTAAGTGTGTTAGGCAGTTGGTAAGACACTCGCGAAGGAATCGCCTTAAAACTCGTAAAGGTTAAATTATTAAAAATGGTGGAGCCGAGGGTACCCGAGTGACTTAAGCGAGTCAGTAAGCGCAAAACAAGCGTTATAGTCTAAGTTAGTTAAAGTATAGATTTACAAGTGACTTTGGTTTAATTCCAACTTACTTGTTGTTTATAGGTTACCAGACTCGTCCCGAGCCTTTTATCACCCCAAGTCGCTCAGGCAAGTTTTATAACCGTTATAACTGTTGTTGTGATGTATATATGTATTTGCATTATCTTGCGATAGATGCATGTTGGTTAATTAGCAAATGTTGCAATATATTGAAGCATGCTGCTATGGTATATATATATGCATGCCTGTTTCGTATTCTTTCCATATATATCTTTTGATTCAGTTGATAATACCTATGCTAGAGGATAGCGGTAATTTGCATATACCCTTAGTATAGGGACCCAAAGGTGAAAATATTTTCTAAAACCGGGAGTCGAGGATCCCGAGTAGATTTTGTATATATGGATATAAATATATATATATACTTATATATATATATGGTCATAGTTTTCAAAACTATTAATCGAATAAGGTTTATTCGATAACTTTAACTTTATTTTATTATTGAATATTATTTCGAATATTATTCGAAGGCTTATGACTCTTTTATATTAAATGAATATTATTTTGAATATTCATTCGAGGGCTTATGACTCTTTTATATTATTTATTGAATATTATTTGAATATTCATTTGAGGATCTATGACTCCGATTATTTGCTGAGATATATTCTTTATTTTATTAAAGAATAAGGTGTCAATAATCAAACTTATTTTCGATTATTCAAATAAAGATAGTACTTTCATATAAGTATATCTTTGGTTATTTAATACTCGTTTCAAGTATAAGTTTTAATACTTCTACTTCAATTGTTTTTATAAAGATTATTCTTTATGGGAATATTATTTAAATAATAATATTCAGACATTTTCTAAATATTCCGGGGACTGATTTACTTCATTAAATCAGCTTTACTCCAAACACTCTTTAAAGTGTTTTCCAGTCTTCAAAATGATTTTTAAAAGTTAGAGCGGATCCCAAAACTCATTTTTATATTTAAGATCTTCCTTTTTAAGGGGATTTAAATACTCGCTCAAAACCTGCGGGATCCGGCTCTGTGGTGTATTTTATATTCGCAACACGGTTGCAGTTTTGGTAAATGAATTGATTACTTACCCAACGTTCGGGAAGTAAGTCCATCTATTGAGTCGGCATAAGCAACATGGGCTCAGTGGGCGTCCATGATAGTGTAGGTGGCTCAGTGGGAGTCCATCAAATGCATAAGTGGCTGAGTGGCAGTCCAGCATAAGGTCCTATTACGACCAGGGTGATGACCAGTGGGGAATTCGTCCATCTACTAGTAGAAAAGGTTATTTATGGGTATCTTTGCCTGATCAGCAAGATATCTGGTTTATGCCAAATTCTTTTCCTTTCCAAATTTATTGGATATTGCAATTTTGTTCATACTTTACATGACAGAGGTTTTCAGGAAATTGTATAAAGAAGATGTATATGTGGATATATATATATATCAGAACTTAATGAAGTATATCATAACTTCATTTCCTTTAATAATATTTCAAAGATTTAATCTATTCAAATCTTGTCTTGTAGTCTCATCTATCTGATGAACTGTTGAAAGCTCATTATACTTTGAACAGTGGTAGTTCAAGCAGCTTTTTAAATGATATAAGTATAGTGAAGTATTTGGTAACTTCATCCCTTGTTTTTACTTATATCTAGTAAGTAATTATCTTACGCATGATAAAAGATTCTAGTAAGTATCCATTTAGATACTTATATTATTGTTATCACTACATATTATCTTGCGAGTTGTAAGGCTCACCCTTGCTTTATTTCTTCATCACACAACAACAGTTAGGAAAGATGGCCAGACTCCAGCAGACCCAGCGTAAGCGCGTGGGAAGCGTCCCGCGTCTTCCCGATGATGTTGTAGCTGCTATAGCTGCAGAGGTAGATCTATTGTAGATCAGACCATCTACTTTTGAGAATCAATTATGTATAATTATAACTTGTGGCAGATAATGGCAATTAACTGTAAATTTATCAAGTAATCATTTTGGGTTGTAATAACTTTTAAATTGTCGATTCAAAGACTTGTACTTATTTCAATTTCATCTCTGAGACTATAACGGGTTGTGGTGTGTGTTAGTGTGGGGTCACAGCATAAGGTTATTATTAAGAAATTAAGTGAAGTGATATTGTGGAAAGAAAGACCGTGACGACCCGGATCCCCGACCCCGGATCTGGGGGTGTTACAGAAATGGTATCAGAGCTAAGCGTTATAAACCTCAGAGATGATGCGACGATATAATAACAAACACACAAAGATAATAAGAACTCTTGCCAAGTTCATGGTCGGACTACTTAAAGTAGTGCTGACAGTTAAAACCCTTACGGGAACCCTTATAAGTATCATGATAGTAACTTAGCTCGTTTAATGTGTAGGCGCCTGAGATAGAGGACCCTGAGATGTTCGAGCGTGAACATGATGAGGCACTGCTAGATGTTGAGGATCAGGAGGAGCCTGAGATGGAGGAGGATGAGGAGGACCCCTCAGAGGAGTCAGAGACGGAGGTCATTGCTATTTCAGATGAGGAAGACCCCTCAGAGGAGTCAGAGACAGAGGTTATTGCTATTCCAGATGAGGAGGACCCGAATGAGGTCCCAGTAGCTGAGGAGCGTGTTGGACCTATGGTAGTGTATGCTGGTACCCCATTACCCACACTTCCGGTGGTCAGAGCCCCTACCCCTCCACCACTATCCTGGATTCCCGATGATGACAGCTCAGAGACCCATACTTCCGAGCCTAGGCAGACCGAAGAGGCACCCTCAGCGGCTCCGGATTCACCACCTCTTGACCCTGCCCACAGGCAGTCTTCGTTAGCTCATGGATATGTTCAGGATGTTCTGAGGACCCGAGTGGCTGTTGCCGAGGGCCGACTGGATGAGGCCAGGAGGGAGTTGGATGCAGAGAGGGCGGGTAGGCGTACCCGAGCTTATGAGACTAGGGCTTCTATACCCCGATCCTTGAGGAGGGAGCTTACGGGGATAGAGCTCACATCCCGAGCGAGGCTCAGATCACTCCAGGGGGACAGGCATGGTAGGATCTCCAGGCGGCAGGCCGACTATATCTTCCGTCGTGCGATGGAAAGGGTATGGGAGCTGACCCGCTCCGGTGTGTGATTCAGGATTGATGATGGAATAGTCTAGTTGTCTAGTTAGCCGAGGCCTTAGTAAGAGCCAATTTTCCGGGATAGTTGACTTGTATATAGCATCCCTTTTTCTGACTAGACAGATAGACTCTTGTGTATCACTTTTGGGACAGATGACTGTAGCACTGTTGTACTTTTGACCAGATCAAACTATGTATTTCTCGCATTATGCATATATTTGTTTCCTTTGGTTCAGTTCATTAGTGACGGGATCACTGTTTTTATCATTATTATTACTACACTTCGTATTAGAACTTTCTTAAAATAATAGAATTGCGATATACGTTCTCCCCATTATAAGAGCTGTGCAAGGCACAATGTTGTATATGATTGTGACCTAACGTTGAATTTCCCAATAATTTTTTTTTATTATCAGAATCATGCCGCCAAGAAAGATTGGAACTAGGGCGAACCCTGGATCTGAGGACCAGGGAAGCCATAACCAGGATGATAGGAACCAGGAACACAGTGAAGAGGAAGATGAGGATTATGTGGAACAGGATGACTCCCTGTATGAAGAGGAAGAGGAAACATATGATGTTGAGGGATTTGAGATAGAGGCTGAAGAAGGAGAAACCGAGGTTGAGCAACCAGTACCAAACCCAGGCATGGATCCCATGGGCCAGTTCATGCAACTCCTAAGGCAGAATTTGGAACGTCAACCCAACCCACCCCTCAAGGAAATAACAATACTGTGGCAAACTCTTTCAGGGCTTTTAAGTCCCTTAAGCCCCCTGAGTTCCACGGATCAGCCGACCCAGTTGAGGCAAGGGCATGGTTAAAGGAAATGGAGAAATCCTTTGAGATCTTGAGTACCGATGAGGCATAGAAAACTGTATTTGCTACCTACCTTCTGAAAGGAGAAGCTAACTACTGGTGGTAGGCCAAGAAAAACATGGAGGCAGATGCTATTATAACCTGGGAGAGATTTAGTCAGTTGTTTCTGGGAAAGTATTTCCCGAGGTTTATGGAAAACCAGATGGAGCTCAAGTTCTTGGAGCTAAAGCAGAATAACTTGTCTGTAGCAGAGTACGAAGCGAAATTTACTGAGTTATCAAGGTTTGTGCCGGAGTTTGTGAGTACCGAGGAAAAGAAAGCTAGGAGGTTTCAGCAGGGACTGAAACCGTGGATTCAGAATAGGGTGGCAATCCTTGAGCTTACGGACTATGCCACTCTGGTGCAAAAGGCAACGATTGTAGAAGTCGGAAGTGAACAGATGCAGAAGGAAAGAGAGAAGAAAGTAATAAAGAGGAAAAGTATGAGCATGGGTGGAGGTTCCGCAGGAAGGAGCTTCCCAACTAGATTTAATCGAGGAGCAGTGTCCCTACCAGGAAGGAACACTGGGTTTAAGCGGCCAATGAGTGTGAGCGTGAGCCAGGGCAGCCAGAAGTCAAGAATGTCCTATTCCAACCAGTCTCGACCCCCATAGCCAGCCTGTAACATATGTGGAAGGAATCACATTGGGGAGTGTAAAGGAAAGCCAGTAACCTGCTTTAAGTGCGGTCGGGAAGGCCACTATTCAACTAAGTGCCCATCATCAACCCCTGCCGTTATTCCAATCACCACTTGTCATCAGTGTGGACGCCCAGGTCATTGGAAGAGGGAATGCCCAATGAACAAACCAGTAGCTTCGGGAGCAAGCAGGGCTACTTCTAATAAGCCACCTACTGCGAGGACTTTCAACATGATAGTCCAGGATGCTATAAAAGATTCAGATGTGATAGCAGGTACCCTTTCTCTAAATTCAGTTAGTGTAAATGTTTTATTTGATTCGGGAGTAACTAAATCTTTTATATCAAAGGACTTTGCGCGTAAGTTAAGACTTAAGGCTGAACCCTTGATAGAACCCTTGCAAATAGAAATAGCCAATCATGAAATTATTCCTGTTAACCAGATTCACCCCGCCTGTGAGATAGGCATAGGGGAGCAATCCTTTAGTGTTGATCTGATTCCTTTTAAATTAGGGGAGTTTGATGTAATTTTGGGAATGGACTGGCTATCTAGCAATGATGCTCAGATAGACTGTAAAGGGAAGAAAGTTAAGCTAAATGTCCCAGGGAAGAAAGAAGTTATATTTAGAGGAAAGAGGCAGACGCAGAAATTTTTGACTATGGCCCAGGCCAGAAGGATGCTACGAAAAGGAAATGAGGCCTACCTAGCCTATGTGGTGGACACGCAGAAGGAGGTGCCCAACTTACAAGATATTCCAGTAGTCAACGAATTTGAAGATGTATTCCCACAAGACCTTCCGGGATTACCACCCGATAGAGTGATTGAATTTGCTATTGAGTTGGCCCCGGGGACGGCGCCAGTTTCAAAAGCACCTTACCGGTTAGCCCCGTTAGAAATGAAGGAATTAGCTATCCAATTGCAGGAACTCTTGGATAAGGGTATGATAAGACCCAGTGTGTCTCCATGGGGAGCACCAGTTTTATTTGTTAAGAAGAAAGATGGGAGCATGAGGCTGTGCATAGACTATCGAGAGTTGAACAAGCTAACCATAAAGAACAGGTACCCATTACCTAGAATAGACGATCTGTTCGACCAGCTAAAGGATGCTGTTTATTTTTCCAAGATCGACCTGAGAACTGGATATCACCAACTAAAGATTAAACCCAAAGATATTTCCAAGACAGCGTTCCGTACCAGGTATGGGCATTATGAGTTCTTGGTAATGTCCTTTGGATTAACCAACGCCCCAGCGGCTTTCATGGATTTAATGAATAGGGTATTTAAGAAGTACTTGGACAAATGTGTGATAGTTTTTATCGATGATATTTTGATCTACTCAAGGACTGAGACAGAACATGCAGAGCATTTGAGGATAGCTCTAGGAATACTCAGAGCGGAACAGTTATATGCCGAATTCTCGAAGTGTGAATTCTGGCGGAATGAAGTACAGTTTTTAGGACATGTGATCAATAAAGAAGGAGTATTGGTCGACCCCTCCAAGATAGAGGCGGTCTCAAATTGGGAAAGGCCAACCACACCCACAGAGGTAAGGAGTTTTATAGGATTGGCCGGCTACTATCGTAGATTTGTACAGGACTTTGCGAAGATCGCAACCCCTTTGACACGACTACTCGTAAGACAGAGAAGTTTGAATGGACGGAGAAATGCGAGAACAGTTTTCAGGAATTAAAGAAAAGGTTGATAACGGCTCCGGTATTGGCATTGCCGGACGGAAAAGGAGATTTTGTGATATATAGTGACGCGTCGCACAAAGGATTAGGATGTGTGCTTATGCAGCACGGTAAAGTGATTGCGTATGCGTCGAGACAATTGAAGGAATACGAGGTTAGATATCCTACTCATGACCTTGAGCTCGCGGCAATAGTATTTGCCTTAAAAATTTGGAGGCACTACTTGTATGGAGAGAAGTGCGAGATTTTCACAGACCATAAGAGCCTCAAGTACATATTTACGCAGAAAGAGCTCAACATGCGCCAGAGGAGATGGTTAGAACTAATCAAGGACTATGATTGTGAGATTCTTTATCATCCAGGGAAAGCCAATGTGGTGGCTGATGCCCTTAGTAGAAAGGAAAGACTCAGAATGATAACGACTTCGGAAGAATTGGTAAGGGATTTTGAGAAAATGGAAATAGAAGTAAAGGTAACCGGAACCGGAATTGAAAAGCTTTTTGAGATCTCAATGCAGCCAGAGTTATTGGAAAAGATCAGATTGTGCCAGGAGAAAATAATGAATAAAGGTAGAGAGTCAATGACGGGAGAGGAGATCCATACTGAGAAAGATGATAAAGGGATAATGAGGTACTCCTACCGGATTTGGGTTCCGAATGTTCAAGAGCTTAAAGATGAGATATTGGATGAAAGCCATAGTTCAAGGTATTCCATTCACCCGGGAAGTACCAAGATGTATAGGGATTTGAAGGAATATTACTGGTGGCCCAACATGAAGAGGGACGTGGCAGAATGGGTAAACAAATGTTTGACTTGCCAAAGGGTAAAGGCAGAGCACCAGAGACCCAGTGGACTCTTATGACCCCTGGAGATTCCCGAATGGAAATGGGAACAGATTGCGATGGATTTTGTTGTAGGCTTGCCAAGGACGAAGGCCAATCATGACGCCATATGGCTAATTATAGACCGACTGACAAAGTCAGCTCATTTCATTCCTATTAATGAGAGATACACAGTCGATAAACTGGTGGACATTTACCTTAAGGAAATAGTGACGCGACATGGAGTCCCAGCGTCCATTGTCTCAGACCGAGACCCCAGGTTCAACTCCAGATTTTGGAGGAGCTTTCAGGAATGTGCGGGGACCAAGTTAAATATGAGTACCGCGTACCATCCCCAGACGGATGGGCAGAGTGAAAGGACCATCCAGACACTAGAGGATATGTTGAGAGTCTGTGCAATAGACTTTAAAGGGAGTTGGGATGATCACTTGCCGTTGATCGAGTTTTCTTATAACAATAGCTTTCATGCTAGCATCGGAATGCCGCCTTATGAGGCCCTGTACGGAAGAAGGTGTCGATCTCCCTTATACTGGGATGAAGTAGGAGAACGGAAGATGCTCGGACCCGAAGTGGTCCAAAGGACCAAAGATATAGTGGATCTTATCAGAGGGCGACTTGTAGCAGCCCAAGACAGACAGAAGAAATATGCAGACCTAGCCCGAAAGGACAAGGAATATGAAGTAGGGGACTTAGTACTGCTAAAGGTATCCCCTTGGAAGGGATTAATGAGGTTCGGAAGGAAAGGAAAACTAAGCCCAAGATACATTGGACCATTTGAGATATTAAGACGGATTGGAAAGTTAGCTTACGAGCTAGCCTTACCCCCTAATTTGCAACAAGTTCATAATGTGTTCCATGTGTCAATGCTAAGGAAGTATCATCGGGATGCCAGACACATAGTGGAGTACGAGCAGGTGGATATGCAGCCAGATCTAACTTACGTGGAGAAGCCAGTAAGGATTATAGATAAGAAGGAGCAGGTGCTTCGGAACAAAGTGATCAAGCTAGTAAGAGTACTATGGCAGAATCATAATGTGGAAGAATCAACTTGGGAACTAGAGAGCACAATGCTAGAAAAGTACCCCCATTTGTTTTCTGTTTGATTCCGGGACGGAATCCTTTTAAGGAGGGGAGACTGTAATAACCCCCAAAATTTTCAACTTTTTTTGTAACCCTTGTGAATAGTGTTTTAGCTGAATGAGAAAACTTTTCATGCCACACTATGTAGGGGTTCTGTTATGGATATTCTGAGATTTTATTAGTACTCTATATGGTATATGAGTGTATGTAAAGATCGTCAGAATCCAATTCCGAACACTTTGGTTTTTCCCGGAAATCCACTAGATACGGAGAGAATTGAGTATAAGGTAACATGATAAAAAGGATTTAAATTAAAGGATTATAATAGAGGATCATAAAAAGGAATATAATGTATTGAGAAAGGTTAAGGGAACCTAAGTAATAAGATCCCGGGTATGATCCTTCAAACGATAAATGAGTACGAAAGTTAAGCGAACCGTATAACAGATCAGCGGTCATTAGGCAAACAATTAGGAAGTTAATCAAAGGGATTAGAGTGAGTGATGTCACCCAACCAATGAGAGGAGGACAAAGAGGGAAGGATGACATCACAACATGACATAGGCATGACATGGGAAGGAAGGAGATGTGGTGGCTTTTTAACCACACAAAATCAAGGGCAAATAGGTAATTGACTAAATCAAACACAAAAACAAATCAACCAAGCCAAGAAAATTCATTCTTCATCAAAATCAAAAAAAGAAACCAAGGCATTGTTCTTGAGAGCTCTCGGCTTTTTACTATTGCAAAAGGCAAGAAAATTCAAAATCAAAGATCCAAGCTTCCTAAATTGGTGAGTTAATTCCCTAATCATCTTCATGCTTAGTTAGGGCTATATCATGAGTTTAAGCCATCAATTCCTTCTCAATCTTCTTCATTTAATCAAAGAAGAAGACAATGAATAGTGTTTTCAAGTTTTTAACTTGAAATTTTTATTGTTTTCCTTGAAGATCCAAGCATTCCTAAGACTTCTCAAAGCTTCTTAAGGCTTCCTAGATACTCCCACCACTTCAAGGAAGGTATATCATCTCCAAACCCTAGATTCCTATGTATTATAAGATGATTTTGATTAGTAGGGTGATATTGTAGCTTGATGTTGGTGATTTAGAGTTTGGGATTGAAATGGTATTGAAATGGAATGGTAAATGTTGTTGTTTTAATTAAAAGAACTTAAGTATGGTTAAAGTTAAGCTTAGGCATAAGTATGAATATTAAAATTGAATTGGTTGGGGTTGTTATGATGTGATAAGGATGGAGGTGGGTTGTATGTTGGATTTGAGGTTGAATTGGGTTGGTTTTGAATGGTTTAAAATTGGGAAATCGCGTAAACATAGCCGTCGTAACGTCCGATTTTCTTTAGACTGTTTTTGTGCATAACATTAGGACCCGAGAACCCCCTGCTAGATTATGATCATTGCCATGTTTAGATAGCTCATGTTACGAGCTTCGTTTTCATATGTAGTTCGTTCGATTCCGATGCACGGTTTAGGAGAAACGACCGTTTCAAGTAACGGCGTTTCGCGAACGAAACTTTTCCCCTCGCCTTACTTTGAAACATAGGTTAAAGACCAAAAAGGGTTAATTAATGTATGAAACATTTATGGTAAGTGTGTTAGGTAGTTGGTAAGACACTCGCGAAGGAATCGCCTTAAAACTCGTAAAGGTTAAATTATTAAAAATGGTGGAGCCGAGGGTACCCGAGTGACTTAAGCGAGTCAGTAAGCGCAAAACAAGCGTTATAGTCTAAGTTAGTTAAAGTATAGATTTACAAGTGACTTTGGTTTAATTCCAACTTACTTGTTGTTTATAGGTTACCAGACTCGTCCCGAGCCTTTTATCACCCCAAGTCGCTCAGGCAAGTTTTATAACCGTTATAACTGTTGTTGTGATGTATATATGTATTTGCATTATCTTGCGATAGATGCATGTTGGTTAATTAGCAAATGTTGCAATATATTGAAGCATGCTGCTATGGTATATATATATGCATGCCTGTTTCGTATTCTTTCCATATATATCTGTTGATTCAGTTGATAATACCTATGCTAGAGGATAGCGGTAATTTGCATATACCCTTAGTATAGGGACCCAAAGGTGAAAATATTTTCTAAAACCGGGAGTCGAGGATCCCGAGTAGATTTTGTATATATGGATATAAATATATATATATATATTTATATATATATATGGTCATAGTTTTCAAAACTATTAATCGAATAAGGTTTATTCGATAACTTTAACTTTATTTTATTATTGAATATTATTTCGAATATTATTCGAAGGCTTATGACTCCTTTATATTAAATGAATATTATTTTGAATATTCATTCGAGGGCTTATGACTCTTTTATATTATTTATTGAATATTATTTGAATATTCATTTGAGGATCTATAACTCCGATTATTTGCTGAGATATATTCTTTATTTTATTAAAGAATAAGGTGTCAATAATCAAACTTATTTTCGATTATTCAAATAAAGATAGTACTTTCATATAAGTATATTTTTGATTATTTAATACTCGTTTCAAGTATAAGTTTTAATACTTCTACTTCAATTATTTTTATAAAGATTATTCTTTATGGGAATATTATTTAAATAATAATATTCAGACATTTTCTAAATATTCTGGGGACTGATTTACTTCATTAAATCAGCTTTACTCCAAACACTCTTTAAAGTGTTTTCGAGTCTTCAAAATGATTTTTAAAAGTTAGAGCGGATCCCAAAACTCATTTTTATATTTAAGATCTTTCTTTTTAAGGGGATTTAAATACTCGCTCAAAACCTGCGGGATCCGGCTCTGTGGTGTATTATATATTCGCAACACGGTTGTAGTTTTGGTAAATGAATTGATTACTTACCCAACGTTCGGGAAGTAAGTCCATCTATTGAGTCGGCATAAGCAACATGGGCTCAGTGGGCGTCCATGATAGTGTAGGTGGCTCAGTGGGAGTCCATCAAATGCATAAGTGGCTGAGTGGCAGTCCAGCATAATGTCCTATTACGACCAGGGTGATGACCAGTGGGGAATTCGTCCATCTACTAGTAGAAAATGTTACTTATGGGTATCTTTGCCTGATCAGCAAGATATCTGGTTTATGCCAAATTCTTTTCCTTTCCAAATTTATTGGATATTGCAATTTTGTTCATACTTTACATGACAGAGGTTTTCAGGAAATTGTATAAAGAAGATGTATATGTGGATATATATATATATATCAGAACTTAATAAAGTATATCATAACTTCATTTCCTTTAATAATATTTCAAAGATTTAATCTATTCAAATTTTGTCTTGTAGTCTCATCTATCTGATGAACTGTTGAAAGCTCATTATACTTTGAACAGTGGTAGTTCAAGCAGCTTTTTAAATGATATAAGTATAGTGAAGTATTTGGTAACTTCATCCCTTGTTTTTACTTATATCTAGTAAGTAATTATCTTACGCATGATAAAAGATTCTAGTAAGTATCCATTTAGATACTTATATTATTGTTATCACTACATATTATCTTGCGAGCTGTAAGGCTCACCCTTGCTTTATTTCTTCATCACACAACAACAGTTAGGAAAGATGGCCAGACTCCAGCAGACCCAGCGCAAACGCGTGGGAAGCGTCCCGCGTCTTCCCGATGATGTTGTAGCTGCTATAGCTGCAGAGGTAGATCTATTGTAGATCAGACCATCTACTTTTGAGAATCAATTATGTATAATTATAACTTGTGGCAGATAATGGCAATTAACTGTAAATTTATCAAGTAATCATTTTGGGTTGTAATAACTTTTAAATTGTGGATTCAAATACTTGTACTTATTTCAATTTCATCTCTGAGACTATAACGGGTTATGGTGTGTGTTAGTGTGGGGTCACAGCATAAGGTTATTATTATTAATTAAGTGAAGTGATATTGTGGAAAGAAAGACCGTGACGACCCGGATCCCCGACCCCAGATCTGGGGGTGTTACAACTGTTCTATTGTAACAGAGTTTATTATATTGAATATACTTGATTACTGTTACATACTTGTGTTGATAAATCGATTTGATTGTATAAACACTATATTCAACCCCCTTTTATAGTGTTGTGTGACCTAACAAGTGGTATCAGAGCTTCTCTGTTGATATACAAATAGTGAGATCCAGTCTACAATCATGTTTGAAGAAACACGAACTTCAACTAAGCCCACCAAAACTCAAGATACTCAAAACAATCAAACCCACAGTCGATATGAAACCATTAGGGTTCCCATACTGAGAGCATCTGAGTATCCTATCTGGAAGGTAAAGATGGCTATATTTCTGGAAGCCACGGATCCAGAATATCTTGATAGAATTAATGATGGACCATATAAGCCTACCAAGCTTTTTGTTGCAGTTGCTGATCAACCA
This sequence comes from Apium graveolens, assembly GCF_009905375.1. Lineage (NCBI taxonomy): Eukaryota > Viridiplantae > Streptophyta > Magnoliopsida > Apiales > Apiaceae > Apium > Apium graveolens. The sequence goes on along the minus strand of NC_133656.1, from coordinate 147,764,103 downwards.
TCAAAGATGATACCAAAGGAGAAAGGTGATTACACAGCTGAAGACATCTCATCTATTGCCAATGATGCAAGGGTAAGGCATCTACTGCATAGTGCAATTGACAATGTCATGTCAAACAGGGTAATTGGATGCAAGACTGAAAAGGAGATATGGGATGCTTTGGAGACAAGATGCCAGGGAACTGATACAATAAAAAAGAACAGGAAGACTATACTCACACAAGAGTATGAGCACTTTGACTTAAAAGCTGATGAATTATTAACTGATTTATATGACAGGTTTGCCAAACTCTCACTGGTGGACAAGGAATATGATCTTGAAGATTAAAATCTAAAATTCCTTTTAGCTCTTCCTGAAAATTGGGATTTGAAGTCTACTACCATAAGAGATAACTATGACCTTATTGAAACTACTCTTGATGAAATTTATGGTATGCTCAAGACTCATGAACTTGAGATGGATCAAAGGAGCATAAGGCATGGAAGAAAGTCAAATACAGTTGCTCTTAAAGATGAGGAGGAATCTCCTAAAGTGATTATCTTAAAGAACGGCAAAGGAAAGGCTCTCATCATACAGTCTGATTCAGAGTCATCATATTCTGATGATGATGATTCAGAATCTGAAAATTTATCTGAAATGGATGTTGATGCAGAGATGATGCAACTGTGTGCTCTTATGGTGAAGGGTATCACAAAGATAGCCTACAAGAAATTCAGAAAGGGCAAGAAGTTTTCCAGGAAAGGTGGAAGTTCTGAAAAGAAAGGGTTCAGAAAGTTTGATGGCAAAGGAGGAAAGTCTGACAGAGGAGACAACTCAAATGTCAAGTGCTAAAATTGTGGTTAAAGAGGCCACATCTCTCCTGACTGCAAGAAAGGAAAAAGTGATAAAGGCCAGACACTTATCACACAGAAGAAAAACTGGACGGACACTTCAAATTCTGAAGATGAGGTGAACTATGCCTTGATGGCAAATGCTGATAGCAGTTCTGATGCTGCTGAATTAAAGGTACCTCAATCAACTCTTGCTTTTCATACTGATGATATTTCCGAGCTAAGATTATATCTGAAAACCATGTTCATTAGTTTTAGAGATCAGACTTTAATAAATGAAAGATTAACATCTGAAAGTCTTGCTCTTAGAAACAGAAATGACTATTTAGAAAAAGAGTTAGTTATACTTCATCAAACTCAGAAACAAAGAGATGAGGCTTTGTATGTTAGAGATGAAGTGTTAAAATTGAATAAATCTCTTAAATCTGAACTGGAAAAGGAAAAGGAGATAATCAAAACTTGGACTAACTCTGGAAGAACAACTCAAAAAATCTTAGAAAATGGAAATTGGAAAGAAGGACTAGGTTATCTAGATGATAAAGAAGAAAAGGAAACTGTGTCATCTAAACCAAACTTTACCAAGAAAGCTGAAAAGCCTAAAATTAATCCTGTCAAGTTTGTGTCAAATTCTGATAAGTCAAAATCTGAAAAGGTGATAGACTCTAAAATAGAAGTCAAAGAAAAGTCAACTTCTGACAAATTAAAACAGGATAAACCAGCTGAAGTAAACATAGGTTTAATGACAAAGAAGCAGCTTAAGCATAAGATGAAAGAGATTAGAAATGTGAACAGGGTAAAGGAAGCTAGAAAAAATAATAATGGAAAGGAAGGTGTGAATAAAAGCAATAATTATATGCATGCTCCTAATACTCCTAGAAAGAAATGTTATAACTGTGGAAACTCTAACCATCTTGTTTCTTTTTGCAGGAAAAATAAAGATATAAACTCTTTACCTCCTAGATCAGGAGTTAAGACTCAGTCTGTTAGGTTTAAACCACAAAATCCTTGTTTTCATTGTGGTAGTTTATGACATTCTATTTATACTTGTAAGGAATATCATAGTTTGTAGTATGATTATTATCAAATAAAACCTTCTTTGAAGAAAGTTAGTGTAATTCCTTCGAGTGTAAATTCTGATGCAAAATCTGATATAAAGTCTGATCAAAAGCATGTTAGCATAAATTCTAAAATTAAATCCGCGACAAATGCTAACAAAATTAAAAAGGCCAAAGGATCCAAGCAAGTCTGGGTCCTTAAAACTAATCAATAGTGGTCTTTGTGATTGCAGGGCAGCAGGAAAAACATTTTAGTTCTGGACAGTGGATGTTCAGGATATATGACTGGAAATAAAGCCCTGCTATCAGACTTTGTGGAGAAAGCTGGCCCAGAAGTTTCTTATGGAGATGGCAACATGGGAAAAACTCTGGGATATGGCAATATCAATCTTGGGAATGTCATCATTGAAATAATAGCTCTTGTCTCAGGACTTAAACACAATCTGCTAAGTGTGAGTCAAATCTGTGACAGAGGTTATCATGTGGATTTCTTTGAAGAACACTGTGAAGTTGTAAGTAATTCTACAGGAAAAGTGGTTCTGAAAGGTTACAGATATGGTAACATATATGAAACCAGACTTTCAACAAACTTTGATGGTTCTGCAATCTGTCTGTTAAGCAGAGCATCAATTGAAGAAAGCTGGAATTGGCACAAAAGACTCTCTCATTTAAATTTCAATAATATAAATGAGCTAGTAAAGAAAGATCTTGTGAGAGGACTGGCAAAATCAGTATTTGCTCCTAATGGCCTTTGTGATTCATGTCAAAAGATAAAACAAAGAAAATCTTCATTCAAGAGCAAAATTGAATCCTCAATTCTTGAGCCTTATCACTTACTGCATGTTGATCTATTTGGTCCATTCAATGTCATGTCCATTGCAAAGAAGAAATATACTATGGTTATAGTGGATGAGTATACAAGATACACTTGGGTGTATTTTTTGCACAAGAAGAATGAAACTGCATCTAATCTAACTGATAATGTTAGAGAGCTGGATAAGTTGGTCAAAGATTCTGTAAAAATAATAAGAAGTGATAATGGCACTGAGTTCAAGAATTCAATCATGGAAGAGTTCTGTAAAGAGCATGGAATAAAGCAGGAATTTTCTACACCTGGAACTTCACAGCAAAATGGAGTTGTAGAAAGAAAGAACAAGACTCTCATTGAAGCTGCACGAACTATGCTTGATGAAGCAAAGCTACCAACCTACTTTTGGGCTGAAGCTGTGCAGACTGCTTGTTTTACACAGAATGCTACACCCATAAACAAGCATGGAAAAACACCATATGAGATGGTGAAGAACAAGAAGCCAAATCTGAAATACTTTCATGTATTTGGATGCAAGTATTTTGTTCTTAAGACTCATCCTGAACAGCTGTCAAAATTTGATCTAAAAGCTGATGAAGAAATTTTTGTTGGATATCCACTTTCCACAAAAGCCTTCAGAGTCTACAATTTAAGAACAAGGATTGTCATGGAATCTATCAATGTATCTTTTGATGATAAAAAGATTACTGGACTTGAAGATTTCAATGATCATGATCAGCTGAGATTTAAAAATGAAGATTTATATTCTGATTCTGTAAATTTTGAAGACCTAAATCTTGATCCTGAAAGTTATGACGGGTTAAACTCTGATGTCATTGAAACTGTGGTAATTACTCCAAAGGAAAATGCACCTGTTCAGGGAGAGCAAGTTAATGATCCTACCACATCTCAAGACTCTCAAGAAGCATCAGAACCTGTCACTGGTTCTTCAAGTTCTGATGAGCCAAATTCTGATAATTCTAGAAACTCTGATTCTTCAATTCCTGAAGGATCCAAATCAAATTCTGAAATTTCAGAGAGCATAACTTCAGGGGGAGCATCAAAAAATGCTGATGGAGGCAGCATGGATCATGGGGGAGGATCCAGTTCTAGAGATCAACTTCCATCTACAAGGAAGTGGACTAAAGCACATACACCTGACTTAATAATTGGAAATCCTGAAGCAGGTATCAGAACTAGAACAACAACATCAAATGAATGTCTCTATCATTCCTTTCTATCTCAGACTGAACCAAAGAAAATGGAAGAAGCTCTTAGAGATGCTGATTGGGTGCAAGCAATGCAGGAAGAGTTAAATGAATTTGAAAGAAATAAAATCTGGATCCTAGTGCCAAGACCAAAGAACAGATCAATTGTTGGCACAAAATGGGTGTTCAGAAATAAAACTGACAGCGATGGCATAATTATAAGAAACAAAGCAAGGGTGGTTGCTAAAGGTTACTCTCAACAGGAGGGTATTGACTATGATGAAACATTTGCTTCAGTTGCTAGATTGGAAGCCATAAGAATCTTTTTAGCTTATGCTACTCACAAAAAGTTCAAAGTCTTTCAAATGGATGTGAAAAGTGCTTTTCTCAATGGAGAATTGGAAGAAGAGGTATATGTTGAACAACCTCCAGGATTTGTAGATCCAAAATTTCCTAATCATGTCTACAGACTTGAAAAAGCACTTTATGGCCTTAAGCAAGCTCCAAGAGCATGGTATGAGACTTTAGCTCAATTCCTTCTGGAAAGTGGATTTAACAGAGGCACAATTGATAAAACTCTGTTCTACCTCAACCATGGAAAGGACTTACTTTTGATACATATATATGTTGATGATATCATCTTTGGTTCTATAAATGCCAAACTCTGTGAAAGGTTTGTAAAGCTAATATAGTCAAGATATCAAAGATATCAAATGAGTATGATGGGAGAACTTAGTTATTTTCTGGGACTTCAAGTCAAGCAAAATGAAGAAGGTACTTTCATAAATCAATCCAAGTACACCAGAAATTTACTCAAGAAATTTGGAATGCAAGACAGTTCAACTGCATCCACTCCCATGGCCACTGCAACCAAGTTAGATAAAGATACTGGAGCATCAGTGGATATTACTAACTACAGAGGTATGACTGGCTCTTTACTCTATTTAACTGCAAGTAGACCTGATATCATGTATGCTACCTGTCTTTGTGCAAGATTTCAGGCTGATCCAAGAGAACCTCATCTAATAGCTGTGAAAAGAATTTTCAAGTACCTCAAGGGTACAACTGATCTAGGATTGTGGTATCCTAGAGAATCAGATTTTAAGCTAATAGGTTACTCAGATGCAGATTTTGCAGGATGCAAAATAGAGAGGAAAAGCACTAGTGGTAGCTGCCAATTTCTTGGAGGCAGATTGGTTTCTTGGTTTAGCAAGAAACATAAATCAATTTCCACATCAACTGCATAAGTAGAATATATTGCTGCAGGAAGCTGTTGTGCACATATTTTTTGGATGAAGAATTAATTACTGGACTATGGGTTAGAATTTTCTAAAATATCCATTTACTGTGATAATCAAAGTGCTATTGCTATGACAGGTAATCCAGTTCAACACTCAATGACAAAGCACATCAGCATTAGGTACCATTTCATAAGGGAACATGTGATGGAAGGTACAGTGGAATTACATTTTGTCCCAACAGATCAACAACTAGCAGATATCTTCACAAAACCACTATGTGAAGCTACTTTTACAAGACTGGTAAATGAACTTGGAATGATTTCAGGTTCTTTCTCAAAATCTATTTAGTTTATGTTCTCATGCATTAGACTTTATGATCAGTGTTTACAGATTGTCTTATCTCCATGTAATCTGTGATTAAATTATAATATTTTTAATACTGATTGTTATCTGATGTGATTCTATATACTCTGATAGTGTTTTGAATGTTCTGTGACTATTCACTCCAATGAGGATTATTTGTTAGATGCTGACTTAGTAATCTTTAACAAACTGTGTATCCCATATTTGAATTAGTTGTTTATGTGGAAATCCATAACACAAGCAAACTCTGATTTTGATCTTAGTCGAATTTACTTTGTGTATCTTATTACTAAGTCACAAACTAGATTATTGTTTCTTACCTGTCAAATTCTAATGTCAGTAAATCTTAAGGATGAACTACATGCTTGATAAGCCTCACTTATCTGAAAAAACAAAAGAAAAAAATTGAAGTCAGGTACTCCTTTGAGATCCAGAGTAAATATGCGAAAGGGAAGACCCAAGTGCATTGCTGGTATTAAGTTATATGCATTAGAAAAGCAAATAAATTTTTCTTGGTGACTTTTCACATTCTCTGATTACTGGAGAAATACTCTGATAATAGAATAAATTCTGATAGCAGTTGTGACTCATTTATACTGAGAAGCCATTGTAAAAAGAATGTCAAAAGATGCATAAAATGAGCGCAAATAGTTGAGGTGGACTCTTGCATAAATTTATTCTATAGTAGACTTCAAAATTAAAGACAGATTTTAAGCACTTTTCTTAGTTATGCCTTATTTCTAAGATATACTGAAGTGTATCAGACTTTAATCTTTATCTGATCATTTGCAAATGCATACACTATCACTCCATATGAATGATGAAAATTACTGTGGTGATTAAGTTGTTTTTGACAAAAAGTTAAGTATTATTTGCATAAATTTTGAGGACAAGTTCTGATGAAAGTTCTGATGATTAAATTCTGAAGAAAACAATTAGTATTTGTGTGAAAAATCACGGAAACTGTCATTCACTTTTTGAGTACAGACGCCATGTTCTGATGACCGTTAAATTCTGATAATAGTCAAGTTCTGATGCAAATCCTGATGAAAACTCTGATGTTTACGTAGCATTATTTAATTACTTGGCTTATTTTTAGTATTTAATGTAACGGTTATATTTTGTCAGAAAATAATTAAGTGAGAGAAAAATAGTGATAATCATTTGGTTTATGGGTTGCGTGTTTGTTTTGGTAACAACATGTGAGCAATAATTACTGCTTATTTCCCATGCCCACTAACTACTGCTTTGACTATTTACTGGATGACAGGTGTAAAGTGTCTGTTTTACTTCCAAAAAGAGTCGTTGAGTGGAAAGAGTATAAATATTAGAGACAAAAGATTACCCAAATCTTTTACTTTCTCTCTTACTTAATCTCTTATTTCTTTTACTCTCTCTCTCTCTCTCTCTCTCTCTCTCTCTCTCTCTCTTTTACTCTCTATTTTCTGAAGGACTTTCTTACAGGCATTTTAACAAACATCTTGTGAACACACATTTTCTCACTTATTTCTTTACAGAAATGGCACCCAAAGATCCAATCTATGATGGAGCCAAGGTTGTTCCTAATAACTACATGGCAATTCTTTCTAAGGACGAGGCTCCTTCAGAACATCATTTCGTCCAAGACTTTCTTGCTCGAAGTGAAATAGGCTATGCACTGACCCAACCCCAGGTTCTCTCAAGCAAGTAGATTCTGGAGTTTTGGCGGTCTGGTGTTTATGATGATGGTGAAAAAGCTGGGTCCCCAAGTATTATCTTTACAACAGGGGAGGATAAGCATGTGGTGACCTTGTCAACTATTCGACAAGCACTACATTTGCCAGAAGATTGCACCTTCAATTCATCAGTTGAGGAGCCAGCTCTTCAACAAATGATGGAAAATCTAGGCTATGAAAAGTCTTTGGTAAAGCTGGGACAATTGAAGAGACCCCACATCAGGAGGGAGCAGAGTTTTTTCTTTGACTGTATTACAAAAGTTTTTGCCAACAAGTGCTCAAATTTTGATGCTATACCCATAATGAGTCAGCAAATCGGGTATGCCCTTTTGAATCAAACACATTTTGATTATGCAAGTGCTATTTTAGGGTTTATTGGTGATAGGATGAAAAAAGATAGCAATATAGTCTATTTTGCTAGATTTTGTCAACTTATTTATAATTTCTGTTGTCCTGATACACCACACACCTTCAGTGAGTTAATTGAACCCTTTAAGCTACACAAAAGGGCTTTCACTGACTTATTATCTACTGATAATAAGAAGAATGTACTAAGACCCCTCCAAATTCCTCAATCAGTCAAACAGTTCTTAGTAAATTCCGATCCTCTCACATACAGTATCATATATCCTGATGTAGCACCATCTCAACCTCCATCAGCACCTACAACCAATACTCAACCAGCTCAAACTTCTCAACCTCAACCACAGCCTACCATTAGAACTTATTTCCAACCTGCACAATCTACTCAACCTCAACCATCAGCACCTTCTACCAAACCAACCTCTGGTACTTCCCAAAAAGTGTCAGTTGTAAAATCTTCAAGAGCAAATTCAATTCCTAAATCTCCACCAAGGAGAAGAAGGATGATTCTAAGGGATGAATCAGATGAAGATGAATAGGTACAGGTTCCCACATCAGAACCTGTAGAGTTAGAAGCTGAAGGGTCTGAAATTTAGAAAAGGAAAAGATCTACAAATTCTGATGCAGATCATATTTCTCCACCATCCAGGAGATCAAAGAAAATGAGAGCAGGAAGGCATATGGCACAAACTCACTCTGAGGATGCTCAAGAAGCCGAGGAAGGGGATCAGGAATCTCTGATCTCATCACAACCAATAGTAATTGAAGCTCTGCCACCTCCACCTCAAGCTGAAGACACTATTCCTGACACAGTGATCACACCTCCTGTCTCTCCAATCAAAGAAAATGTTCCAGTTCAAGATTCAGGATTAAGTCCTGAAATTGACCTTCATAGGCTGATCATTCCATTTTTCCTGTTTCTGGAAGCACCACAAGGACAAGTGACAACTCCACCTGTTTCTCCACTAAATGCTGAAGTTCCTCATACTCCAATTCTAGATGTGGAAACAGATGAAGTTGTACCAGAATCTCCTACCTCCACACACACACTTGTGTTGTCAGAAGATGATGAGTTTCTTGCAAGTTCTGGAGAGTCAGATCTAGTAAACACACCAGCTCAAACTCTTGGAAAGGAGGCACTGATTAAAAAGTTTGTTGAAAAAGATGCTCCTGTTCCATGGGAAGAAACTCATACAGGAGTTGAATGGACCAAGAAGTGGAATGAATATGATTTTGTTCCAAGCTCCAAAGTTCTGTCAGAACATATTGCAAAAGCTGATGAGTTGTTGACAAACTCTGACTTCAAAGATCAACTTAAATTCACAGCTCTCAGTACTAAAAGTCTTCAAGGTCAACACTTCATTACTCATGCTAAGGTTGATAAGCTACAGGAAAATGCTAATAAGCTGGACCTGATGATCAAGCTGGAAAAGAACAGGTTTATCAGACCTATTCATGAGAAAGTAGAGACTATTACAAAGTTCAAGAAAAGCAACAGGCCCAATTGACTGAGGTCCTGCAGAATCAAGCCTCTCAACAAGCTCAACTGAATAAAATCCAATCTTCAGTAGAACTTCTTCTATCTTTACTCCTACCAGATGATGCCAAAAAGGGGGAGAAGGTAGTGAAGTCTAAATGCTCTACTAGTCAAATAATGAAGAAGAAGGATGATAAAGAAGATGACCATGGAAACCCTAGCAAGGGTCAAGGGAAAAACAGCAAAGTTTCTTCAAGGAAACTAATTTCTGACTCTAGCAAATCTTCTACACAGAAGAAGATAAGTTCAAAAACTGTAAATGCTCAAGCTCTAATCGCAAGTTCTGATAATCAAAATCTGATATCAAGTTCTGATCTTCTCATTCAAGGTGATAGTCAAGACTCTCAGAAGTTTTTGCAAACTCTGAAGCTTAAGGGAAGGGAGACTACAGTGTATTATAAAGATCCCAAGATTCAGACACTTGATGAAGAAATTGCTAGAAGACTATTTCTCAAGCATAATCCTGGAATGGATTTAGAGACTTTAAAGGAGGAAGAAGCTAGATTTGCAGCTGAGAAGACAAATCTAAAGTCTAAGGCTTCTGATGCAAAAAAACCTCCAAGGCCTAAGGCAAAAGGCATTGTGATCAAGGAAAGCTCTGAGGCTTCAAAGCCCAAGACAAGATAACAAGGTAAAATTGATCCCAAAGCAAAAGGGAAAGGAAAGATTGATGAACCAACAAAGCCACAGGAGATGAAGATTCCTCAAATCCTGATGAAACTAGTGTGCAAAATGGTTCAAGTTTTTGATGATACAGCTGCTGAAGATGAAACTGTTGAAATTCTGAAAAGAAGGAAGATAACTGAAGAATCTAAGATAACCTATGACATAGCTCAAGTTGTTCAGAGTGAAGAATAGCAAGCTATAGAAGAAACAACAAATTTTGATCAAGTCATCAAGACATCAACCTCTGACCGTGCTCAAGTTGATTTGAACAAGTTGATAGTTACTGATAAGTGAAAACTCCTATGGAAGAATGTTAATCCATCAGATCCTAAGAAAAGTCAACTGTTATCTGATTTCATGACTGTTGGATTGAAAGCCAGAGAAGCAAGAGACATAGCTGGATTAGGTTCTGAAGAAGACAAAATCAAGACAGGAGTTGAAGTACTTACTAGAGATCCATTTTTATTGATTGACAAACCTCTTGAAGAAGTTACACAGAAACACCTTGACAAGGTTATATCTGTTCAAGTGGTACTGGATGCTCATGATAAAAGTAATGTCAAAGAAAAGCTAATTTTATTTCTTGAAGATGGAAGAACATACAAGATGTCAGAATCAGATGTGCTGAACAAATCTCTGAAAGAACTTCAATTCTTTCATTATCTTTTGGAGATAAAGTCTGAGATTATCAGGAAATGGTCAAATTTCATAATGAAGACCATAAGGGATAAAGCAAGAATTTTTGGATCAAGGGTTACAAAATTCATTTCAAATATAGTTGAAGATGATGGAAGTGAAATTCCAATGAAGAAGGATTCTGCTAAACTTGAAGTTATTCTGAAAAAGAAATGTCTGTGCTATAATGAAGACTCATCTCATCCAAGAGTAATCAGACTTGGTGATGGTTTGGAAAGAAATCACATCTCAACACTTAGGACTGCAATCTACCAGATTGGAAGTCAGGGTGAAGAAATGAAGCAAGTCAAAGCTACATTAGCTCAAGTCCTGAGGAATGCAGAAGAGAAGCTGATATCAAACTTTGTCAAGAATCACTTTGGATTCAGATTGACTCAGTAAGATTGGTAAAAGCTACAAGGACTGTAAGTTGTAGTTAGTTGTCTAAATAAACTCTCATTGCATTTGTACTTAAATGTTTTTGATATCATGAAATCTATTAACTTGTATATTTTTCATAATTTACAAGTTGGGGGAGATTGTTAGATATATTTGAGATGTCATGTCAAATCTGTTGTGTTTAGTTTTAGAACTTAATATCAGGACTTACTGGAAATCAGAACTTACTGAAGTCAGAACTTATATCAGAACTTAAGGTCGTCAGGATTTATATCAGGACTTAAGTGCGGATACTTCATATAAGGAAAGCAGCTGATTTACAAGAAAGGATCGTGACTAAAACAATTGAAGATATGCATGAAGAGTTAGAAGACTAGAAGACTTGTAGAAGATAATATCTGATTGATATATTTTAGGAGACATAATTATATTCCATATCAATTAGAAGATATCTTGTAACTGTGTACTATATAAACACAGCTTAGGGTTTACACTATATGTGTTATCATTCACGAGAAAGATTACACATTATAACCTAGCAGCTCTTAGTGATATTGTTCATCATTGAGAGAGAACAACTGTTCTATTATAACAGAGTTTATTATATTGAATATACTTGATCACTGTTACATACTTGTGTTGATAAATCGATTTGATTATATAAACACTATATTCAACCCCCTTCTATAGTGTTGTGTGACCTAACAATATATATACTTCTATATTTGCTTTTACTTCAACAGGTGGAAAGGTTGATCATTCAATTAATAATGGTCGTGGACCTTATGTATATCGTTTAAATGGACAAAATCATTATGTTTTTGGATCATTGATTCCCGATGATGGAAGCAAACCAAAATTTTGCCAGTTATATATCTACGACACGGAAAATGAGTTGTCTAATAGAATGCGTTGGGTTGACAAGAATGAAGATAACACTATCGATCCAGATATTGTTGCAAATCTCATGAAGATGTTTGATGAAAACGACGACTTGGTGAAGAAATTCCGTATGGCACGTGACCGCTTCGAAGAATCCGGAATTGTTGATCTGGAGATTATATTAAAAGTCAGTCGAGCATAAAGTGGTAGAGAAAATAATATTGGTCCTTCCGATGAGGTTGCTGGAATTATGGTCGGTGATCAGGAAGAAACAGAAGAATGTCGCGATATTGTAATTCAGGCTAAATGAGGTACATTTCACAGTGTTACAAATGTGCACCCAAAATTGATGGCTTTATAATATCCAATTTTGTTCCCAGATGGAGAGGATGGATATCATAAAGATATTGACTATGTTGAGACAACGGAAAATAAAGGAAAAACACGCCACAAATGCTCAGTGAAAGACTTTTATTCTTATAGATTGCATGTCAGACATAACGAAGGTATACCCGTGACTAAAATGTAATTTATGGTTAAAATCATAAGCATTAGTTAGTGTAATAATTTAATCTGAACTTCTACATGAATGTCTCCTAGGCTCAGTGGACGTTTATTTCAACAGTATGTGGTTGATGCATTCTCTATGATTGAACAAGCACGACTTTGGTGGTTCAGGACTCATCAAACTACTCTGTGTAATGAGTTGTATAATCATATTGCTGATGTACTGCGCGAAGGTGATCGTGATGCTAAGAGTGTAGGAAAAAGTGTCATTCTTTTAACGGGATTTGTTGGGTCAGAGTGTTATGTAATATCCGGGATATATCGTGTAATTATTTTGCTATTAAATAATTATTATGTGTGTTCAGTATCTATTTTGTGAGTTAATTGTTAAATGTTATCTGTACTTGGATATTCAAAAATAATATTAATTGAGTATTTTAATTTTTATATGTCTAAAATAAAACATAGATAATTGTCATATCTTCCTAATTATTTTTATGTTGATTTATGAATTTATAAGGATCATATGAAATTTATAAAATCTTTTTCCGAGTATTTAAAATCTATTTTATAAAAACGGGAACCAATCGACATCATCCGTTGTTACGTTTTTGGAACCCGAAACTCTTCCGAGAACTTCTTCCTAACCTAATTGTAATATTTCGAGCATATTCCATGTTCCGACTTTTTCGATCCGGCGTACGGTTTGTTCTGCGCGGGTCCCGGCATAATATTTTCGATACAATATTCATTTCGGCAAATCAATAAAACCCTTATTTTCGATAAACGGGAGCTTTTTATTAAACTATTCCAATTATCACTTCGTAGTACGTGTAACCAGGCGCTGAGACCAAGACCGCAGTACAAATTGTACTGATTTGGATAATTATCCCGAAAACCGATACCGTTTGGATCAGTTTTTATAAATAAACGTACCATTTTATATCCGTAATGATCCAACGGGATACTAATTTTCCGTAATTATAAATAGTCTTTTTCCGTATTTTATTTCGTATCAGAATTATTTGCAGATAGTTAATTCTATAATTTTCAGAGAAAAACCCTAATTACATAAACTGTTCTAAGAATCAAACAGCAAAACGAAGGCGTTACTGATCTCTGTTTTCAAAGCTTGAGTAACCAAAACGAAGGATTTGAAGTGTTCTATCAGATTCTGAGCTTTGTTTCACTGCAGAATTAAAGGTTTATTTTCTGAAAATTTATTTATTTTCGAATTAAATTTATTAAAAATATGAATTTTTGTTCAGATGATTGTTTGTATGATTTGATGATTGCATGTTGTAGAGCTTATTTTCCTGATGATTTTGATATATTATACGTCTGATTTGGAGTTCAATAACATGTTCAAATTTGAGTTTGATTTTCGAATTTTAAAATTAGGGTTTATAACCCGTATGAATGTTCTTAATTGAAATTTGGGGGTTTTTTATTTTGAAATAGATTGATGTTGTGGTATAGTGTATTGTATTCTCTGTGAAATTTGCAATCTAGTCGTATAAGTTTCATGAATCACCGAGGTCTGTAGAGAAGGGAGCTGTCTTTTGAAATTTTCCGAATTTCGCCAGAAACTGGAAAACTTCACGGCCAAATTCCGGCCAACTCAGGGATGATTAGAATGATTTGTGGGTATGGTTAAGTTCCTGGTGAATTATAGATGTGATCTGGAGGTGTTGGTGGGGTGAGGACGCCGGGAACGTGTTCTCCGGCCACCCCTGTATTTTCCGGCGACGGGGCTGGAAAATTACAGTTTAGTACCTATAATTTTGAAAACGATGCAGTTTGGTCCCTGAAGTTTCCAGACTTTGCAAATTTAGGATTCCTGTTTTAAAAATGTTTAAAAATCATATTTCCTATTTATTTTTATTATAAAAATTCATTTTTAATTTCTGAAAATTCTAAAAATTAGTATTTTAATTCCGAAAATTATTTTTAATTCAAAAATAAATATGAATTAATTAGTTAATTAATTTTAGTTAATTTTTAATTGATTAATTGGTCAATTAATTCGAAAATTAATTGATTAATTGATTTAATTAATTATTAATTGATTTTAGTTAATTATTTAATTAGATTTAATTATTTAAAAATGATTTAAAAATTTCAAAAAATAGTTTCGAGCTTTAAAATATTATTCTAAATTATTTCCAAGGCTCGATAATTAGTATATAATTGTTTCGGAGCCAGAATTGGCCAACCGAACCCTATTTATTATTCTGAAATTGATCCAACGACCCGTTTTAATTCCGAAAAATATTTTAAAAATCATTTTAAATATCAGAAAGCCTATTTATGACCCGAGACTTCTTTATAAATAATATATCATTGATTACGTGATGTATTATGTGTTATATGTGACTTGTTGATTGACTATCAGTCTATATATTCGGTGTTTACTTGATTATTGCATAACTTTCAATCCGTTAATCGGATTTGGGTAAAACGAAGGGTAGATAGAAGTATGTGTTGAATAGAACTCTATGAGTCGATTATTGATAGATGTTTATGATATGTGAGCAGAAGAGGCAAGGCGTAAGAAAGGGAAACAGGTAGTTGAGGAGTAAGACGATTGTGAGTGGAAGCGAGTGCAGAATCGTAAGCTAGTACCAGGCAAGTGTTCTGAACTTTCTCGAGATATTGTAGTACTTGATAATCCTGTGATATTGTAAGTGCTTTGAAGCACAGAAACCTAAACCCTGATTCCAGTTATTGATCTTGAGCCATGAACCTTATTATTTCTAGACCATTGATTGTTGTATACCCACACACGAACCTCAAGTATACGATACTACTCCACAAATACATGCAAACAAAATTCCAAACACTAAACTGAATTAATTATATACTCAAACATTGTATCCTATGCTTTGAAAGCCCAAATCTTCGAAACCCTGAAATGTTGATTCCTTTGTTATCCAATTCTTTCAATACCAGCATCCAAGCTTTTAAATTATCTTATTGATCCTTACGAGGATTGAAACCCTTTCATTGTTAAACACTCATTGTTGTTAATGATTCTGATTATTGTTTATTATTGCTTATTCTATTATTATGTTAGAATTGGATTATTTTTATAAAATTGTGGACCAGATTCGTGGTCAGACCATATAATGGTCAAGTTAGGCCAATGTGTGCCTTGGATCCAGTAGTTAGAGCAATGCTGTGTGCCTTGCTCGGGGTTAGTGCGTGACTGATCAGCAGCCTAACCCTGGTTTTTAAATTAAAAGTATAATATCCAATTCTAAATCATAATCCATTGTTCACTTGATATCATAATCATGTTCACCTGATGATCATTATTCTCAGTTTTGTCATTGTGACTTGCTGAGCTAGTTAGCTCATTTGTGCGATATTGTTTATATTCTTTCCAGCTAAAAAGGAACCAGTTGGTAACGAGGATCCCCAGTCCAGCGCGAGAGCTAGGGGTTCAGGTTGAGAAAGCTTAGCTAGTAGGCTTCTTTTGGAATAATTTAAGTCTGTAAAAGTTTGTAATAAAGTTTAATACTCAGTTTGAGTTTGAATGATTGGGATTTGAACGATATGTAATATAAGTAGATGTGTGGCTTGTGTGCATACTTTAACCTGTTACGATCCGTGGTAGTTGGTAAATAGGGTCACTGCATATTATTGTTATCTTTATTATTGTTATAAGCAGGTTATAAATAAGGTGTGTGTGTGGACCCCAAACTTCTGACCCGGGTTTGGAGGGCGCCACAGGTTTGGTATCAGAGCTACAGGTTATAAGTCACTGACACAAGCCTAGGTTGACGGAAATGGGTAGAGGGTTAGGATTAGAAGTAAGGAATAGAAAGATAGAACGTCGAGAGGTTGAGTGCTTCGGTATATCAGGTATTGGTGTAATTCACGTTATGGGTTGAGATTCTGATATTACGATATGATTTCAGATAGCAGCGATGGCCGACTCTTTTATTCCCGTATCAGCTGATCACTCAGAGCCTTCAGTTGGAATGCCGTCTTCGGATCCACGTCCTGTTATTTCACCAGTGTTGGCTATACTACCTCCACCTGTGTTGCAGCCCGTACCATTGCAGGCTATTCCACCTCCAGGCATGAGGCCACCTGTCAGAGGACCCCCACCTGCTGATTCAGGCTTTACTAGTCATTCAGTCACAGGAGTACCTTTCCAGTTCTCTTCCTATCCTGTCCCATATCATCAGTTTGAGGCTTGCCTTATGGAGCAGTGATTCCTACATGTTCAGATCCAGGAGTTATTGCATATCATGTGTACCAGAGAGATGGGGAGTGGTGAGAGGCAACTTAGGGAGAGGCTCCAGGCCTTTCGTAGAGCAGCTGCTGTGAGGATTGCTGAGGCTACACATGAGGACATCACTCCTGATTTCTTAGTGGAGTGGGCTAAGTGGGTTCTAGAGGAGCTTGGAGGTCCAGATTTGCCATGAGCCAGAGATTTAGAGATGGCGATGCTGAGCAGTGTTGTTATGGTTATGTAGTATGTACCGTAGTGTGTAGTGTGTATCAGTAGACTTTTGAGTTGTCTTTATAGACTAGCTATGCTGACTAGTGAGTAGGTTGTTGTACCCTTTTGATTTTACTATCGAAACGTCTTTACTCTTGTACTACCTAAAACTTTTGATCTATATATATCAGTATCTTTTCCTTTCCAGCACTGTCATTTACCTTATCACACATGTTTTACCTTACCTTATCTATTGCACCAGTTATACCCCTGTGATACCATGTACCCTGTTTTCCATGACTGTTTATATTATGTAAAAAAGCATGCAATTTACTTAGTTACAACTGTTTTCAAAAAGAGATTCCTCTGTTTTACAAAACTTTTCTTTTATACAAAGATTTGATTCAAAAGGTGAATAAGTTGTTTGATTCTTTACAGAAAATGCCTCCTAGAAGAAATACCCGCACCAACACCCAGAATGAAGAAACCAACAATAACAACAACCAAGATGATACAAACCCGAGTGTGAACCCAGGACCCATGGACCCAGCTATAGCCCAGATTCTTCAAATCTTGGCCCAATAAACAGTTCACCTGGCACAACAACAACAAAGACAGACCAACCCCCAGGTAACTTTTAAAACTTTTCAGGCAATAAACCCACCAGAATTCAAGGGTTCCTTAGAGCCAATTGAAGCAAATGTGTGGTTAAAGGAAATAGAGAAGGCATTTGCCTTAGTGAAAGTAAAGGAGGAACAGAAGGTTGAGTTTGCAAGTTACTATCTGAAGAATGAAGCCACCTATTGGTGGGAAATGGTGAAGACATTGGAAGGCACATATGTTATTACTTGGGAAAGGTTTAAGAAATTGTTTTTAGAAAAATATTTTCCTCAGTTTGTTCAGGATCAAATGGAGCTGAAGTTTTTAGAATTAAAGTAAGGGAACATGTCGGTAATAGATTATGAGGGTAAGTTTGAGGAATTGTCAAGGTATGTACCGTTGTATGTGGATACTGACAGGAAGAAAGCTAAAAGATTTCAGCAAGGTTTGAAACCATGGATCATAGGGAAGGTAGCCATTTTTGAATTAGATACCTATGCAGGAGTGGTACAAAAGGCTATGATCGCAGAGACAGAGAGTGAGATGTTCCAGAAGGAGAAAGAAAGCAAGAAAAGGAAAGTTGAGGGAAGTGAGGGTCAGTCACAACCAGGGAAGTTTCTAAATTTTAAGAAGGGCTAGTTTCAGCCAGGGAGAAATTTTAATTTCAGGAGACAAATGCAGGAGACGGAGGCCAGGGCAACCGTCCAGCTAATGTGAATCAGCCGAATCAGTTGAGATTAACTTTTCCAGATTGTCAAGTTTGTGGAAAGAAGCATGGGGGAGTTTGTAACAAGTTGAACGTGGTATGTTTTAAATGTAATCAGAAAGGGCACTATTCGAGGGAGTGCCAAAATCAGCCAGCAAGAGAGCCAGCAAATAAGGATCAACCTATCCGGAATCCAGCAGTGACGGTTCCAGCCACTGGATTTACGTGCTTCAAATGTGGAAAGCCAGGACATATGGCCAGGGACTGCAAGACACCAGCCCCAGTCAGTAATACATTGAGGATTATGGGATCTACCCCAACAGTGAATGAGACTCCAAGGGCTAGAGTTTTTGACATGTCAGTGAAGGATGCTATCCAGGATACAAATATTGTGGCGGGTGCACTCAATGCGAATTCTTTATATGCCAAAGTGTTAATAGATTCGGGAGCAACTCGATTGTTTGTTTCACAAGATTTTGTTAGCAAGTTAACTTGTCCAGTAGAGTATTTAAATGAAATAATGACTGTGGAATTAGCAAACCAAGAGTGTGTAACTGTGAATGAAGTTTGTGGGAATTGTGAGGTTGAGATTTCTGGTAGTAAGTTTTGTGTAGATTTGATACTATTTAAGTTAGGAGAATTTTACGTTATATTAGGGATGGATTGGTTATCTAGGCACGATGCCCAGATAGATTGTCGAAATAAGAAGGTAATGGTGAAAACGCCAGACGAAATGATAGTAACGTTCAAGGGTCAAAAACAAGTAAAGAAGTTCTTAACGATGATTCAAGCCAAGAAGTTACTACGACAAGGATGTGAGCATTTCATGGCATATGTGATTGACAGAAGTCAAAAACCAACAAAACTTGAAGATATTCCAGTTGTGAATGAATTTCCAGACGTATTTCCTGACGAGTTACCAGGACTTCCTCCAGATAGAGAAATAGAATTTGCGATCGACTTAGCACCTGGAACAGAACTAGTATCCAAGGCCCCGTATAGAATGGCGCCCGTCGAGATGAAAGAGCTAGCGAAGCAATTGCAGGAGTTGTTAGAGAAAGGAGTAATCAGACCCAGTGTATCCCCGTTGGGAGCCCCGGTATTATTTGTCAAGAAGAAAGATGGAAGCATGAGACTGTGTATTGACTATAGGGAGCTCAACAAGCTTACGATTAAGAACAAGTATCCGTTACCCATAATTGACGATCTGCTCGACCAGTTGAAGGGAGCCAAGTATTTCTCCAAAATTGATTTAAGATCAGGATATCATCAACTAAAGATCAAGCCAGAAGATATACCAAAGACAGCTTTCAGAACAAGGTATGGACATTACGAGTTTTTAGTGATGTCTTTTGGATTGACCAATGCCCCGGCAGCGTTTATGGACCTGATGAACATAATTTTCAAGGAGTATTTGGATAAGTTTGTTATTGTGTTTATAGATGATATTTTAATCTATTCAAAGATGGAAGAGGATCATGCGGAACATGTGAGAACGGTTTTGGAGATTTTAAGGAAAAAGAAGTTATATGCTAAATTCTCGAAGTGTGAGTTTTGGCTACAGGAAGTTCAGTTCTTAGGGCACATAGTTAGTAATAAAGGGATCAAAGTGGACCCGGCAAAGATCGAGGCAATTACGAATTGGGAGAGACCGAAAACACCCACCGAGGTAAGAAGTTTCTTAGGATTGGTGGGATGTTATCGTCGATTTGTTCAAAACTTTTCGAGGATTGCCACACCATTAACAAAGCTTACACGAAAGAATGAGAAGTTTATATGAAACGACAAATGCGAGGAAAGTTTTCAGGAGTTGAAGCGACGATTGATCACGACACCTGTTTTGTCACTTCCAGACGATCAAGGGAATTTCGTAATTTATAGTGATGCTTCTCACAAAGGATTAGGATGTGTTCTAATGCAGCACGAAAAGGTGATTGCGTATGCGTCAAGGCAATTGAAACCACATCAACAGAAGTATCCTACTCATGATTTGGAGCTAGCAGCCATGGTTTTCGCTTTGAAGATTTGGAGACATTATTTGTATGGAGAAAAGTGCGAGATTTTCACGGATCACAAAAGCTTAAAGTATATATTTACCCAGAAGGAACTTAATATGAGGCAAAGGAGATGGTTAGAGTTGATCAAGGATTATGATTGCTCGATTAATTATCATCCTGGTAAAGCGAACGTGGTAGCAGACGCATTGAGTCGGAAGGAAAGGTTGAATGTGTTATCAGATGCTGAAGACATATATAAGGAATTTCAGAAATTGGAATTGGAGATTAGAGTTTGCAAGCCTGAGGAAGTAAAAGTGTACAATATGATTTTCCAACCGGAATTATTAGAGAAAATAAAGAAATGTCAGGAAGATATAATGGATCAAGATATAAATCGTTTGGTAGGGGAAGAGTTATGCATGCAGAAAGATGACCAAGGTATTCTGAGGTTTTCATCTAGAATTTGGATTCCACCGGTGACAAAGTTAAAGAATGAAATTCTACAGGAGGCACATAATTCAAGGTATTCCATCCATCCAGGAAGTACCAAGATGTATAGAGATTTAAAGAAGAATTATTAGTGGCCAGACATGAAGAGGGAAATTGCGGAATGGATTAGCAAATGTTATACCTGTCAGAGAGTTAAAGCAGAGCATTAGAGACCAAGTGGATTGCTACAGCCATTGGAGATTCCAGAATGGAAATGGGAACATATTGCCATGGATTTTATAGTTAGATTACCAAGGACAAGGGCTAATCATGATGCCATTTGGGTTATAGTGGATAGACTTACCAAGTCAGCTCATTTTCTGCCTATAAATGAAAGATTTTCGCTCGACAAGTTAGTCCATATATACCTAAAGGAAATTATAGTTCGTCATGGAGTTCCAGTGTCTATTGTATCTGATCGAGATCCAAGATTTAATTCAAGATTTGGAAGAGTTTTCAAGAATGTTTAGGAACAAAATTGAATATGAGTACGACCTATCACCCGCAGACGGACGGCCAAAGTGAAAGAACGATCCAGACAATCGAGGACATGTTACGTGTTTGTGCTATTGATTTCAAAGGAAGTTGGGACGAGCATTTATCCCTGGTAGAGTTTGCTTATAACAACAGTTATCACGCCAGCATTGGGATGCCACCCTATGAAGCCCTTTATGGACGCAAATGTAGATCTCCAATATATTGGGACGAAGCAGGAGAACGCAAAATACTTGGACCTGAACTGGTACAGCAGACAAAGGAAATTGTTGAAATTATCCAGAAGAGATTGATAGCCGCACAAGATCGTCAGAGGAAATATGCAAATCAGTCAAGGAAAGACATGGAATTTGAAGAAGGAAGCTTGGTATTACTAAAAGTATCACCGTGGAAAGGACTAACGAGGTTTGGAAAGAAAGGAAAGCCGAGTCCAAGATATGTCGGACCTTTTGAGATCCTAAAGCGTGTTGGCAAAGTAGCTTACGAGTTGGCATTACCACCGCACATGGAGCACATTCACAATGTTTTTCACGTATCGATGCTCAAGAAATATAATCCAGACTCCAGGCATGTAATAGAATATGAGCCAATAGAGCTTCAGGCAGATTTGTCTTATGTAGAGAGTCCGATAGAGATTTTAGAGGAAAGAGAGAAAGTATTGAGAAATAAAGTGGTAAAGTTAATAAGAGTATTGTGGAGAAACCCAAAGGTTGAAGAGTCAACCTGGGAGTTAGAAAGTGATATGAGAGAAAAGTACCCTCATTTGTTTTTTTAGGAGATTTTGAGGACATAATCCTTTTAAGGGGGGAAGGATGTAATATCCGGGATATATCGTGTAATTATTTTGCTATTAAATAATTATTATGTGTGTTCGAAATCTATCCTGTGAGTTAATTGTTAAATGTTATCTGTACTTGGATATTCAAAAATAATATTAATTGAGTATTTTAATTTTTATATGTCTAAAATAAAACATAGATAATTGTCATCTTCCTAATTATTTTTATGTTGATTTATGGATTTATAAGGATCATTTGAAATTTATAAAATCTTTTTCCGAGTATTTAAAATCTATTTTATAAAAACGGGAACCAATCGACGTCATCCGTTGTTACGTTTTTGGAACCTGAAACTCTTCCGAGAACTCCTTCCTAACCTAATTGTAATATTCCGAGCATATTCCATGTTTCGACTTTTTCGATCCGGCATACGGTTTGTTCTGCGCGGGTCCCGGCGCAATATTTTCGATACAATATTCATTTCGGTAAATCAATAAAACCCGTATTTTCGATAAATGGGAGCTTTTTATTAAACTATTCCAATTATCACTTCGTAGTACGGGTAACCAGACGCTGAGACCAAGACTGCAGTACAAATTGTACTGATTTGGATAATTATCCCGAAAACCGATACCGTTTAGATCAGTTTTTATAAATAAACGTACCGTTTTATATCCGTAATGATCCAACGGGATACTAATTTTCCGTAATTATAAATAGCCTTTTTCCGTATTTTATTTCGTATCAAAATCATTTGCAGATAGTTAATTCTATAATTTTTAAAGAAAAACCCTAATTACATAAACTGTTCTAAGAATCAAACAGCAAAACGAAGGCGTTACCGATCTCTGTTTTCAAAGCTTGAGTAACCAAAACGAAGGATTTGAAGTATTCTATCAGATTCTGAGCTTTGTTTCACTGCAGAATCAAAGGTTTATTTTTTGAAAATTTATTTATTTTCAAATTAAATTTATTAAAAATATGAATTTTTGTTCGGATGATTGTTTGTATGATTTGATGATTGCATGTTGTAGAGCTTGTTTTCCTGATGATTTTGATATATTATACGTCTGATTTGGAGTTCAATAACATGTTCAAATTTGAGTTTGATTTTCGAATTTTAAAATTAGGGTTTATAACCCGTATGAATGTTCTTAATTGAAATTTGGGGGTTTCTTATTCTGAAATAGATTGATGTTGTGGTATAATGTATTGTATTCTCTGTGAAATTTGCAATCTAGTCGTATAAGTTTCATGAATCACCGAGATTCTGATATTGCGATATGATTTCAGATAGCAGTGATGGCCGACTCTTTTATTCCCGTATCAGCTGATCACTCAGAGCCTTCAGTTGGAATGCCGTCTTCGGATCCACGTCCTATTGTTCCACCAGTGTTGGCTATACTACTTCCACCTGTGTTGCAGCCCGTACCATTGCAGGCTATTCCACCTCCAGGCATGAGGCCACCTGTCAGAGGACCCCCACCTGCTGATTCAGGCTTTACTAGTCATTCAGTCATAGGAGTACCTTTCCAGTTCTCTTCCTATCCTGTCCCATATCATCAGTTTGAGGCTTGCCTTATGGAGCAGCGATTCCTACAGGGTCAGATCCAGGAGTTATTGCATATCATGCGTATCAGAGAGATGGGGAGTGGTGAGAGGCGACTTAGGGAGAGGCTCCAGGCCTTTCGTAGAGCAGCTGCTGTGAGGATTGCTGAGGCTACACATGAGGACATCACTCCTGATTTCTTAGTGGAGTGGGCTAAGTGGGTTCTAGAGGAGCTTGAGGAGATTGGAGGTCCAGATTTGCCATGAGCCAGAGATTTAGAGATGGAGATGCTGAGCAGTGTTGTTATGGTTATGTAGTATGTACAGTAGTGTGCAGTGTGTATCAGTAGACTTTTGAGTTGTCTTTATAGACTAGCTATGCTGACTAGTGAGTAGGTTGTTGTACCCTTTTGATTTTACTTCCGAAGCGTCTTTACGCTTGTACTACCTAAAACTTTTGATCTATATATATTAGTATCTTTTCCTTTCCAGTACTGTCATTTACTTTATCACACCTGTTTTACCTTACCTTATCTATTGCACAAGTTTTACCCCTGTGATACCATGTACCCTGTTTTCCATGACTGTTTATATTCTGTAAAGAAGCATGCAATTTACTTGGTTACAACTATTTTCAAAAAGAGATACCTCTGTTTTACAAAACTTTTCTTTTGTACAAAGATTTAATTCAAAAGGTGAATAAGTTGTTTGATTCTTTACAGAAAATGCCTCCCAGAAGAAATACCCGCACCAACACCCAGAATGAAGAAACCAACAATAACAACAACCAAGATGATACAAACCCGAATGTGAACCCAAGACCCATGGACCCAGCAATAGCCCAGATTCTTCAAATCTTGGCCCAACAAACAGTTCACTTGGCACAACAACAACAAAGACAGACCAACCCCCAGGTAACTTTTAAAACTTTTCAGGCAGTAAACCCACCAGAATTCAAGGGTTCCTTAGAGCCAATTGAAGCAAATGTGTGGTTAAAGGAAATAGAGAAGGCATTTGCTTAGTGAAAGTAAAGGATGAATAGAAGGTTGAGTTTGCAAGTTACTATCTGAAGAATGAAGCCACCTATTGGTGGGAAATGGTGAAGACATTGGAAGGCACAGATGTTATTACTTGGGAAAGGTTTAAGGAATTGTTTTTAGAAACATATTTTCCTCGGTTTGTTCAGGATCAAATGGAGCTGAAGTTTTTAGAATTAAAGCAAGGGAACATGTCGGTAACAGATTATGAGGGTAAGTTTGAGGAATTGTCAAGGTATGTACCGTCGTATATGGATACTGACAGGAAGAAAGCTAAAAGATTTCAGCAAGGTTTGAAACCATGGATCAAAGGGAAGGTAGCCATTTTTGAATTAGATACCTATGCAGGAGTGGTACAAAAGGCTATGATCGCAGAGACAGAGAGTGAGATGTTCCAGAAGGAGAAAAAAAGCAAGAAAAGGAAAGTTGAGGGAAGTGAGGGTCAGTCACAACCAGGGAAGTTTCCAAATTTTAAGAAGGGCAAGTTTCAGCCAGGGAGAAATTTTAATTTCAGGAGACAAAATGCAGGAGACGGAGGCCAGGGCAACCGTCCAACTAATGTGAATCAGCCGAATCAGTTGAGATTAACTTTTCCAGATTGTCAAGTTTGTGGAAAGAAGCATGGGGGAGTTTGTAACAAGTTGAACATGGTATGTTTCAAATGTAATCAGAAAGGGCACTATTCGAGGGAGTGCCGAAATCAGCCAGCAAGAGAGCCAGCAAATAAGGATCAACCTATCCGGAAATTATGAACTTGACAATTTGTATGTTGTTTCTTATAATAGAGATCTCTTAGTTAAATACCAGTACCACATGAATGTCGAAGTGTGTTGTCATGCCCGAAGCTTAAAATATCTATTCAAATACTATCTGAAAGGACATGACAGGGTTACTTTAGAAGTCAGGTCTAAAAGGACAAGTCAATCTGCATCTACCGTAGAATCTGTTGATGAAATTCAATGCTTTTTTGATGAACGTTACATTTGTGCAGCTGAATCTGCATATAGGATATTCGGGTTTGAGGTCCATCACAGATCAATTTATGTGGAGCGTTTGTCATATCATCTTCCTGGGGCTAAGAATTGCACTTTTCGTTCTAATGAACCTTTGGATAAGGTTTTGAAACGTGAAAAACATCGTAAGAGCAAGTTGGAAGCTTTTTTCCTGTTGAATTGCACTGACTAGAATGCTCATAAGTATACATATGATCAGATACCTAAATATTATGTGTGTAATGGGAATGATGGCTTTTGGTATGTACGAAAAAAGGGCTGCATATTGGTCAATTGACATACACTCATCACACTTCGGGTGAGTTATGGTACCTGCGAATGTTGCTTTCAAAAATTCCAGCTCCAACAAGTTTTGAAGATATGCGAACTGTGGATAATATTTGTATCCTACATTCCAAGATTCTTGCAGGGCTCTTGGTTTGTTAGATGATGATAAGGAATGGGATGAAGTGATTATAGATTGTGCTAAATATGGCTTCTCGAGATAAATTCGTCAGTTATTTGTTCATATAATGGTTAATTGTCAAGTGGGTGACTTGCGTAATTTATGGATCATTCATTGGAGTGACATGTGTGATGATATTTTATACAGTCAGAGACAGATTCAGAAGAAACCTGATCTGATCCTTACTGGTGAAGGTCAATATTATACAATTTCCGGTTAGTTATGTTTTATATAGTTGATATTTTATTTTATTAAATGAAGTTTTAATGATGCTCATTTTATTGTATATGTTTCAGAGATCAATTCTCTGTTATGGTCAATCGAAAAATCTCTGAAAGATTACCCACAACTGCCTCAACCTCCAGCAGAATATCTTGAGGATGGTTTGAATAACTTAATATTGGACGAAATAAATTATGATCGTGAAGCAATGGGATTAGAATATAATATGAATTACGACAAATGTAATGTGGAGTAAAAAAAGATTTTCCTGGATGTTATGCAATCTGTTGAAAAGCGAGAAGGTGGAGTATTCTTTGCATATAGTAGTGGCGGATGTGGGAAAACTATCTCTGGAGAACCCTAATTTGCAAACTGGGGTCAGAAGGAAAAAATGTCCTTCATGTAGCATCTTCAGGAATTGCTGCAACACTACTTCCAGGAGGCCGCACTGCTCATTCTCGATTTAAAATCCCAATTAATCTTGATGAATAATCTTTTTGTAATATAAGTCAAAATACCGACATTGCGCACTTGATTAGGAGTACCAATCTAATCATTTGGGATGAGGCTCCAATGCAACATAGGTATGCTTTTGAATGCCTTGACCGCTCTCTATGAGACCTAATGAAGTGTGTTGATTTGAAATATTCTTATATTCCTTTTGGAGGTATAACTGTTATATTTGGCGGTGATTTTAGGAAAATATTGCTTGTTATAACCTATGGTTCCCGTAGTGATATTGTTTCTGCATGCATCACCAGATCAAAGTTGTGGAACATTTGTAAAATTTTTGTCCTACAACAAAACATGCGTTTGAGTATATCTAACAATGTAACAGAGAATGATAGAATCAAGAAATTTGCTGAGTGGGTTCTGGATGTTGGGAATGGTAATATCGAGGTATGTGACAGCCACCTGGATACAACGGCTGAATTCCGCATTAAAATTCCTACAAAATTTTGCAATATGAAGGACTGTAATTCAGTAAAGAAGATGATCAGTACCATTTTTCCTTATTTATTGGAAAAATATCAAGATCCAGAATATATAAGTGAAAGAGCGATTTTAACTCCCACAAATCAGACAGTGGGACATATCAATTCTGTATTGTTGATCTTCTTCCTGGTGAAGCATGTAGCAACTTAAGTGTTGATCGAGCACAAGATTTTGGTGGAAGCGATGCTGAACTTGATGTTGCATTTCCAACCAAGTACTTAGTTTCTCTTACTGTGCCTGGGTTGCCTAATCATAATTTGAAACTTAAGGAAGGGGTTGTTGTGATGCTGATGCGGAATTCGAACCAAACATTAGGCCTGTGCAATGGTACGCGGATGATTGTAAGAAAGTGTTTTTAAATTTGCTATGCAGTGTGAAGTTATTTGTGGAAGCTTTGTTGGTACACAACATTTTATTCCTAGGATGGAATGTTGTCCAAGCGATACAAAACTCCCATTTAAGCTCATACGGAAGCAGATGCCACTTCAAATTTGCTATGCCATGACCATTAATAAATCACAGGGACAGTGTCTTGAAATGGTTGGTTTATTTTTGCCTAAAGGTGTTTTTACTCATGGTCAACTGTATGTTGCCATAAGCAGGGTGACATCTCCCGATGGTCTGAAGATTTTTATAGATGATGAAACAGGCAACTACACAACTTATACTCATAATGTTGTGTTCAAAGAAGTTTTCTACAACTTTCCTTGTATAAAATGATTTTTACACTAACATTTATTCTTCTATAAAGATTATTTTTGCATATGCTTACTGTATAATATATTTTATGTAGTTTCATTTTTTGAAATATTCTTAAAGTTGCATCTTAAGATGCACTTTTTTTTATCTTGCATCATCATATTAACATTCAGATATTGCAAACTTGGCTTTCATTTTCTTGCATTGTTTCATACATATATAGTTTAGAATGTACTAGCTTAAAACCGGTGCGATGCACGGATCACACAGATTTTTTTTAATATTATATAAACTTTTAATAAAATTTCGGCTTCAAATTTTAATTTTGTTCATTTAAAAATTTAAATGATATGACTTCATAATAATTATATTAGTAGACGTATATGTTCATAACTTCTTATACATTTAAAATTATTTAAAGTTATACCATTGGCAAGGGGGGGGGGGAATGTTATTATAATGAAATTATTATTTTATTAAGGGTAAAAATATAATGTCTCTATTATGTTGGGACCTTAAAAAATATTATTTTAGCATAGTGAAAAAGACAATGTTACTGATTGAACGATGTAGTTTTATTGATAATTTTATGTGTATTTAAAAAAATTAAAGTTTTAATTAAAATTTGAATTTTTAGTTCACATCAATAGGATACAAATTATACTTCATCTAATATTAATTTGATTTATCTCGCATTAGTTGTTTACATGATTTATTTTAGCCTGATACCCAATATACCGACCAAATCGAACAAATTATTTTTTGTTTATTTTTTTTTAAAAGTTTGGATCAGTAAGATAATTTTATTTTAGACTAAATAATTAGTATATATGGCTTTATTTTTGTTGGTCAAATTGTATTTTTATTTTAGTTTTGTGTTAGTCTGAATCAATTGTATAATGTATTTTTTTATCCTGGATAAATGAAATATATTATTTTGTTTATCCAAGTTCATTAGTATAATATTTTACGAGGATTGATAGTATTATTATTTTATCTTAACTCGATTCTATGCTTACTGTGTAAAATGATTTTTACACTAACATCTATTCTTCTTTAAAGATTATTTTTGCATATGCTTACTGTATAATATATTTTATGTAGTTTCATTTTTTAAAATATTCTTAAAGTTGCATCTTGAGATACACTTTTTTTTATCTTGCATCATCATGTTAACATCCAGATAATGCAAACTTAGCTTTCTTTTTCTTGCATTATTTCATACATATATAGTTTAGAATGTACTAGCTTAAAATCCGTGCGATGCATGGATCGCACAGATTTTTTTTAATATTATATAAACTTTTAATAAAATTTTGAATTCAAATCTTAATTTTGTTTATTCAAAATTTTAAATGATATGACTTCATAATAATTATATTAGTAGCCGTATATGTTCATAACTTTTTATATATTTAAAATTATTTAAAGTGATACCATTGGTAAGAGAGAAATGTTATTATAACGAAATAATTATTTTATTAAGGGTAAAAATATAATATCTCCATTATGTTGGGACCTTAAAAAATATTATTTTAGCAAAGTGAAAAAGACAATGTTACTGATTGAACGATATAGTTTTATTGATAATTTTATGTGTATTTAAAAAAAATATTAATGTTTTAATTAAAATTTGAATTTTAAGTTCAGATCAATAGGATACGAATTATATTTAGTCTAATATTAATTTAATTTATCACGGATTAGTGGTTTACATTATTTTATCATTAGTAAATGGGACTGTTGGATATGGTAGCTGTGTGAGGAAAGTGACATTTTTTGACAAGTTTGCAGAACGTGTGGATGCTGAATTGGATGCTTAATTTGATGATTCTTTTGTAGTTATTATAGCAAGTGCTAAAGTTAATAAGTACAAAGGTAAATTCTGGGAACTCTTTCAAACCTTAATCTTAAGTTATAATTGATTGTTGTACCTGATAATGAACTTCTAATTTCATTTTGTACTTTGATATTTAGGTGAACTTTATCTCACGAACTACCCAGCAACGAGATTCTATATTAACATCAACAACTATAGTGTAAAGGATTTGAAGAAAAAGTAATTACAATTGTAGTATAATAATATTTGCTTATTATATTAGGATTGCTTCATTTATCCCATATTATGAATATGTTAATTTAGTACTTCTAATATTAGTTCAGATATTAAAAACAGAATGATGGATCCTAATTTCCGAAGCACTGCAGTTGATGTTAATGAAAATGACATTGTTCTCTTAAAGAATGTAGAACAGATTTGTTAGCTTGACGAAAATTTCAAAGGGGTAATTTGTTTAAATGTATTATTTAATGGAGCATTACTGAAATATTGTTATTAGAAGCGCACTATCAAATTTCCATCCTATAACAAATTATGTTTTGTAGTGTATTGTTAATTGCCAACTTACCTTAAAAAAGGTCGAACATGAATCAAACTGGTTTGTTTACGTATGCTGGAAATGTGATCTTGATTTGGTCTTGGAAGATAAAAGATATACATGTCCTAATGTTGCATGCCTGAGATATTACCCATACCCTGAGAAAAGGTATCCGCTAAGCATACTTTAAAGCAATTGACTTTTCATTTTATTTGAAACTTAAAATTTATTGAACTAATCATGAACATTTAATGTTAAATCAGGTTTAAAATTTATGGGTTATTCTCTGATTCAACTGGAGTACTTCCTGTTGTACTCAAAGATGCTGAGTTGAAGAAGTTGACCGGAAAAACTGTCTTCGAAGTAATGTTGGATGAAGCAGAAGTACGTTCAATTTCCAGCTATTTGTTATTTGCATGAGCATTACTTATTTTTAACATTGGCATCCACTGCGTTTATTATTTGGAAGTTCCACAATTTTCATAAATTTTTTAATTAAATGACGAACATGTTTTGTTTTACCTTTTAAGGATGATTGTTCTATATCAAAGTTACCTCTTTGTATAAAACTGCTTGAGGGTAAAGACTATACTGTGACGTTATGCATTAAGGAAGAAAATCTGAAAGGTTCTAGCAGACTGTCTGAAGCATGTTCAATTTTCGAAGGTTTTGAAATGGTTGTTGAGAACAATAATAATGTTGATCCAGAGGCTTATACTGAAGAGAATGTGAATTCAAGTGTAAGTAAAATTTCAGAATATGACCATATATTGTGCCCAACTAATGTTAAATTGCAGGAATCTTTATTTAAAATAACATAGATTGTTTTTCAGGAAATGGATTATTTTGTAGTGGAACATGTTCTTTAGAATCAGAAGAAAAATGTATATGAACCGGGAAAGAAATCTAAAGTATGCAAGAAGCCTCATACATTATCTCTTATTGATGATAAAAATGTTCCTTTGGCAAAGTACAAGAGCATTAAGCTGGAGAAGGTATGTACCATGGTAAAGAAATTCTTTTTCATAAATGAAGACAAATTTGTTTGTATTCTGAATTAGGCTTATGTGTTTAATTTTGCAGTGATGACGTTGTTGCTTTTTGGTGAAATTGATGTTATGGAGAAATATTTTTATAATTTTGTTAAAATCATTCTCGATGAAGGAAGCTTTTGAAATATTGAAGGTCATATTTTGTAATATGTAATATGTTTGTTTTTGGTACTATGAGAAATTATTATTTTGCTATCTCTGAAAACTTTGATTTAATCATCGTGTCGAAATTGTTGTCTTTTTTAAATCTTTATTGCAGTTTCATAGTTAATTCATAGGAAGTAAAGTTTATTATATTTGTGATCGTTGAAACCACTTTATTAAAATATTTCCTATAATTCTATAGAGTATAGCGTACTTTACAGGTTTTAGTTTTTTATTAAAAAATGTTAAATGGAATTAAGTGTATATAAAAAGACACTGCATGAACATTAACTTTGTCCAACAACCAGTTGTTCAATTCTTAAATATGAAATCCTTATGTTCCATTCTACTATAATTGTCAAAGTAGTACTGGCCTATCCATACTCATCAGCTGCAATACATATTTTGACCCAACAATGTCTGCTATATTTCATGATTTGAGAATTGTTTCTCCTGGAAGTTACAAATGGAAAATTAAAGTCCGAGTTATAATATTTTGGCGTGGAGTATCTTTGAAAGGAGAAATTTTCAAAGGCTTCAACTTGCTGTTACTTGATGATAAGGTTTGTTATTGATCGAGCATGTAGTCATCTATCAATTACATGTAATGGATATTATGAATCATACATAATTAACTTTTGTTATGCAGAATTGTAGGATGCATGCTTTTGTTCGTGGAAGCATTTCTGATGAGAAAGTAGAAGAGATTGTCATAGGAAGAATTTATATCATATCTAACTTCACTGTCAAAGAATATAGACCTGCTGATAAGTTTAGATGCATCCGTGCGGATAAACAAATCATTTTTATTGCTTATACCAAAAGTGAAGAAATTGCTGAGAATCAGACTTTAATACAGGAGACGTATTTGACTTCTTTGATCTTGGCGATTTAGGACATGTGGCAAAGCAAAATGTTTATCTTACAGGTACAATCTATTATGCAAAATCTATTGCAGCCTATTTTCCATGTATGACAATTCAACTGATTTTATTATAAATTGTATTCAACAGACACTGTTGGATTGGTTAAAAAAGATCTCCCTTTGAAACACCTTATTAACTGCAATGGAGAAGCCCAGGTTCAACAAAAGTTTTGATTAACCAATGGAAGATTGAAAACATGTTGATTAATAAACTTTTAAAGGAAAGCTGAAATTAGGTAATAAATGGTATAGTATGAACACAAAAAATGTTTGATAAATATATGATTTATTATGTAGATCCATTGTTGATGTTACATTTTGGGACAAGTTTGTTGAGGAGTTAGATGAGAAGTTACATGATGATCTAGAGGAACCTATAATCATGATAATTGCTAGCGCAAAGATATATCTTTATGAAGGTACATGTGAACATCGCATATATTTAAATCCTTGAGTTTTGATTGACAAATATTCGATCTATTTCAGAAAAAGTACAGGTTGGACATGTATGGTCTACAAAGTTTTTCCTCAATTATCATCACCACAGTGTTGCTCAACTTCGTCAAAGGTACTTAAATAGTACTTGCATTAAATAGTACTTGCATTAATTTCATCTTGATTTTTTATGTTCAAAACATATGATTAATAGAAATGATCAACAGGTACAATAGTGGTGGTTTTTCTGAAGAAGATTTTTTAAGTGTTAAGGTAGAGAAATCCAACAATTTAACTTGGAAGAAATATTGAATCTTGGTCCTGAATTTACAAAGGCAAGATTCATACTATAGTAAGTTGCAGAATTATGTTGATATATGATGCTCACTAACTGATGTGTTATAAAATATGACAACATTTGTAGAAAGAGGTTATCTGTAATGTCAAAATCTGG
Organism: Apium graveolens; assembly: GCF_009905375.1. NCBI lineage: Eukaryota > Viridiplantae > Streptophyta > Magnoliopsida > Apiales > Apiaceae > Apium > Apium graveolens. The sequence goes on along the minus strand of NC_133656.1, from coordinate 147,730,987 downwards.
AAAGTAGCAACGGGAATGAGATGGTTCTTTCGTACGTGTACATCATGCTACCGTGAAAATGAAAATATGGATGAATTATTAAAATGTGTTATGTGTAACTCTGACATTCCACATCCCCTGAAAAAGTAATTTCAATAATTATTAATTTTAATTATATTTTAGACATTTTATTTGCACCCTAGACTCTTTCTAATTGAAGTTGTTAATGCAGATTCAGGATATATACAGAGGCATTGGATTCCACTGGTGAAATTGGCATAATACTGGAAGATCGGGAAGTTCGTTCATTGATAGAAAAAACTATTTATGACTTTATTGATGAGGTGCCATTTTAATTTATAATTAGACCTTTATTTCTTTAAATTTAATCATGTATTAAATCCTCAGAATGCCAAATACTTGATAATACAGGAATGTAATGAGAAGATATTTCCGGAGATGTTAAAACAAATTACAGACAAGGAATATAGTGTGAAGCTATTGATTAAACAAGCTAACATTGAAAAATCATGCAAGTCTTACCTAGCTACAGACATTTATGAAATGAGCCTATTATGTGAATCTGAAGAGATCAATCTTAGTTGTGAAATTGACAAATATCAAGACTCTCCACTTGAGGTAATTTTTAACATGTATCTGCTTGATTTAATTTTATTTCTTATTGTTACAAAGATTATAATTATCCATATTGTAGCCATCTATATCAAAGTACCATTTGGATAGTTTGTCGCAACTCAAGTTCAAGACCCCTGAAACGTCAACAAAGAGCAAAAGGACTACGCGAAAAATTTCAAAGACTAAGAAGTATCTAAATTAATTTTCTTTTTTTATGCTATGTATTTGGGATGGTGAATGAACATCCAGAGTTTAAATTATTATTACCTTAAATTGTAGAATCTTCTACATAGGTGTGTTCTACATTGGACTGCTAATTTATATGCTTCATGTTGGACTTATGTTATTAATGTATTTTGATATACTCTTTATATAAAAAATGTGAATGAACTACGTAATTCAATGATGTTGAAAAATATGATAGTCCAATATATTGAAAAATAATTTTGATGCGATGGAAGAATGTTAAGCTATAGAAAATATCATATTACCCCAGATTCTGAATTTCTTGAATGGTTGAACTTTGCAATGTAGTTTTCACAATTCTTCAATGAGAGAGTTATGTTTTCTTCAATCTATTCGCATGACCTAATGCTAAATGATCTTTTTAATTCTTCAAATATAACAGATTGCAAAAATTTAAAAACTCACATTGTTTCATATATAAGTAGAATATTAAATAAGAATTTTATGTTCTCCGGATGATGAAAATGTAATGTTTAGAATGTTACACCATTTCCAATCATAATTGACCTCTTTTACAATACATGATTAAAATAATTATAAAGCTTAAAGGATTTTTAAAATAATTATAAATTATTTATTAGTTTAACTGTCATCTAGAGTTTGGGTTAATTTAAAGTTGTAACTCCATCAATAGATCTCAACTACCAAATTAATGTTAAATTACAATAGCATTTCTACTGCCTCGAGGAAAATAATATAGTAATAATTTTTTATATTTTTTTACAATATTTCTATATTATATTATAGTATGCTATGAACACATATTGATAAGATGTTGACTTGCGAGATATATTATGGCTTCTTACAATGTTTTTTGGACAACCATAATCTTTTGGAAAAATGGTAGAAGTAAAATTTTGTCTTTAAATAAAGACAGTACTTACTACAAATTAAAGTTAGAGAATTTATAACTTTAGGGACGAGGAAATCTCTAATTATCAGAATAGTTCCAACGACGGAAAAGTTATTAACATCGTTTACTTGAAAAAAATAAATAAATAAAGTGTAAAGTATCAATATTTAGTTAGAAATGTTTTCTCTAAATAATGTTGTTAAAACAATCGCATTAATATATAATTTCCAATAAAGGATAACCAGATTAAGCTTATAATAATTAGGAGTCTAAGTATACCGGATATATGAAGAATTGGCCAAATTGTATCCCAATTTTAAATTTTTGTGACACGGCTAATAAATAATAAATTATTAAAAAAATTAATTATAAAAGATTTAAATGGAAATTTATAGATTTTCAACAGTGGAATAAATGTAATACTAATAAAAAATTGACGTAATTTTGCATATTACATTTTCCTCCCAGGAGTAGCTTTGCACGTATGCTTCATTCACAATACGATATAAATAGTGACATATGTATCCTTATTAACACGCATACTCCTTCTATCATCAACTGACTCCACTTAATTTTTAGATCCACTAACAGAGATAGTTGTACTATATGGAGTTTCACATGCTTGAAGAACTTGGTGACATTGGTGAAGAAAAATGTATTATCAAGGTTCGAGTTGCAAGTAGTGGGATGAAATCAACCTAGAAAGTCAGGAATTCCGCGGTCTGAATGTCATACTGGTAGACAAATACGTAAGTTTTGATTTCATATTTCCAATTTCTATCGTATACATGTTGAAAATGCTTTTTTCATAGACATATTTTTTCCGATATAAAATTTCAATGTAGAACGGAAGAATTCATGCTTGGATTTGACTCTAAAATGTGCAAGTACATCGGATACATGTTTGTTGAAGGTTCTCAATATATTATTGAGAATTTCGATGTGAAGCCATTTACCGGAGGTAACAGATGTTTTGAACAAGAACACCATATTTGTATATCAAAAGGGTGCATCGTTACAAAAGTTGATGATTCCTTTAGCTGCATTTCATCGAACGTTTTTGTGTTTTATAATCTGATGAACATTGACGAATTTGGTCAGAAGATTACTTCTCTACTAGGTAATGGCTTATCATTTAACATCTTCCTTATTTATCCAGTATTTTAGCAAATTTTAATTCACAAGTACTTAAATAACTGATTTCCACATAACAATTATAATCTTATCAGATGTTATTGGAATTGTTCAGTCCATTAAAGATGTTCAGAACATTACAAACCACAGGCAAGAAGTAATTACCTATGTCGACTTCAAAATCACAGACTTAATGTATGTATATCATTGTCCTTTCAATATAAAGTAGGAAGTAATGGTTAATCAAATTTCTCATATTAGATATGAATAATAGTTAAGTAGATGAATATTCTTCTTTTAGCAAGAAAGTCCAAGTTCGACTATGGGATGATTTTTGTAAAGCTTTTCACAAAGCTTTAAGTGAAACAACTGAACTTCCTGCTATTATAATTATTGCATGCGCAAAAGCCAACAGAAACAACTACACGGGAATTTCTACCATTACCAATGTTGCTGCAACTGCATTCTATATTAACGGAAATTGTGAAAGGGTTGACAAGCTAAGGAAGAGGTCAATATTATTCTTATATTTAAAAATTATGAAACTATGTTAATATTTTTAGTAACATGTTTTCAAATGTGTTATGACAGGTTTTGGGAAATCAATGAAATCTGAATCAATCATGTGAGCTTTGCTAAGTAAGGAAATGAAATATATGAGCCAGTATGCTTATGATTCTGTAATATTCTCTCTTGTTGTAATGATATTTTGACAATTAGGAAGTTTGTTTAATTTGAAGAACTGTAATATTATTATATTAAGTACTTATGAACTATAATTTTGAAACTTCCTTTAACATCCTAGATTGCTTAAAAATAGCTCGCAGTCTTGACATTGAGCGTATTGTATATATATGTATATAGTACTTTCGACAGTAATGTTGCTTTACTTATATTTTCTCAGTCATTCTAATTAGGGAAAATGAAGTGGTAGAAAATATGTAGTACCTTGTGGGTAAAAAATTTATAATAAAGCAAAGCATTTTTAAGTAATTTTGTTGAAAAAGGCAAAATAATAAACTTCCAAAGAGTTTGAATACATAAAAAATTTTAAAAATATATAAAATTAAATTTAGTGCAATAATTTGCACTGCACAAGTAGTTGTCAAAATATGTCTCAACTAATTAGTTCAGGAAAACTGTAATATCATTATACAAGTAAAGAACTTAAAGAAATTTTAAATATCTGCACTAGTTAAGCAAATAAAATATATAGTAGTACGTAAGACGTGCGGCAAAAATATGATTACATTATGGAAAAAGCTATGTCCTTCTCATATTAAGAACTACATCACACACGTTAGCCTCTGAAAAGAAGCAAACGTCAAGTTGATTGTTGAATAAAGTTGGAGGAAGAATACTTTTAACAAATCTTTAAAATATCATTTCTTCTTGGCAGTAATAACATTACTATTTACCAGCCGTTTTATGATAAACAGCTATACATCAACTCAAAACTTGACAGTAGAAGTTAACTTTGACATTTAATAATGTAAAGTGGTTGATGCATGTATGGTTCTCCAGTTGACTTTATTTATTGTACAAGATCAATTTTAATATGCTTATATAAGCTCAACTTTCAATACTTCTAACTGATTGTTATTTGTAAAAGTTAATTACTTTCATTTTTATAAAATAGCAACCCATGTTATAGGGGATCTAAGGCCAAAATGAACATCCAATTGGAGAATCAGGGTACGAGTTTGAAGTAAGTGGTGTGATAGAAATTTTGCCACCGGACATCGCAATGCATTAAACCTGATCCTGGTGGATGAAGAAGTAAGTTCAATTATTTAAAAAATTTATAAATCTTTACTTTGATAACTTACCAAATTGTTCATTTTAATGCATCTACGTTCATTTTTTTAGCAGCATAATCGAATTCGTGCATTCGTTGGTGAGACAGTGTTGCATTATTTTGATTAAAAAATTCATTGAAGGCCATGCGTTGGGATTATAAATTTTGTAGTCAAATATTATGAACCAACAGAGGCAGCAAGATGTTTCAAGGATGACAAGTTTATACTACTCTCTAACTTAACAAAAGCTACCGCGTTGCACAATGTACATGCAAATATTTCAACTAATGTCTGGCAATTTACGGAACTCGCGTCGATTAGTGAATTCCAGGAAAATATTCTTCATTGCATTGGTATAACTATTACACGTATCTCTTTTAATAAATTTTTTATGATTACGAATTTAATTTAATTAATTTAGAATATTACGTAAACAATTTGTAGATGTTGTTGGAATTGTTTACTCGGTTGAACCCGCAGAGAAAACAGAAATTTCAAGAAAAACTAATGTTTCGCGAATGAACTTCTGTATAACTGATTCAATGTAAGCATAATTTCTTCTACTATTTCTCATTTATCCTCATAACATTGACACATATGCTTATATTTCATTATGCAACTGGATTATGCTTCTTGGCAGCACAAAAGTAAATGTTACATTCAAGGGTAAATTGGCTCCATTACTTGATGTTGCACTAATTGAAGCAACGGAACAACCCGTTGTACTTGCAATGACTAGTTGCAAAATTATGTTTGCCAAATAATTGAACGAAATATTTTTGTGCAACACTCAAGCTACAAGGATTAACACAAATTGAAATACAGAAATTGCAGCTACCCTAAGGAGAAGGTATTTTACTTTCTTAATACAATAATTCTTTAGTTCTTCAATAAGCAGTAATGCAATATTAAACAAGTACTGTTTGTATTTACAAGATTTTGGGAATTGCATGGCGGATGAGCAATCAAATAATGTTGGAGATGCCAATATTTGTTGGCTGGCTACTCTTGCATTTTGTTGGCATGAAATCAATAAATAGGTATAATTATGTAATATTTATCCCATAAGTGGAACATTTTGTTTAATCGCTCTACTATCATGGTTTATAAATGATGTAATGAGAAATTTATCAAAATCATGCTTTGTGAAACATGTTTAATCAGTCTACTAATATCTTTTTATGAATTTACAGTTACTTATACCAATATTACTTTATCAAAGTTGAGAATTTGATTACAACAAACATAAAACCGTACTTATAAGTAGAATGATAACTTCAAACAGGTGACTTAAAATAATAATCAGCATCCGTTACAATTTCAAATTCTTAGAAATATATCAATTTTACCGGAAAAGATGAAGAAATTGAAAGATGTTTCTTCGTTGTATTCAGATAGAAACTAGACATGTAATCAAATGCAGGCTTTGAAATTACTCTAAACAAATACTACGAAGGTGAAATTGTCAATATACTGAAAGATTAGAATCTAACCAACAGTGAGATTATAATCCCTTGTGAATTTATCCCAGCCCTTTGCAAACCTGCAACATTTCTTCATTTTCAGAACATCAACATTCCAAAGTGTTTCACCTACGGATAAAAATACTGTAGTCCGTCTACCCCATTTTGCATAAAAAGTTCTCATCCACCTTGGAATATACTGCATAAATGGAAATTTTTTATTTGAGTAAATAGATTGGATTTGGTATTTTCAAATTTTATATGATTCAAAGTATACCACTCCATGACCGCGCTGATCAACATGAGAAAGTAACAATTGAACTCTGAAAGTGTTGTCTTGATCAGGAACTAAGGCATCATGACCTGAAATTTAAGATTGTTAGGTAATTGTTAAAATAATTTGAAGAAGACAAAGTATCATTGTATTGGAAAATTGCAGAACTGATGGTACAACTTTCATACTAACCTTCTTCTACATCATCATCTCCTTCCGCTTGAATCATCATTTTCATTTCATTGTTTTCTGAAGAATAGATGCACTATGTAAAATTAAACGAATCGGGAAACAGAGATCATGCTAAATGTTCCAAAGTAAAAGTATATATACCTTGAAGAATATTTTCATCATCTGATATGATAATAACAACATCATCTACACGAGGATACATGAAATCCTCAAAGCGGAAATATCCTTCTATGTCACGGAAGTGGTTCATGCACTGGTAATCAAATACTGTGATGGCAAATGTAGAGTTTCCCAAGTACTTAAAGAAAATTACAAAGTTCTCATCGATATCATATTTCCCAAAGAATCGACGAAGCCCATAAATTTTACGGGTTCTAGGACAATACTTGAATTTTGAACGATATCCACCTCCAAGCTCAATGTTTATAACATCACTAATGGTATCACCGTGAACAACTGAGAACATTTTCGGAAGTTCCTGAATGAGTGAAGAATGTAATTAACATATAATCATTCATATAGTAATTCTCATTGGTAAATGTACAAGGTATTACCAATTCAGCTTCTTCAAAGACATACTGGCTGATAAATTTGAAAAAATTTGATCTTGAGTTCTGTAAAGACACATCTGTTGTATACGAAATTTCAGAACTCAAACATTTTGGTAATAGGAAGAAAGTTAAATGCAATTAAGGTCAATATACCTGAACCTGATCCTGCTGCACCTAAAGTTGCTTTCTCAAACACACAAACTCCAAATTTATTTTCAGTGTCAGTTTTGTAAATAGACAGCAAATCACCTTGATCAACATTTGATGATTTCACAAAATTAAACCATATCTTATTGAACAATACATTTCCACCTATCCACTTCAACTTAATCTTCCACTCTTCATTCTTCAAACAAAAATTTATTAATTTAATTGATGGATTCAACCCTAATTCATACCATGCATGAGGATTCAAAACCTGCAATAAAACAATATATTGTTAATTATAAGCATAATGTATGAAAAATAGGTCGAACACAATCTAAAAATTTACATTTACCTTCACACGAGATTCATAATCCAAATGTTCCTGCTGAACAATCAAATTGTATAGCCCAACAAAATTATAATATCCGTTGTAAAGGAAATTAGAATGGAGTCTATCTATCTCAATATTGGAATAGATTATATCATTATTTGGAACTTCATTATCATTGACATAATTCATCTCAACAGCATACGAATTATAAATTTGTAATTTAAAAGATCCTTCACCAATATAATGCATGAGAACCATATGATAGGGTTTCAATCCACAAAATTTCATCATGCCCGACAGTCCCTTAATATACCGAGAACCTTTAATATAGTCCACCTCCCATGGTGGATAAGGTTTGACTTGCAGCTTCAATTTAGTAGGTAAAACATCGCGATATTCACAATAAAACGGTAGAGGAAGTTCCTACATAATAAATTACAAAAAATCATAATACCTCAGTGAACAACACATCAGACATTTTTTTGCAATAATGTTACTTACAAGTTTGCCTTGCTTGAAGTGTGATGGATAATTGAGACATATGAAGTTTATTTCCCTATCTTGACTTTCCATCTGCAAAGAACAAATTGGAATAATAAGTCTGTGCCTGAAATCCTAGATATGTTACAAGTTGAAACAATTGTGTTATAAGCATTGTAAGTATAATATGAGAAGATGAATTAAGAGAAAGGAACACAAATTCGATTAAGACACAATAATTTGAGACCTGTGTAGAAGAAGATTGGAGTATGGAAGGTTGAATGAAAGTAATAAACCGTGATTTAGATTATATCTCAGTTGAAAATTTGAGTAATTAATTAGGTGGTTGAGGAATTAGAAAATGCAAAATAAGTAACATCTTTAATTTACATAAATGGATTAGTGGGGGTTACAAAACCGAGTTAATTAACAACATTAAAGGTAATGAATTTAAAGTTAAAAATATAATATGTAATTTACTGCCAAACAAACAATTCGAAACAAAATAAAGGTTCAAAGAATATATTTACTCTTCGTATTAATTTTATAAACGCCGTAGCAACTCGGGCAAAAATCCTAGTATGTATATGTTCTCTAAATTTTTTCTCATATTTTTCTTATCTATATACAAATTTTTGTTTTAATTAACATAACATATGCATTTTGATTAAGAGATACAAATAAATATAAGAAAAATGAAGTGTTCTCCTGTGTTTCCAATTAAGTTGTTCTTCATGAAACCCAACTCAATTTAATAAAATCGAACTTTTAAACTTTCCGAAATGAGAGAAGGGGGGAACGCAATATAAATTATTTTTGTTGAGTGATAAAAATGACTTTTATCAGGGATAATAAAGCAGGTTGGATGAAAAGTTTAAATATTTGTTAAAAAAAATGGTATTATAATAAACTCAGGCACCAAACTAGTTTTTAAATGGCGTGGGTGTTTGGTTAATAAGAGGCGCAACTTCTATTCTTTGTATTAGTATTTCGATTACTAAGTTCTTACAAAGCAACATGTCATAAAATATGTGAACTTGAAGCAAAATTATATATTTCAAGTGGTTAAAAAATTATTATTTTTATGTTTTACAAAAAAATATTTTTTACAATTTCAGATTATGGGTTGGAGTCTCGTTTTTCTTATTAATGACTTTTAGCAGCAATGTTGATTCCACTTTAATTAAGACACATCTGGTTCTGATATCATGTACACTAGGGTCCAATTTAACAGACCTTAGCAGCATATATTCATGATTACAATAGACCGATAAAGCCCATGATTATGGCAGACATTTCTCTTCAGTTATTGTGTTAAGAAGATTGTACAGCTAGTATGAATTATTAGGATATATATTTTGCTGCAGTTACGTCAGAGATTAAGCAATGTGTATGCACGAAGTCTTGTATAAATAGACCAGCAATATATAAATGAAAATCATCCTTCATCAAACCTGTTACATTTTGGCATCAAAGTTTTTGCTCAAAATTTGAAACAGAAACAAATACATGAACCACAGGTGTTGCTAATGCATGATTGTTTAGACTTTGGAAGATAGGATAATGTAATCTACCATACCTAACGCCTCAGTACAAGAATTTGTTGAAAGGTCTTCAAGGCGTTATTTTAAAAAAATTAAATCTTCATTTATATAGCCTCTAAAGATAATATATAATATGACCATTCGTATTTTATAGTCAGTAACATGTCCCCAACAAAGAAATTTAAAATAATATCTTAAAGAGAGTCTTCAACTTCTGAGATTACAAAAATTGATACTAAAACATGGGGTATGATCTGGGAAATCTGGTTGGGGAATTTAAAAATGAAACTGACCTTTTGCTATTAGTACTATTTGCTCATTTCTCTCTATCGGAAACTCCGAAGAATTTGATCGCTTAGCACTCGATGACAACTAATTATCTTGATCATCTTAGTCATGAGCATCCACTGATGCTCATTGACGATTTCGACAGTAGTAGCATTGCAGCACCACTTAAGTGCTATTTATGCAAAATTCCTATCATAGGAGTCTCTGCTACCTACGCGTGCTCTCGAGAGGATTCTAACTGTTCATTTTACCTGCACAAAAAATGTGCAGAATCACCAAAACATATAAATTCTTTTTATTCACTGATTGCAGAATGGCAGCTTGTCCTCAATATATACCACTCTGGCAAACGTCCAGTAGGACGCGTGCGTGCCAATGGCCGTCTTGCGAATTCAGCACTATGTAAATTTTGTTCTTTTGAAATTAAGGAGAATACGTGGACCTACTTTTTTGGTAGTTATGAGGTGTGCGTGAGATGTGCTGTAATGGAACTGCTGCTTAGTCACGAAGGACACCAGCAGCACTCCCTAACATTACTGCGCAGGGAAGCTTGTTTGAAGTGTGATGCTTGTGGAATTAAAGCTGAAGAACCTGATTCCTACATATGTCATATATGTCACTATTGGATCCACACCAGTTGTGCATCCTCCCCTCACACCATCAAACTCCGGATTCATGAGGACGATACTCTGAAGCTCATCTATTCTATTCCAGAAATGTATCAACGTTTCGTTAAACATTGCCCCATCTGCAGAGATAAAGTTGAGAAGAACTACTGGTCTTACTTCTGTGAAGAGTCTGGATATTTTGTTCACATCAAGTGTGCTACTAAATTATTAGCGTAAGCTCCTCTTTAGTCTTTTTTAATTTATGTTCTAAAGTTCTTGATTAGATCCATTTCATTGTGTTGAAACACTTGGTTTTATTGAGATTTATGCTTGCAGTACAAGATCCTTTACAATCTCAATTTTTATGTGGATATGAACTGATCGGATTTAAGTGCCTCACCCAACTGCTCAGACATCACTTGTTTAATTATGCTGAGCACGTTCTCTGTTTAGTTATGCTTAGATGTTACTTGTTAGTTCTGTTTGTTCTTATTGCTGTCTTATAAATTCATTTACATGGATCACTATTGTTTAGGTCTGGAAGAAATTTTATTGAAAAAGAAGACGATGATGTGCTAACATATCTTGATTTATTGCAATTTCCAAGGACTTGCACAAGTTCATTAGTGAAGGATTTAATAGCACAATACCAATCAGACATGCAGAGTGATACAAACACAATAAAAGAGAAAGTTGACGATGAAAAGGAGGGTCTAGTAATTCATCATTGGAGCCATCCTGAGCATCCGCTAATTCTGCTGGAAGAACTGATGAATGCTGATAATACAGATGATGATATTGCAGCTGATGACGATGAGGAAGAGGAGAACCATACTAAAAATCATATTGATGAAGATGTTGATATGTAATGGATGCACTCACCCGATCTCCACGATTACGAATCAACATTATTATGGGTGCATTGGATGCAACTTTTTCCTCCACATTTCTTGTGCCAATCACTTGACATGTCAGTCTCCCCTAGGAAAATGTCCAATTGTTCCTGAAGACACTTTAAAGCTCTGTAAAAGCACTAGAACCTACAAAACCACAATGTGTGAAGCCTGCAATAAAGATTCGAATGGATTTATGTACGAGTGCGAGCTGTGTAGTAGCAGCAACATTGATATTTGCTGTAGCCTGGCACCTCGCAAAATAAAGCACGATTATCACAAGCACCCCTTAGTTCAGCGTGATGCATCAAAGAAAAATTGCAACGCTTGTCTGGAATCAATAAAATTCGGGTTAGAATACGGATGTGAAACTTGCAGCAACACCCAGATTCATCAAAGCTGCGCTCTTTCATTTCCAAAAACAATATCTCACAGATGGGATTCTCATTCCATTTCCTTGATATATCCTCCTATCTATTACAAGGGGGTTCGGTACTGTGAGATATGTGAGCTGGAAGTAAATCCAGAAGCTTGGTTGTATCTTTGCCACAAATGTAATCAATGTTTTCATCCCTTATGCATTCGACCTCATAACGTGAAGGTTGGTAATACGATAGATCCATCCACTCATAATCTTCACCCACACACCTTAACCTTAAATGTGATACCCAAAGAGCGGTATGCTTACCGTGTTGGTGAGTATTTCTCCTGTGACTGTAAACTAGAAATGCCGGTCAACGACTTACCCAGCATGAAAATATTATATCTAGAATGTGCAGGTTGTAATTATCTACTATGTGAAACTTGTGCACATGAGCTTCTCCCCCGTGTTCTCCCGGAGAAAGTGTACATGATCTAATTATCAATAAAGAATAATTTTTAATTTTGTTGAACTAATTATTTTCATAAACTCTTGTGTTTAACTTTGCTAAATTCCACCACAACAAGTGGCTGTCGGAAAATGTTGGAATATGTGGGGTTTTAGTCTAACATTGGATGCCATCATTTTGAGGCTCGCTTGTAGTAGGACTTGTTGATTGGTCGTATCAGTAGGGTTCGATTTTAGTAGGATTTAACAAGTGAGTGTTGGATTTTTAGTATCGAAGTTGCTTTGGCTCCCCTCTCACCGAGGACAATAATCTGCAGTAGCTTATTTATTCTGTTCTAGTTAGTACTTAGTATTGATGTCTCAAAAGACATTGCCGCATCTGTAGACACAAAGTGAGTAGTGCAAATTCTCCATCCCCTAGTTTTAATCTCTGTTCTGTTACATTTACATATTATACATTGATAAAATACTGTAAATGGGTAAAACTATCAAATGTTGACACATAAGCATTCTAGTTCTCTTCATGGCACTATTCATTTCTAGAAGATTGGCGTTTCCTCATTTGTGAGGAGTCCGGATATATAAAATTTACTTTAAATCTAACTTAAGTTCCATTCTGACCAAAAAAAAGAATTTAGGTTCCATTTGTTGGGGAAGACTGTTGTCTTTTGAAAAATTTTAGGCAGGAAAATAATTTTGTGGAAAATAAAATATTTTGCTTACTTTTAAAATTGAAGAAAACAAAAAAATTACGCCTGAAAAAAAGGAGCTTGACAATAAAAAATGAAATTGGTGCCTTTTACCTTCTCGGACATGCCCATTTTGCGGTAATCCGATCTTTACGTACCCTTTTTTTTACATGCATTTGCCTCTGCTCACCGAAATACAAAATTTTAATCAACTGTTTTGATTACTACTTAATTTCTCAAATTTCTTGCATAATATTTCTTGGCGGGGTTCTACGAAACAGTAGATGGATCTCATTATCTGATTCATATGAAATAGTTTTGTAAGATTCAAGCTTTGATTTTTTATTTGTTTTTTGCTTATGGGTCTTTTTGATGTTTGCATGTTTAAATTTCTAATTTTTTATTTTTAACCTATAAAAATTGTTCAAGAAGCGAACTAGAAGAACTAGGTTTGGATAGATCTTCTTGAATTCTTATGAGAATTACACAAATCATAGTTGATGTAGATAATAGGGTTTGATCATTATGAATTGAATATTTTACATATTTTATAATGCAATAGATTTTAAGTATACCTGGATGAGGGAAGTGAGGATTCGGACTCATTATGTGACAGAATCGGAGACAATGAATGCTTAGGGTTTGGCCAAATTTAATTTATTACATATGTTTGTTTCCATAATGAACTGGTTGACATAACATGGGAAGTGAATATGTGATTGTTATTCACTATTGCAGGATCATTTGTAAGACCTGTCTGAATCGGAAGGAACAAATTAAAGGATATATGTTTAATTAGAATGGTTGCTAGTTGTTGAAGCAGTTATTTATTTGGGTATAAGAAATGGATTCAGCTAGGGGTTGGCTTCACAAGTTTCAGCCAAGGGAACGGACGAAGTCTTCTACTAAGAATAAAAAATCCGAAGTATCTGCGGATGAAGAGAACAAAGAATCAACACCATTAACAGAAGAAGAAGCCTCGGAGATCACGAAAAAGAGGGTTGCAGCTGCAAAGCAATATATTGAGAATCATTATAAGGAGCAGATGAAGAATTTGCAGGAGAGGAAGGAGCGGTAAGCAATTTTTATGATTAAGCACTTTTTATCCTTTACTAAATTGACTATTTTGTTGATTTGTATCTCAGTTACTGTACCAAATGTGGTGCCTTTTAGAAGTTTAAAAGTATTTCACCTCTGTTATTATTACCGAGTCATGTTACTGACCATGGTTCGGTCTGACAAATATTTCTTAGTAGTTTTTTTCTGATATAGAATGTAAAGTGTATAGTGATCTTTTGGGCTATGAAACATGTGTTTACACACCCCTTCTTTGTACTTCTTGAGCAGAAGAAGTTTACTGGAGCAGAAGTTAGCTGATGCTGATGTTTCTGAAGAAGACCAAAATAATCTATTAAAGTTTTTAGAGAAGAAGGAAACTGAATACATGCGGCTTCAGAGACACAAAATGGGAGCTGATGATTTTGAGTTTCTGACAATGATTGGAAAGGGAGCTTTCGGAGAGGTAAACTTACTCTGAAATATGTGGACACAGTATCGGCGTCTAATATATGTGTTTTTAGAAGTCCTAGTGTCCTACATGCAAATGGTAGTTAAGTCATAAGTTACACAATATGCAATAGATGGGAAGCAATTTAGAATATAAAAATTGAACTCCTCATGATTGAAAATCATAGAAATCTGATATTGGCACTTATCGTGTGGTTATCACTGAAGACCTAATAATAGCATCATGCGGATTGTTGATTGACTCAGAACTATTTGTTCCTGAGACGTTTCCATATTGAAACGTAGAGATTCTGGATATACTTTGATATGTGTATTAAATCTCTGTTCAGGTTCGAATCTGTAGAGAAAAGGAAACAGGTAATGTATATGCAATGAAAAAGCTTAAGAAATCAGAAATGCTTCGTAGAGGCCAGGTGTGCATTTATTAACTTCGTGCTATTATTAACTTCTTGCTTCTGGATATACTACCTAACTTCTACACTTGTAAAGGTCGAGCATGTTAAAGCTGAAAGGAATGTGCTTGCAGAGGTGGACAGCAATTGTATTGTGAAACTCTATTGTTCCTTCCAAGATGATGATTATTTATATCTTATCATGGAATATTTACCTGGTGGAGATATGATGACACTATTAATGAGAAAGGATACGTTGACTGAAGAAGAGGCCAAGTTTTACGTTGGTGAAACAGTTTTGGCAATCGAATCTATCCACAAACACAACTATATCCATAGGTGCGTGACCTCTTAAACCTGGAATGCATCAATTTATTTGTGTACATTGTAAAGTAAAACTATCAGACTAGTTTTATATTCTAATCTTTAATGTTCACTTTTCCAGAGACATTAAGCCCGACAACTTGTTACTTGATAAATGTGGCCATCTGAGATTATCAGATTTCGGACTTTGTAAATCTTTAGATTGCAGTATTATAGAAGAGAAGGACTTATCCCCAGGAGAGAGCAATGACAATTCGAAAAATGAAAAGTCTCCACCTCCAAAACGAACACAAAAGGAGCAGCTACAGCATTGGCAGAAAAATAGGCGGACTCTTGTAAGTTATTATAATGATTTGTGACTGGCATTTTTGAAACATGCCCATTCATGGACAAGAATCCCAAATCCATGTCTTCCCTTAAAGAAATATTCTCAAAAAATTTATGTGTCTAGTAGACATGGAACTATCTATTCTGCTTCCATGAAAAGTTCAGTCACTACTACCCTATTGTTTTAATTTATGGAAATGGACCAAATTTTCTTACTTCTTTTGCATAACTTATTTTATGGATATTTCAGGCATATTCAACTGTTGGTACACCAGATTATATTGCTCCAGAAGTTCTTTTAAAGAAAGGTTACTCGTTGGAATGTGACTGGTTGGTGCTGATATGTTAAATATAAGAACCTGAATCCCGTGTGCCTTAATATTTATTTTTCATATTAAATGCATCCTACTTACCAATTGATTTTTAATGAATGTATTAAAAGTTTTTGGTCTTAGCTTTTCAAGTGTAATTCTCTCTACATATGATGCTAAGACTATTAATGGTCTTCTTGATCTGCAGGTGGTCACTCGGTGCTATAATGTTTGAAATGCTCGTGGGTTATCCACCTTTCTATTCTGATGATCCTATGACAACATGTAGGAAGGTAGGTGTTTGTTTTTTAGCCTAGTGTTTAGGCAATGCTATTGAATTGGTTATCAAAATCGGAATTGATTAAAACATGAACTTGCTTTATTGCTTTCGGAACATCGCCCTTGACCAAGTTTGAATTGTGGCGATAATTGTATAAGATAAGAAGTTCAAGAATTGGTAATTGTCAATTCGACTTCCAGATTTAGAAAAACTAACTGTGGAAATCTACATAGTTTCTCCCTTTTTCTTCTTTCTGTTTCTAATTGACATTACTTCATGGGCTCTGGGGAGGTGGTGAGTGGTGACTAGATGAGTGTGAGTGTACCTCTAACAGGATATATTTTTCGCAAGGAATCATGATAATAAATGGATATAAATATTAATATGCCCTTGCTCACTAGAAAAGGAGGTGCTGACGTATTCAAAAGAATGAGTAATCACTAATATCCGCGAATTTGAATCTTTAGTTAACGTTTCCCTTAATCTTCTCTCTCTGTTATTCTTTCTTCTACTCTTGCTCCAAGCTTCATTGAAAATTTGCATGAAAGTTTAATTTTTTTTAAGAAACACCCAAGTATTATTCTTTAAAGGCTTAGTCAAACAGATATTGTTCGTCCTTAGTTAACAAAGGTCGAGGATTCGAGTCTCAGAGTCAGTGGAGCGAAATTTGTGCTTGAATATTTAAATATTTTGTAATTGACCTTAAAAAAAAACATTAAAATTTCTCAAACTTTTGCAGATAGTGAACTGGAAAACACACCTAAAGTTTCCTGAAGAAGCACAATTGACTTCAGATGCAAAAGACCTAATCAGCAAACTCCTTTGTAATGTAAATCAGAGACTGGGTTCAAAAGGCGCAGATGAAATAAAGGTGTTGTATGGTGTGTCCTGTTCTAAGTTCTTGCATTCTTGTGGAAGTGTTTCAGAAATATGGTAGTTACCGTTTTCTTATATTATTACAGGTTCATCCTTGGTTTAAAGGTGTTGAGTGGGACAATTTATACGAAATGGAAGCTGCTTTCATTCCTGAGGTTAAAGATGAAATGGACACCCAAAACTTTGAAAAGTTTGATGAGGTTAATACGGCTCTTCATCAGTTTTTTAGATGTATATGTTTAACTTTTCTTTGCTGTCAAATTGCTTACTTTTTCCTCCCTATACTTCACGCAGTCTGAACATGAAGCTCAGGCTTCGGCAAGATCTGGTCCCTGGAGAAAGGTAAGCTTACGTGCTGTTTTAACTATGATATATATAATGGATAAGGCAGTTTAACAATTGCTGGACTAATAATAATTCATCTGTTGCAAGGGGAAAACATGTAGCTTAAATTATATGTCACTAGATTCCGTTGAAACTTTGTGG
Source organism: Apium graveolens (assembly GCF_009905375.1). Lineage (NCBI taxonomy): Eukaryota > Viridiplantae > Streptophyta > Magnoliopsida > Apiales > Apiaceae > Apium > Apium graveolens. The sequence goes on along the minus strand of NC_133656.1, from coordinate 147,713,528 downwards.
TGCCTATTTCTGTATATTAGAACTCAAAAGGTAGAAAAGGGTGCGCAAGGGCTAATAGAGTGGGTACTAGTTTAGACCTCCACAGTGCCACTTTATTTATATTAGAACTCATAAAGTACAAAAGGGCGAGGAAGGGGCATATAGTGGAATAGTGTATAAATCATTACGCATCATAGGATTAGTGATGAAAAGCTGAAAAATCTTTGTGGTGCTAATTTCTATAATTAGAACTCACAAGGTAGAAAAAGGTGAGCAAGGGCTTGAAGAGTGGGTACTAACTTAGACCACCATGGTGCCGGTTTCTATGTATTATAGAACTCACAAGGTAGAAAAGGGTGAGGAAGGGGCATATAGTGGATAGATCCTCATGCATTACAGAATTAATGATAAAAATCCGATATCTGTTTTTGTTATATATGGAACGATGTGCGAAACTTGAATTAATCTCTCCACGGAATTGGTTGATGCTTCCACAAGAACCTTAATGCATATAGTACAAGCATGTTAAATATTAGCTTTTTAAATCTTCTCTTCTTTTTACAGATGCTTTCGTCCAAGGATGTCAACTTTGTTGGTTACACTTATAAGAACTTTGAGATTGTCAATGACTATCAAGTTCCTGGAATGGGTATCTCTCTCACTCCGTTTACATGTGTATTCCGACTTGAAGCTTTTCTCTGATTGTTCTTCAATTCATGCTCTTTTGCAGCTGAACTGAAGAAGAAAAACAACAAACCGAAAAGACCAACTATCAAATCACTCTTTGGTAATTAATGCACTTTATCCTTCTAAAATTTTGTATTAAAAATTAAATCCGTTGGTGGGATTTTACCGATAGAGTATATATCTTTCTGTTTTCCTGATGTGGGCAGTAATTGTGCATTAACAGATTAAATCATAATCGTGTCTAGATTTCAGCACAGGTATAATTTATGTTTTGTTTTATTTTTGGCATACATCTCTTGTACAGTATCGCGTTTGCATAATTTTCTCTGGTATTATCTGGAGTGCTTGCAAGTTTGGACTCTCAGTTCAAACGATGTGATCTATTATTATACCCGACACTCTTGTTTAGGAAAGTAGCAGTTGTCAACACTTTATCGGTTTCTCGGGTCATTGGCAAAGAACTCTAGCTTTTCAGATGACAAAATCCGCAACAGATTACTAAGTTATATTTAGCATTCATAAGGCCATCACATTGTTATCATGTTGATTTTTGTTTTACAGATGAGGAGTCTGAAACATCAGATACATCTGAAGAACCGAAGCCTCAAGGAGGAAGCTTTTTAAATCTATTGCCTCCGGAATTAGAAGTTTCTCAAAAGCAGAGTAGCAACGAGTCTGAGTAACACTGCTGATCTATTTATAATATCTGATGGCTACTAAAGTATCCTACGCCTTCTAGATCGAGGTGAAACTCAACTGTTCGAGTGAACTAATTAACACCACATCTTGCATGCTGTTGGCAACTGCTTTGTCAAGGAGTTAAGATTTGGTGTTATTTTTATGTCACATACTCAAAGATTGGTGCTGCATAATGAAGCTCCTACCAAGGTTTTTTCTGGACAAGTTGCTACTCTGCAGGAGACTGGAAGATATGCTTGATATACTGAACTGTGTGGCATTGTTTGTATTTATAAATTTGGATAAATGAATCGAAAAATAATATGCAATTTATTAATCTAACATATACACACTGGATAGCCTAGCCAATATGAAGAGCAAATTTGAATTGTTACAAGCAATTTTCAAGAAACAGAAAAGCGGATGAATGAAAATTTACAATTGCACCAACATCTAAATTGGGTTAAATATCAAAGTGGTCACTCAAGGTAATATATCAGTTTAATCATCAAACTTAACGGGCTATCATTTGGATCACTAAAGTAATAATAAATATCAAATATATGCCTCAAAATATGTGCTCGAGAATTATAATTTATTTTATGGAGTTCTAAACATTTTTTTTGAATCTTATTACAACCAAATGAAAAGTTATGAATTCATAGTATTTTAGATGATTTTTTGAGATTTTTAAAAATTTGTCTACTAATTATTTTTATTTAAATAAAGCAAATGACTACAAAATTAAAAATAAATAGTAGATAAATTTTAAAAAATCTTATTATATTATAGAAAATACTAGAATTCATACATTTTCATTTGGTTGTAATAGGATTGAAGAAAAATATATAGAACTCTATAAAATAAATTTTAATTCTCGAGCACATATTTTGAGTTATCAGTATAACTCAAAATGAGAACTCAGTATAAAATAAATTTTAATTCTCGAGCACATATTTATTATAACTTTAGTGATTCAAATAATACCCCGTTAGCTTTGATGATTAAACTGATATATGGCGGTCAGCTGAGTGACCACTTTGATATTTAACCTCATCTAAATTACCCAGCTAATGGAGTCAGGGTAATGAAGAGCTAGAAAAGCCGGATAAACAAGAAGTTTCCGGTAGCGGCATCAGTTTCTTCATCATCTTTACGTCATTGGTATTATAAAAATAAAGAGAATGCTCATCGGATGTCATTACACAATTTTTCCAACAGCCTTTTAGATCGATAGGACCGAGTTTATACTTCAAGAACCAAGAATCTTTAACCTCCTAATCATTCATGACCTCCACATTGATATCTTCTATATCAAAACTCGAATATAACAAGGCTAGTGATTCATCTATGATCCCAAGATCATAGATACCCCGTGGAATAGACTCATTATTATTGGATTTGTGAAGTCTATTAATTAAATTCATGAAAATAGACTAATCAGATTCAGATTAGTTTATGAATTAACCTACTTTCAGATTTGGACTATAATTTTGATTTAGGCCTAGTTTCTTCTCTTATAAATACTTATATAATTGTAAAATCATAACACAACAAATTATAAGAGATCAATACAAAATTAGTGCGGCTTGTGGATTAGTTATTTTTTGAACCACGTAAATATTTGTCTTATGTGATTGTCGTTTATTTTCTTATTTTTGTTTATTCGCTTTGAGTTTTGCTTTCGTTGTTGTATACTCAACAACTGGTACCAAGAGCTTAGGTTTTCAGGCGAGTGAGTGTGATGACAGAAGATGGGAAGGTAAATATCGACAAATTTGGGTTTTGGAAGATGCAAATTGAAGATTATTCTTATCAGAAAAAATTACACGAACCGCTGGAAAAGAAGAAACCAACTTCAATGAAGGAGGAAGACTGGAAGCTATTGGACATTCAGGCTCTGGGGGTTGTCAGGTTAACTTTGGCAAAGAATTTTGCTTACAATATCGTCAAGGAAACGACAACTTATGGTTTGATCAAGGTTTTGTCAAATATGTATGAGAAGCCGTCTGCTTCAAATAAGGTGTATTTGATTCACTTGTTAGTTGCCACTAGATGGAATGAAGGAGATTGTGTTGCTGATCATGTGAACAAATTTAATTCTATCCTAGCAAGATTGGCATCAGTGGATATTAAATTCGATGATGAATTACATGCCTTGTTTTTGGCATCCTCATTACCAAACAGTTGGTCAGGTTTTGTCACTGCTATAAGTAATTCATCCGGGAGAGGTAAGATGACTTTTGATGGAGTTTGAGATTCGATTCTTAGAGAATATATTCGTAGGAGAAACTTATGAGAGTCGTCAGGTTCCTTGTTGAGTGCTGAGAGTAGAGGCAGGAAGTTCGAAAAGAGGCAGAATAAGGGGCGTAGCTGATCGAAGTCATAGAAGAGAGGATAATCCAAAGATCGCAAGGCTATTGTTCGTTGGAATTGTCAGAAGAAGGGTTACTTCAGGAATCAGTGCACGGCTCCCGCGGCTCCTAAAGTAAAGGGTAAAGAGGATAATTTAGCTAATGTAGTTGAAAAAGTTGTGGATGACGATGCTTTGATTTTTTGTGTTGAATGTTTGGTTGAATCATGGATTATGGATTCTCGTGCATCATTCCATGCTACCCCTTACAAGGACTTAATGTTAAATTTCAGAGTTGGAAATTTTGGTAAAGTTCGTCTTCCTGATGATGAGACTTTGGATATTGCGGGCATGTGAGATATTAATCTCAGAACCTCTTTGGGAACTAGCTGGACATTGAAAGATGTAAGGTACATTCCTGGACTGAAGAAGATGTTGTTATATGTGTGCTAGTTAGATAAGGAAGGGTATCGAGTTACTTTGAGAGACGGACAATGGAAGGTTATAAAGGGGAATCTAGTTATTACTTATGGAGAGAAAATGGGGACTTTGTATATTATTTAACAATCTAGTTATGAAGCAAATGCAGTTGCTAATGAGATTAAGTCTTCAACTTTGTGGCACCAAAGGCTTGTCATATGAGTAAAAATGGTATGAAGCTCTTAAGTTCGAAGGGGAAGATTCCAGAGTTGAAGAATGTGGAAGTTTTAATTTTGTGAGCCATGTGTTTTTGGAAAGCAGAAACGTGTTACTTTTGCAAAATCAAGGAGGACCCCCAAGGCTAAAAAGTTAGAGCTAGTTCATACAGACGTATATGGTCCAATAATAGTTGCGTCATTGGGCGGATCTCGCTACTATGTCACTTTCATTGATGATTCCACTACAAAGGTATGGGTTTATTTTTTGAAGAATAAATCATACGTGTTTGTGACTTTCAAGAAGTGGATGACTAAGTTGAAAATCAGACTGGTTTGAAGGTGAAAAGTTTGATGTCAGATAATGGTGGTGAATACAGTAGTGATGAGTTTAAAAGTTATTGCGCGGAATTTGGGATTAAAATGATTAAAACTATTCCAGAGACACCACAGAAAAATGATATTGCAGAGCACATGAATAGAACCTTGAATGAGAGGGCCAAGAGTATGAGATTACATACAGGGTTGCCAAAGATGTTTTGGGAAGATGTAGTTAGTACATTAGCGTATCTCATAAATAGAGGACCTTCAAGTCCTTTGGGGTTCAAGATTCCTGAAGAAGAGTGGCAGGAAAAAGAGGTAAATCTTTCACACTTGCGAGTTTTTGGTTGTGTTTCTTAAGTGCGTGTTAAAGATTCCGACATGGACAAGCTTCATACGAAAGCAAAGAAGTGTATCTTCATTGGTTATGGCTCATATGATATGGGTTACCGTTTCTGGGATGAACTGACTAAGAAGGTCGTTAGAAGTAGAGATGTTACTTTTAATAAAAAATTAGTGTATCAGGATAAGCTTGTAGTCAATTCTGAGTTTACAAAGAACAACCTGAGAAAGAGGAAGCAGTGCTTGAAGATATTACAGAAACATATCTTGCAGGAAAATAGTGGGAGTTTGGAGAATGTTGATGACAGGGCTCCGGTTACTCCACAGACTGTGGTAAGAAAATCTAGCAGAATTGTGAGGCCACCACAAAGATATTCTCCTTCAGCATAATATATGTTATTGACCGAGGACGGGGAGCCTCAGTGTTATTCAGAGGCTGTACAAGTGGATGATTCAATTTAGTGGAAATCAGCCATGGATGAGGAGATGAGTTCTCTTGAGAAGAATGAAACTTGGTCTTTAACAGAGTTACCAGTAGGAAAGAAGGCTTTACAGAAAAAGTGGGTGTTCAGGATCAAAGAAGAACATGATGGCAGCAAGAGATACAAGGCAAGGTTAGTAGTCAAGGGTTATCAACAGAAAAAGGGTATTTATTATACCGATATATTTTCTCCCGTTGTTAAGATGACTACAGTTAGAATTGTGCTAAGTATTGTGGCTGCAGAGGAGTTACAACTAGAGAAACTAGATGTTAAGACCGTGTTCTTACATGGTGATCTTGATGAAGACATCTACATGGTTTAACTAGAGGGATTTCAGGTAGCTGGGAAGGAAAACCTTGTTTGCAAGCTTATAAAAAGCTTGTATGGTGTAAAGAAAGCACCAAGACAATGGTACTTGAAGTTTGACAGCTTTATGATGATGAATGGGTAGACGAGGAGTACTATAGATTGTTGTTGTTACTTTAAGTGATTTGATTCACCTTATATCATATTATTGTTGTATGTTGATGACATGTTGATAGCATGATCAAACATGAGGTAAATCAACAAGTTAATGAGACAGATGTCTGAGGAGTTTGAGATGAAGAATATGGGTGCAACAAAACTGAGTCTCATACTTTTAAGAAGACAGCTGGGTTGCAGCTTGGTCCAGAACAAGAGTCAGACTTTGAATCTAAATATGAGGAGAGGTGTACACAAGAATTTGGATTTCAAAGTAATCTAAAAGCTCCCATATCTCCATCCACACAAGAACCACTACCTCAAAGTGGTAGTGCAGACTTGACTCCTGATGCAGTAATCTTGGTATTGGACACTGAAGGAAGGGAACATACTACTCCAAAATCAACATCTAAATTGGGTTAAATATCAAAGTGGTCACTCAACTGAAGGTCATATATCAGTTTAATCATCAAACTTAACGGGCTATCATTTGGATCACTAAAGTAATAATAAATATCAAATATATGCCTCAAATTATGTTCTCGAGAATTATAATTTATTTTATGGAGTTCTAAACATTTTTTTTGAATCTTATTACAACCAAATGAAAAGTTATGAATTCATAGTATTTTAGATGATTTTTTGAGATTTTTAAAAATTTGTCTACTAATTATTTTTATTTAAATAAAGCAAATGACTACAAAATTAAAAATAAATAGTAGATAAATTTTAAAAAATCTTATTATATTATAGAAAATACTAGAATTCATACATTTTCATTTGGTTGTAATAGGATTGAAGAAAAATATATAGAACTCTATAAAATAAATTTTAATTCTCGAGCACATATTTTGAGTTATCAGTATAACTCAAAATGAGAACTCAGTATAAAATAAATTTTAATTCTCGATCACATATTTATTATAACTTTAGTGATTCAAATAATACCCCGTTAGGTTTGATGATTAAACTGATATATGGCGGTCAGCTGAGTGACCACTTTGATATTTAACCCCATCTAAATTACCCAGCTAATGGAGTCAGGGTAATGAAGAGCTAGAAAAGCCGGATAAACAAGAAGTTTCCGGTAGCGGCATCAGTTTCTTCATCATCTTTACGTCATTGGTATTATAAAAATAAAGAGAATGCTCATCGAATGTCATCACACAATTTTTCCAACAGCCTTTTAGATCGATAGGACCGAGTTTATACTTCAAGAACCAAGAATCTTTAACCTCCTAATCATTCATGACCTCCACATTGATATCTTCTATATCAAAACTCGAATATAACAAGGCTAGTGATTCATCTATGATCCCAAGATCATAGATACCCCGTGGAATAGACTCATTATTATTGGATTTGTGAAGTCTATTAATTAAATTCATGAAAATAGACTAATCAAATTCAGATTAGTTTATGGATTAGCCTACTTTCAGATTTGGACTATAATTTTGATTTAGGCCTAGTTTCTTCTCTTATAAATACTTATATAATTGTAAAATCATAACACAACAAATTATAAGAGATCAATACAAAATTAGTGCGGCTTGTGGAGTAGTTATTTTTCGAACCACGTAAATATTTGTCTTATGTGATTGTCGTTTATTTTCTTATTTTTGTCTATTCGCTTTGAGTTTTGCTTTCGTTGTTGTATACTCAACAACTGGTACCAAGAGCCTAGGTTTTCAGGCGAGTGAGTGTGATGACAGAAGTCGGGAAGGTAAATATCGACAAATTTGGGTTTTGGAAGATGCAAATTGAAGATTATTCTTATCAGAAAAAATTACACGAACCGCTGGAAAAGAAGAAACCAACTTCAATGAAGGAGGAAGACTGGAAGCTATTGGACATTCAGGCTCTGGGGGTTGTCCGGTTAACTTTGGCAAAGAACTTTACTTACAATATCGTCAAGGAAACGACAACTTATGGTTTGATCAAGGTTTTGTCAAATATGTATGAGAAGCCGTCTGCTTCAAATAAGGTGTATTTGATTCGCTTGTTAGTTGCCACTAGATGGAATGAAGGAGATTATGTTGCTGATCATGTGAACGAATTTAATTCTATCCTAGCAAGATTGACATCAGTGGATATTAAATTCGATGATGAATTACATGCCTTGTTTTTGGCATCCTCATTACCAGACAGTTGGTCAGGTTTTGTCACTGCTATAAGTAATTCATCCGGGAGAGGTAAGATGACTTTTGATGGAGTTTGAGATTCGATTCTTAGAGAAGATATTCGTAGGAGAAACTTAGGAGAGTCGTCAGGTTCCTTGTTGAGTGCTGAGAGTAGAGGCAGGCTGTTCGAAAAGAGGCAGAATAAGGGGCGTAGCTGATCGAAGTCATAGAAGAGAGGATAATCCAAAGATCGCAAGGCTATTGTTCGTTGGAATTGTCAGAAGAAGGGTCACTTCAGGAATCAGTGCACGGCTCCCGCGGCTCCTAAAGTAAAGGGTAAAGAGGATAATTTAGCTAATGTAGTTGAAGAAGTGGTGGATGACGATGCTTTGATTTTTTGTGTTGAATGTTTGGTTGAATCATGGATTATGGATTCTGGTGCATCATTCCATGCTACCCCTTGCAAGGACTTAATGTTAAATTTCAGAGTTGGAAATTTTGGTAAAGTTCGTCTTCCTGATGATGAGACTTTGGATATTGCGGGCATGTGAGATATTAATCTCAGAACCTCTTTGGGAACTAGCTGGACATTGAAAGATGTAAGGTACATTCCTGGACTGAAGAAGATGTTGTTATATGTGGGCTAGTTAGATAAGGAAGGGTATCGAGTTACTTTGAGAGACGGACAATGGAAGGTTATAAAGGGGAATCTAGTTATTACTTATGGAGAGAAAATGGGGACTTTGTATATTATTTAACAATCTAGTTATGAAGCAAATGCAGTTGCTAATGAGATTAAGTCTTCAACTTTGTGGCACCAAAGGCTTGTCATATGAGTAAAAATGGTATGAAGCTCTTAAGTTCGAAGGGGAAGATTCCAGAGTTGAAGAATGTGGAAGTTTTAATTTTGTGAGCCATTAATTTTTGGAAAGCAGAAACGTGTTACTTTTGCAAAATCAAGGAGGACCCCCAAGGCTAAAAAGTTAGAGCTAGTTCATACAGACGTATATGGTCTAATAATAGTTGCGTCATTGGGCGGATCTCGCTACTATGTCACTTTCATTAATGATTCCACTACAAAGGTATGGGTTTATTTTTTGAAGAATAAATCAGACGTGTTTGTGACTTTCAAGAAGTGGAAGACTAAGTTGAAAATCAGACTGGTTTGAAGGTGAAAAGTTTGATGTCAGATAATGGTGGTGAATACAGTAGTGATGAGTTCAAAAGTTATTGCGCGGAATTTGGGATTAAAATTATTAAAACTATTCCAGAGACACCACAGAAAAATGGTATTGCAGAGCACATGAATAGAACCTTGAATGAGAGGGCCAAGAGTATGAGATTACATACAGGGTTGCCAAAGATGTTTTGGGAAGATGTAGTTAGCACATTAGCGTATCTCATAAATAGAGGACCTTCAAGTCCTTTGGGGTTCAAGATTCCTGAAGAAGAGTGGCAGGAAAAAGAGGTAAATCTTTCACACTTGCGAGTTTTTGGTTGTGTTTCTTAAGTGCGTGTTAAAGATTCCGACATGGACAAGCTTCATACGAAAGCAAAGAAGTGTATCTTCATTGGTTATGGCTCATATGATATGGGTTACCGTTTCTGGGATGAACTAACTAAGAAGGTCGTTAGAAGTAGAGATGTTACTTTTAATAAAAAATTAGTGTATCAGGATAAGCTTGTAGTCAATTCTGAGTTTACAAAGAACAACCTGAGAAAGAGGAAGCAGTGCTTGAAGATATTACAGAAACATATCTTGCAGGAAAATAGTGGGAGTTTGGAGAATGTTGATGACAGGGCTCCGGTTACTCCACAGACTGTGGTAAGAAAATCTAGCAGAATTGTGAGGCCACCACAAAGATATTCTCCTTCAGCATAATATATGTTATTGACCGAGGACGGGGAGCCTCAGTGTTATTCAGAGGCTGTACAAGTGGATGATTCAATTTAGTGGAAATCAGCCATCGATGAGGAGATGAGTTCTCTTGAGAAGAATGAAACTTGGTCTTTAACAGAGTTACCAGTAGGAAAGAAGGCTTTATAGAAAAAGTGGGTGTTCAGGATCAAAGAAGAACATGATGGCAGCAAGAGATACAAGGCAAGGTTAGTAGTCAAGGGTTATCAACAGAAAAAGGGTATTTATTATACCGATATATTTTCTTCCGTTGTTATGATGACTATAGTTAGAATTGTGCTAAGTATTGTGGCTGCAGAGGAGTTACAACTAGATAAACTAGATGTTAAGACCGTGTTCTTACATGGTGATCTTGATGAAGACATCTACATGGTTCAGCTAGAGGGATTTCAGGTAGCTGGGAAGGAAAACCTTGTTTGCAAGCTTATAAAAAGCTTGTATGGTGTAAAGAAAGCACCAAGACAATGGTACTTGAAGTTTGACAGCTTTATGATGATGAATGGGTAGACGAGGAGTACTATAGATTGTTGTTGTTACTTTAAGCGATTTGATTCACCGTATATCATATTATTGTTGTATGTTGATGACATGTTGATAGCATGATCAAACATGAGGTAAATCAACAATTTAATGAGACAGATGTCTGAGGAGTTTGAGATGAAGAATATGGGTACAACAAAACTGAGTCTCATACTTTTAAGAAGACAGCTGGGTTGCAGCTTGGTCCAGAACAAGAGTCAGACTTTGAATCTAAATATGAGGAGAGGTGTACACAAGAATTTGGATTTCAAAGTAATCTAAAAGCTCCCATATCTCCATCCACACAAGAACCACTACCTCAAAGTGGTAGTGCAGACTTGACTCCTGATGCAGTAATCTTGGTATTGGACACTGGAGGAAGGGAACATACTACTCCAAAATCAACTAAAGTTCTTTTAGTTCCACCTTTGAATGCCCTACCTATTTCTGAAGGTGATATTCGAGATACACAAGGTATAAATACTAATTCTTCAGTATCGGCATTTAATTTAAATACAGATATTACATTGTCAGCATTTACTTTACGCTTACATTATTATGGTATGATCATGTCTATCCCTTCTAAAAAGGGTACTCCTAGTCATATGACCATAGACTTTTCTTCTCAGCCGCCTCTTATTTCTGTATGTCAAAATATTTTGAGCCTTTCATATGAGAATGATAGAAAAGATTTAGCGAAAAAAAGAATTAAAGAGAGGCATGATCCTTACCTGACAAAAAGAGAGGGAAATGAGTGTCAGGATTTAGCAAATCCTTGTGAGGAAACTCTGACTCTTAAAAATCATAAGATGAGTGGAGTGAGAAGTAGTGAGACTACTTTAAAAGAATATAGAGATTTAAGTGGTTCTTTGATTCATTTTGCAGGTGCTCAGAGTTCTAAAAAGAGTTGCTGATCCACAGCCTGTAGACCCTCAGTCAAACTCTGATGCAGCAAGTGCTGATAATTTCTCTGCAGGTCTAAGTATTGATATTTTCTTGAATTCCAGTTAAATATCTCATCCATCCACTGTTATACTCCATGTTCCTGCTATTGATCAAGTTACAGAATAGTCCAGTCATGATGAAGCCATAATTCCTGAATCACCACAACACTCTACTGGCACTGAGATTCTGGAGTTAAACATTGATGCTCCAGTTTATATGGCTAGAATTCTTGAAGATGTAGAGTTAAATGATGGTGGTATAGCAGCTTCTGAAGCAGTTGGATCACATATAGCTCCAATTCCTGACTCACTCTTAAATGCTAATGTTGAAGATGAAGTAGCACAAATAGTCGAGGAACCTGTTGTTGATGATGAATCTGTTCATGGAAGTGATCCTGATGATGGAGATGATATTGATGTCTCAAACGTCAATGTGCAATTAGATCCTGATAAAGATCTTGATTAAATCTTCTTTCCTGAAGGCATGTCAGAAAGAGAAAAGAAGTTGAAGATTGCTGAATTGGATGTTATAAACACAAAGAAGTTTTTTGATGAGGAATGAGTTTCTAATTGGAAGGATCCTCATTATCCTATTTCTGTTACTCATGCTTCTCAACACTTGGAGACAGCCGAGAAACAAATTTCAAATCCTGATATTCTCACTCATCTTAAGGCTTCAGCTTGGATGGTCAAGTCCATTCAGTCTACTCAGACAAAAGTCAACTCCCAAATGGACCAACTCACGGATGCATTCTTTGAAGCTAAATTTAAATCTGAGATTGAAATGCAAAAACAATTAAAGTTTATCCTCGCCAGACAAGACAAAATTGAAGCCAATCAGGCTAAGTTGGAAGCAACTTAAGATAAAATGTATGTGCAATTAGATGAGTTTCAATAGTCCATGGAGCTGATTGTTTCCCTCCTGCTTGGTGATGATGCCAAAAAGGGGGAGAAAATTTCCAAATCTAAATGTAAACAGGTGCAGCTAAAAGCTGATAACAAGTATGATGCTCCAGATGGAAGGATGAAAGTCAGTTGAAAGGAATAAGGGTGGAGATATTGTTGGCTCTAGTGGCATTTCTAAATCAACTATCCAAAGAAGGAGTGAAGGTGGAAGGAGTAGTGAAGATGGAAGGAAGAAGTTTACAACTCTTATAGAAAAACTGATTGTGAGTACAAAGAAAACTCTGACAGTCACAAATGCTGATGAAGACCAAGGTATTCTAGAGATAGAAGCTGGTGCTGAGGCACGTTAGTTTTTACAAACTCTGAAGTTTAAAGGAAAGAAGACAACTTTATTCTACAAGGATCCCAAAACACAAGCTTTTAATTCTGAGGTGAGTAGAAACTATCGATACAGGCACACCATGTCATAATATAATTTCACGCACATACAGATGGACCAATCTTTTCAATGAAGACTTCTCATTAATTGGAAGAAAATTTTCCGACTTCGTAAGGCGATCAACTATAACCCATATAGCGTCATGTCCGGATTTTGTTTGTGGTAATCCTACTATAAAGTCCATGGCAATGTTTTCCCACTTCCATTCTGGAATCTTTAAGGGCTAAATTAATCCGCTTGGTCTTTGATGTTCTGCCTTCACTTTCTGACAAGTATAATACTTCGCAACCCATTCGGTGACTTCTCGCTTCATATTTGGCCACCAAAAGTTCTGCTTCAAGTCCTGGTACATCTTGGTGCTTCCCGGATGGATTGAAAATCTCGAATTGTGAGCTTCTTGTAATATCTCATTCTTCAATTCAGTCAAATGAGGAATCCAAATTCTTGAGGAAAACCTTAGTATACCTTGCTCATCCCTTTGAGTACAAATCTCTTCTCCGGTCAGTTGATTATTCTCCTATTTCATCACTTATTCCTGACATTTCTTTATCTTTTCCAACAATGTTGGCTGAAAAGTCATAGTATGACAAATCTCTTTAACTTTTCCGTAAACACAAGGTTCTAATTCATATCTCTTAATTTCTTCAGATAATTCCTTTGATATTGCTACCATATTCAACCTCTCTTTCCTACTCAAAGCATCAGCTACCACATTTGTAATAACCCCAATTTTTGGAATTTTGGAAACATGGATGAATAGTAACTTTTGCTGATGATGCTGATTAAGGAAAATTATCAGACCGTGCTGTATAGGAGTACTGTTATAGAAATTCTAAGATCGTATTGGTATTCCATAAAGTAAATAAGTGTATGTAAAGATCGTCAGAATCCAAATTCAAACACTTTGATTTTTATTGAAAATCCACCAGATACCGAAAGAATTGAGTATAAGGTAACAGGATAAAAATGATTTAAATTCAAGGATTATAAGAGAGGATCATAAAAGGAATATAATGAATTGAGAAAGGTTAAGGGAACCCAAGTAATAAGATCCCGGGTATGATCCCTCAAACGATAAACGAAAACGAAAGTTAAGCGAACCGTATAACAGATCAGCGATCATTAGCCAAGTAATTAGGAGTTAATCAAAGAGGTTAGTGATGATGATGTCATCACACCAACAAGAAGAGGACAATTATGGGAGGATGACATAGGAGGATGACATAAGCATGACCAAAAGGGAAGGAATTGTTGGATGATTGTGAGCCACACAATTTTTACCATGGTAACAACCTAATTAACAAGCAAATCATCACACAAATACCTAGGCAACCAAACAAGAAGCATTTCTTCTCCCCCCTCATTCTTGCTCTCGGCTTTTCCATGAAAAGCAAAGGAAAATTTTCAAAACTCAAGCTGCACACCTTCAAAAATCAAGAGGTTTGTTTCTTTAGCTTCCATAATTCATAACTTAGATGAGCCATAAGTTTAAGCTCAAGATTCCATGTTTAATATAGCTAATCAATTCATCAAAGTTCTTGGTGAATAGTGTTTTCAAGAAACTAACTTTGTGTTTTCTTATGTTTTCTTCAAGATCCAAGCTTAGTAGAGATATTTAGTGGTTATTTAAGGTTTCCTAAGTGATTCTCCACTCTCCAAGGAAGGTATAACCCCTCCAAATCCTAACTTTACTTTGAGTATTAGGTTTGGTTTTCTTTATTATAGTTCATGAGAGCATGATTCTTGTATGTTTAGAGTTTGGTTGGAATTATAATGATTTTGGGTTATAAATCTTGGTTGTTGGTTGATGAACCTTAAGTATAGTTAGTAGCTTTTGTTGTGATTGAATAAGATGGATAAAATATGAAGTAATGGACGGATTTAATAGGATTTGGATGAAGTTTGGTTTTATGGTTGATTTGTGGTTGAATGATGGTGGAATGGTGTAGATTGGTGGTGGTTTAATATTGAATTGATTGGGTAAAAATTTGGGAATTGCTAAGTTATAGCCGTCGTAATGCCCAATTTTCCTTAGATTGTTTTTGTTCTTAACTTAAGGACCCGTGCACAAACAGTTAGATTCTGACCATTGCCATGTTTAGTTAGTTCATGTTACGAGCTTCGTTTTGATATGTGGTTCGCTTGAATCCGATGTACGGTTTAGGAGAAACGACCGTTTTAAGTAACGGCGTTTCGCGAACAAACCATTACCCCTCGCCTTACTTTGAAACCTTGGTTAAGGCCCTTAAATGACTAACTGGAGTATGAAATAATTATGTAAAGTGGACTAGGCAGTTGGTAGGGTATTCGCGAAAGTGTCGTCTTAAAATTCGTAACGGTTAATTTATTAAAAATGGTGGAGCCGAGGGTACTCGAACGACTTATGTGATTTGTTAAGCGTAGAATTGACCATAAGCAAACGTTAGGGTTCAATTGGTTAAAGTCTAGTTTCTTAAGCGACCGTGGGTTAATTCCGGCTTATGTTGTTGTTCATAGGTTACCGGACCCACTTTAAGCTTAAGTCTACCCCGGAGCACTCAGGCAAGTATTCTACCCGTTATACTGTTGTTGTGATGTATATATGTATATGCATTATCTTGTGATAAGTGCATGATTATTATTAGCAAAGTCTTGTGATATATTGGAGCATGTGCTATGATATTTATATGTATGTTTGTTTCATAATCTTGATATCTATCTGTTAATTCCAATGCTTATAAGTTGCATAATACCTATGCTAGAGATAAGCAGTAGTTGCGTATACCCTTAGTATAGGGGACCCAAAGGTGGATATTTTCTAAACCGGGAGTCGATGTTCCCGAGTATATTATATATATATTTATATATATATATAGATATAGTTTTCAAAAATATTAGTCGAATAAGGTTTATTCGATAACTTTATTTTAAATAATGTATTAGTTGAATATTCATTCGAGGACTTATGACTCCGTTTATTTCATTTAATGAATATTAGTTGAATATTCATTCGAGGACTTATGACTCCGTTTATTTCATTTAATGAATATTAGTTGAATATTCATTCGAGGACTTATGACTCCGTTTATTTTCATTTAATGAATATTAGTTGAATATTCATTCGAGGACTTATGACTCCGTTTATTTTATTTAATGAATATTATTTAGAATATTCATTCAAGGACTTATGACTCCGCTTATTTTATTAAATAATAATCTTTATTTTGTTAAAGAATAATGTTTCGATAATCAAACTTATTTTCGATTATTCAAACAAAGATCGTACTTTCGTATAAGTATATCTTTGGTTAATTATTATTCATTTCAAGTATAAGTTTTAAAACTTCTACTTCAATTATTTTTATAAGGATTACTCTTCATGGGAATATTATTTAAATAATAATATTCAGATATTTTCTAATATATCGGGACTGATTTATTTCATTAAATCAGCATTACTCCAAACATTCTTAAAAATATTTTCGAGTCTTCAAAATGATTTTAAAAAGTTAGGGCGGATCCCAAAACTCATTTTTATATTTAAGATCTTCCTTTCGAAGGGGATTTAAATACTCGCTCAAAATCTAAGGGATCCGGCTCTGTGGTGTATTTTATATTCAGAACGAGGTTGTTGTTTTGACAAATGAATTGATTACTTACCCAATGTTCGGGAAGTAAGCCCATCTAATTGAGTCGGCATACGCGACAGGCCGGGGTACGGTCTATCAAAGTGTAAGTGGCTGGGTGGCAGTCCATCAACGCGTAAGAGACCGGGTGGCGGTAAAGCACAAGGTCCTAATACGGCCAGGGTGATGACCGGTGGGGGATTCATCCATCTACTAGTAGAAAATGTTACTTATTGGTATCTTTGCCTGATTAGCAAGATATCGGGTTTATGCCAAAATTCTTTTCTTTCCAAAATTTATTGGATATTACAACTCTGTTCATACTTTACATGACAGAGGTTTTCAGGAAATATATGAGAGATATATAGGTGGATATATATATCGGGACTTAATGAAGTACCTCGTAACTTCATTTCATTCAATAATATTTCAAAGATTGAATCTATTCAAGTCTTATCTTGTAGTCTCATCAGTGTGATGAACTTTTGAAACTAATTATAACTTGAACGGTGGTAGTTCGAGTAATATTCAGAAAAGATATAAGTATATTGGAGTATCTTGTAACTTCATCTTTTAAACTTATATCTAGTAAATAATTATCTTATGCATGTCAAAGATTTTCAGAAAAAAGTTGAGACAAGGTTAGATATATGAGATCACCTTGCAACGATATTTTTATACAAGTTATAAACTGGAACTCTATGTATATTATGCATGGAAGAGGATTCTAAGATTTTGAAAATTATATATACTTATATACTGAATATTTTGCGACTTGGTCGCGTTAAGATATTAAATTGGTTCATTTCTTCTTAACCAAGACTTTCTTGAGTACTATGAGAATGCTCATATATTGTAAATTATTATACATATTATTTCGGTGAGCTTGTTGCTCACCCTTGCTTTCTTCTTTCATCACACAACAACAGATAGACAAGATGAACAGGATCAAGCTCCCAATTCGCGAGCGGATAGGAAATGTTCCGCAGTTTCCTGTAGGCGTTGATGCCGTTGTAGCTGAGGTAGGGTCTACCAATAGGCTAGGCTTTCAACTTTTGATGTACCAGGCTTATGTATATTTATGAATTGTAATAATGGCAAAGAATATGTAAATTTATTCAGAAACCCTTTTGAGGTGTAATGACTTATAATTGTGGAATAAAATGACTTGTGTTATTGTTTGGTATTCATCTCTGAGACTATAACTTGTGGTGTGTGTGTATATTGTGGGGTCACAGTACGCAGTAGTTGGTTGATTATTAAGATTAAGTATAATTAAAGAAAATGGAACTCGTGACAACCCGGATCCCCGACCCTGAATTTGGGGGTGTTACAACATTCGCCTTTCCTGGATCATAATTTATCGAGCAATCATAGTCCTTAATCAACTCCAACCATCTCCTTTGTCTCATATTGATCTCCTTCTGAGTGAAAATATACTTTAAACTCTTGTGATCCGTGTAGATCTCACACCTTTCTCCGTAAAGGTAATGTCTCTAAATCTTAAGTGCAAATACTATAGCTGCTAATTCCAAGTCATGTGTAGGATACTTTAATTCATGTGGTTTTAGCTGTCTTGATGCATACGCAATCACCTTGTTATATTGCATTAGCACACAACCCATACCTTTATGTGAAGCATCAGTGAAAATCACAAAGTCTCCTTGATTGTCTGGTAATACTAACACCGGAGCTGTAACCAACCTCTGTTTAATTCTTGAAAACTATCTTAACATTCTGCATTCTATTCAAATTTCTAATTCTTCCTATTCAACTTAGTCAATGGCGTGGCAATTTTTTAGAAATCTTTAACAAATCTTCTATAATATCCCGCCAATCCTAGAAAACTTCGCACTTTCGTAGGTGTCTTTGGTCTCTCCCAACTCATAATTGCCTCAATCTTTGCCGGATCCACTTTAACTCCTTCACTTCCAATAACATGTCCCAAAAATTGAACTTCCTTTAACCAAAACTCACATTTAGAAAACTTGGCATACAACTTCTCTTGTCTATGTATCTCCAATGTTATCCATAGATGTTGCATATTTTCTTCTTCTGGCTTTGAATATATAAGAATATCATCAATGAATACCACTACAAACTTGTCGAAATACTTTTTGAATACCTGATTCATCATATCCATAAATGCTGCAGGGGCATTAGTCAACCCAAAAGGCATCACTAAGAATTCATAATGTCCGTATCTTGTCCTAAATGCTGTCTTCGGGATATCGTCTGCTTTGATTTTCAATTGATGGTATCCTGATCTTAAATCAATCTTGGAAAAGCACTTAGCTTCTTTCAGCTGATTAAATAAATCGTCTATCCTTGGTAGCGGGTAACGGTTCTTAATTTTCATCTTATTCAACTCCCGATAGTCTATACATAACCTTATGCTTCCATCTTTCTTCTTTACAAATAGAACAGGTGCTCCCCGTGGCGACGTACTTGGCCGTATCACTCCTTTGTCCAACAATTCTTGTAGCTGGCTCGCCAACTCTTTCATTTTTGTTGGTGCCATCCTATAAGGTGCCTTTAAAACTAGTTCCGTGCCTGGAGCAAGGTTGATCTCTAACTCAATTTGTTGAGCTGGCGGTAAACCTGGTAGTTCCTCTGGAAACACATCTGGAAATTTGTTGACTATGGGAATATCTTCTATGCTAGGGTTCTCTCTTTCTAAATCTACTACATAGGCTAGGAATGATTCACAACCTTTCCTAAGCAATTTCTTAGCCTGGACGATTGTAAATACACTTTCTTAGATTTA
Source organism: Apium graveolens (assembly GCF_009905375.1). Taxonomy (NCBI): domain Eukaryota; kingdom Viridiplantae; phylum Streptophyta; class Magnoliopsida; order Apiales; family Apiaceae; genus Apium; species Apium graveolens. Next base: position 147,694,371 of record NC_133656.1, on the reverse strand, counting down.
CAATTTATCTGAGCATTATTCTCTCCTAACCAATATATGCCTAAGATTATATCAAACTCCCCTAACTTGAAAAGTATCAAGTCTGCTGAAAATTTATGTCCCGAAATATTAATCTCACACTTAGGACATAATTGACTCACAGGAATCTTCTCTTGATTCACAATTACCAAATTTTTTACCTCGTTCAAAGTCATTTTATCATATTGAAGTTTATCAACAAAAGTTTCTGATATAAAAGATCTCATAGATCCAGAATCAATTAATACCTTAGCTTCAACATTACTCATTAAAAGTTTACCTGCTATCACCTCAGAATTCTAAACAGCGTCCTTCATCTTTAAAACAAATGTCCTTGTTGTTGCTTGTGGAGTTGTTGAAGATGGTGGAGGTAATGCCAATACTTCAGCTGGCATGTTTGTACTAGTACTTGCCACATTCATCAAAGTCTTGTCCAGTCCAGTTGACTTGTATTCCCTAGCTATATATCCAGTCTTTCCACACTTATAGCATGTAACTCCCGGCTTCGGTACCTTACACTCATTAGCTAAGTGTCCCTTCTGGTTGCATCTATAGCATGTCATGTTCAGGTTATTAGACACTCTTGGGTGTCTTTTTCCATAATGCTTGAACTCTAATCTCTGAAATCTATTTTCTCCAACTTATCCTTGGCTTGACTGGTTGTTCCCCTTAGGATCTTGTCTCTTATTCAAATTTCCCTTCTTCTGAAAATTTCCACCTTTGTGGAACCCAATCCTTTTCACACTCCTTTCTTGTGAGCTTCCAGCTTCAGAATTCTCTCCATGAAATGGAACCTTTCTCTTCTTGTTATCCTTTTCTTTCCTTGACTGCATCCCATTACTCTCAATCAGAGCAGCTTTCTGTACTACTCCAGCATAAGTATCAAGCTCAAACATAGCCACTCTATCTCTGATCCAAGGATTTAATCCTTGTTGGAATCTCTTTGCTTTCTCCTCCTCAGTGTTCACATACTTCGTCACAAACCTTGACATCACTGTAAACTTCTTCTCGTACTCCAATACAGACATACTTCCTTGCTTCAATTCAAGAAATTTAAGCTCCATCTGATTCTGCATGTACTTAGGGTAATACTTTTCCAGAAATAACCTCTTAAACCTTTCCCAAGAAACCAGTTGATTTTCCTGTAATGCCCCCAAATCCGGGGTCAAGGGATTTGGTCGTCACTATAAAACCTCAATCCAAATTAACTTGTTAAATCAATAAATAAATGCCAGTGGAAGATATTTATCATAAATGACCCCAACTAATCCAAGATCTTTTAAGGTTACAGTTCTAGAAAAAAGAATTCCAAATTCCATAAATAAATTTTTCACTTTCTTGTAAAACTCTTTTCAACAATTTCCAAATTCAAAGCTAAACCCCTAGTATAACGCACAACATTTTAAAATCATAATTGCTGAAACAGAAAAATTTAGTTGAGGAATCCCAGAATTGATTCCTTAATTGTATTCAAACCATTTTGATATTTTTGAGCTAAATGCTTCATCAATACTTTGAATCTTGACGAGAATAAAACTCGTAAAACAGTGTTTACGGAAATATTGTAAACCATAATAACATGAAACAATGATTATGGATTGAATCATAACTTTACTCATCTTGAATTAATACTTATTTTGCTGTCATATCAAATTAGATATCAATACGAACTTTAATGCTCACAACATTCCATACTGAAGTCAACATCAATCATCTATACTAATACCACCTTTGACATTTAACAACAACGTAAGTATTATCATAAATCAGAATCTGAATCAAAACAGCAATTCATTTTTAATCCAAAACAGAATCAGTTGATAAATCATTTATTCTTGATTATCAAAACAATAAAGAAATTTAGATGTGAATTTAGATTGGAACCAATAACATTTCATGATGTTCCCGATGATCAGTCGCGAAACAACACCTGTATCCCGCAGCCATACCGTAAGTATAGGTACTACCCGTATCCCGAAGACATACGGTACCTATAGGGCGCCAGAAAAGGCATAACTAGCCTTGAAAGATATTACAGCTGGACCGATATCTCGATCACCTACGCTGTAACCAATAACCAGTAACCAGTAACCATTCCAATCTTAAAAACCTTTTTATTTAAAAAGGAGCCGAATCAATCGACATCCTAAATAATTTTATTCCCCCATTCACTTGGGCAGGAATACTCGCAACAAAATCATCTTTCTCAAAATCCAAAATATTTATAAATCCAGTAATTTGATAAGTAAAACATTTAATTATTCTGAACATAGTATAACAAAGGGAACTAGCATAAACAGAATCATTTAATTCAGCGATATGTAAAACATTTATCTATTACGAACTGAATAGGGAAAGCAATACTTGCATAATAAGCTTCAAAATAAATATCACTTGAACAATAAATAATGATAGGGATACTTGCCTTTGAGATTTAGTAGTTAGTCACACTCGCAAAGACGCATCTATTCTGACATTCTATCTCAATACATCTCCGTCTTGCTTCTCAACATTTGCTGATATGCTGCTCTTGCGATTGCTAGAAGCCAGATACCCAATACCATTCCATCTTATTCTTTGTCCAACGTCTTGTCCCGATCAACTCGAGAGATCCGCATCTATAATTAAAATATAAAACTTTAATCGTCTAATCGATAATCACTCGATGAATTATGCGTCAAAACCCTATCGTCTACCCATACGATAGCCCGAATATAAAGGAAACAGTCTAACACAAGACTCTTATGACCCAGGTACACACGTAATTCACATATCACATGATTCAGATAACATATGACTTGGTTCGTCAAAACATTCGACTCAGTATGTTTAAAACGGAAATCGGGTCAAAAATATAATTTATTGATCAAAAATCGACTCAGAAGGATTCGTAAAACAAGCAACCTTTCGAAACAAAAGAATTTGGGTCTCGAAAGTATTTTTAATGGAAGTGGAATATTTTTCTGAGTCTAGAGGCATTCGTTTCGTATTAAACGGACGGACGGTTGATTTATTATGAATTTTTGAACATTTTTCGGAATTAAAACGGGTCTCCAAATCATTTATTAATTAAATAATAGGGCTTGAACACTCGAAAATAATTTTATAAGAATTATAGATCTTGGAAAATAATTTAAAATAATATTTTAAAGCTCGAAACTATTTTTCAAAATTTTTAAATCAAAATAATTAATTAAATCTAATTAAATAATCAATTAAAATTAATTAATAACTAATTAAATTAATTAATCAATTTATATTTAAATTAATTGACTAATTAAATAATTAATTATCAACTAAAATTAATTAACTAAATAATTTGGATTTATTTTTGAATTAAAAATAAATTTTCAGAATTAAAATAATGATTTTTAGAATTAAAAATGAATTTTTCAGAATTAAAACAGAATTTTGAATTATTAATAAATCAGAAAATGCACAAACAGGTTTGGGAAAACAGAGAAGGGGAATTTTGAATCAAAACCGGGTCGGGAATTTCTGGAAAACGGGTCAGGAACGGGTCAGTATGAATTTAATCCGGGTCGATTTGAATCCACCGGAAAATCGAGGAAGACGACCGGAAAACGTCCGGACGCCGTCACGCGACTTCCGGTAGCCACCCTAGGCTCAAAACGGAGCCGTTCTTCACGGTTTTTCATCTGATTTCCAGCTGGGTTTCGTTCTAGTTTACTACAGAAACTTATACACATCAATAACATCATCAAACAATCTGCGAAGTTCAAAATCCGGCCAAGAACCGGTGAACTTCGTACCTGTTAGGAATATGTGTATTAGTTTGATGATAAGTTAAACAAAACACTTAAGTAGAAATCTAGTGTTTATAGCTTCAACGGATAAGACCATCTTGGCTATCCGTTGAAGGAGTAGCTTTACTTAGCAATAAGTTTAGTATTGTAGCACATTTCATTCTCTGGATTCAAGTTGTAATTCTTAGATGTTGTAGGAAATTATCAGTCATGTTGACTACTAATGGATATGCAAATAGGAGGGCTAATTATAAATATTTCATGCCTTGTAATTTTGTATAAGTGAAGAAGTATCAACGGATATTGAAGACCTTCAACGGATAAGAAACAAAGCTTCAACGGATGTCTCTAATGCTTCAACGGATAATATCCATCAACGGATAAGTGCTTCAACGGATAAAGACTTCAACTGATAATGCATCAACGGATAAAGCTTCAACGGATAAAGCCTCAACGGATAAGGCATCAACGGATGAAAGCTTCAACGGATGCTTGGTTCATTAGCAGTTGATAGTGACAATTCACAAGCTGACAGAGGCACGTGGGTTGACAGAGACAAACTGGAATGTGGAAGCCTCTAGGAGGAATCAAGAAAATGCAGCATTTCTATTCTGATGCAAACAAGGGAGTATTCAAAGATTCACAGATTATCCTAGATTGCATTGGATAGAGAAATGAAGAAGAAACATGTGAAGAATCTTTTTAATTGTATTTTACAGTTTAGTCTTCACTTGTAAAGTTGGTGATACATAAACCAAGTAGCAGCTAGTAATTATATAAGAATTTTCCAGAGCTGTTTAGAAATATCCAGAGAGAAAATCATCTAGTTTGTACTAGGAAGCAGCTGTGATTTAATTCTTTGAATCATAGATTTTCTGAAATAACACATCTCTGGTGGAACAACAAATCCACCAGAAAAGTTTTTAAGTTCTTTGTGTTCTTTACATTTGTGTTTGAATATATATCTGTCTATATTAGCTTCAAGCAATTCACACACTTGTTCTAAAAAACACTTAGCCTTAGAAACTGCTCAAAACTTGAAAAACTTTTGAGATTTACATTCAACCCCCCTTCTGTAAATCTCATTGTTAGTCCACTGGGAATAATAATTGGTATCAGAGCAAGCTCTTAACATACAAAGAGTTTAAAGATCTATTCTGCTAACATCATGAGTAAGAAGGATATTGGTGTAAAGATTCCAATCCTAAAAAGAGATAACTATCATCACTGGAAGGTGAAAATGCACTTACATCTTCTCTCTCAAGATGAAAGCTACATCAACTGCATTGATAATGGTCCTCACATCCCACACAAGGTGGCAACAGCTGCTACTGCAACAGTTGCTGTTGGACAGTCTATTCCCAAGCCAAAGGCAGAATGGACTGTTGAAGATATTGAAGAGGTCCACAAGGACAAGAAAGCCATGAACATTCTGTTTAATGGCCTGGATCAAGATATGTTTTACAATGTCATCAACAGCCAAACTGCTAAGGAAATTTGGGATACTGTGCAGCTTATCTGTGAAGGTACTGAGCAAGTTAGAGAAAACAAAATGCATCTTGTCATTCAACAGTATGAATAATTTCACTATGAAGAAGGAGAATCATTGAATGATACCTTCAACAGATTTCAGAAACTGTTGAAACTCCAATTTAAAATTTCTAAGGTCTCTACCAAAGGAATGGAAGCCTATGACTGTTTCTCTAAGAAATTCTCAAGATTATAAGGACTTCACACTTGAAAGATTATATGGAATTTTGAAGACTTATGAACTTGAGATGTAGCAAGATGAGCTGTTGGAAAAGGGAAAGAGAAAAGGAGGATCAGTTGCACTTGTAGCTGACAGTGAAAAAGTTGAAGCCAGGAATGAGGAAAAGACAATGCTAAGTCTCAAAATTGGCACAAGCAAATCAGAATCAAGCAAGGGTAAAGAGCAAGTTGCTGAGGATGAAGACAATTCCAGTCAGGATGACTCTGATGATATTGATGAACATCTGGCCTTTCTGTCCAGGAGGTTTGGAAAGATGAAGTTCAGGAAAAATACAAAATTCACTAAGCCAAACAAAAACATGGTGGACAAATCAAAGTTCAAATGTTACAACTGTGGCATTAGTGGACACTTTGCAAGTGAGTGTAGGAAGCCAACTTCTGATAAAAAGAAATTTGAGCAAGTTGATTACAAAAAGAAGTATTTTGATTTGCTCAAACAAAAGGAAAGAGCTTTTCTCACTCAAGATGATTTGGCAGCAGATGAGGTCAATGAAGATGATGATGTGAAATATGTCAACCTAGCCCTGATGGCTAATTCTGATGAAAATGAAACTAGTTCATCAAGCAACCAGGTAATTACTACTGATCTCTCTCAGCTTTCTAAACATGAATGCAATGAAGCCATAAATGATATGTCCAATGAATTATATCATTTGCGGGTTTCCCTTAAATCACTAGCTAAAGAAAATACTAGGATCAAAGAGAATAATGTGTTTTTAAGTGATAGGAATGCTGTGTTAGAGAATCAGGTAATTGAGCTTGAAAAGATTAAACTTAAATGCTTGACTGTTGAGAGTGAACTAGAAGAAGCTGTTAAGAAAGTAGAAATTCTTTCTAAACAGTTAGAAAGTGAGCAAGAGGTAATCAAGGCCTGGAAAACATCTAGGGATGTTAGTGTTCAAATTGCCAAGGTTCAGGGAATTGAATCATTCTGTGAGGATGCCTGGAAGAAAAACAAAAAGGAGTTAGAATTAATTGATGGATTGTCAACGGATGTGGAATCAACGGATGATGAAAGTTATCCGTTGAAGGAAGAAAAGGAGCATCCGTTGAAGGCTCATCAATTAAAACAGGCAAGTAATTTTAAAAATAAAAACCTTAATAAGAAGAATGATTCTACTCTCAAGAACTTTGTCAAAGAAGGAGCTAGCACATCCAAAGATGCCAGTAAGGTGAACATAGGACACATGACTTTTGATCAGCTGAAAAATAGGCTTAAGTTGGTTGAGGATAAGAAGGAAATTAAAAGAAAATCTAAAAGAAATGGGAAGGTAGAGATTAACAAACATAACAATTACACACCTGATAGGTATGCTCCTAGAAAAAGCTGTGTGCATTGTAAAAGTGTTAATCACCTATCTGATAATTGCAAATCTGTTAAAAGTGCTCCCATGCCTTCAAATCCCTCCATGCCTAACATGTCTATGTCACCTCTGCATGCTATGCCTGTTATGTCTCATCAGAATCCTCATGCACATTTTGCAAATATGCCATATATTAATAATCCTTATTTTACTGCATTTAGTATGCCTCACATGCCATACAATATGCCTATGTGGAATAACATGTTTGCACAATCTATGCCTTATCAATCAAATGTGCTAAATGATTCTGTGACTAACCCTACACTTCAACCAACCACATATGAGATCAAGGTTGAACCAAAGTTACCTAAGTCAAAAGATGTAGGAGGAATGAAGTCTAGGAAAAAGACTAACAAGGCTGGACCCAAGGAAACTTGGGTACCAAAATCAACTTGATTGATTTTGTTGTGTGCAGGGACAAAGAAAGAATCTATGGTACTTGGACAGTGGTTGTTCAAGACACATGACAGGAGATTTCACCCTGCTCACAGAGTTTAAGGAGAGAGCTGGCCCTAGCATAACCTTTGGAGATGACAGCAAAGGATTCACTATGGGATATGGCTTGATTTCAAAAGGAAATGTCATCATTGATGAAGTTGCATTGGTTGATGGTCTCAAACACAACTTATTGAGCATCAGTCAACTATGTGACATAGGGAATACTGTTTCCTTCAATTCTGAAGCCTGTATTGTCACAAGTAAAAAGGACAATAAAGTGGTTCTAACTGGAGTTAGAAAAGGGAATGTGTACTTAGTTGACTTCAACTCTACAGATGCAGAATCCATTACTTGTCTTTTCAGCAAAGCAAGTGTAGTTGAAAGTTGGCTATGGCACAAGAAGCTGTCCCATTTGAATTTCAAGACAATGAATGATCTAGTCAAAAAGGACTTGGTTAGAGGAATGCCTCTAGTGGAATTCACAAGGGATGGACTGTGTGATGCTTGTCAGAAAGGAAAGCAAAAGAAAGTATCATTCAGTAAGAAGCTTGAATCTGCAATTGATGAACCATTGCAACTGCTACACATGGATCTTTTTGGACCAGTCAATGTATTATCAATTTCAAGGAAAAGATATTGCCTAGTGATTGTTGATGATTTCTCTAAGTTTTCATGAGTCTATTTTCTTGGATCAAAGGATGAAGCTAGTGAAATCATTATCAATCATATCAAGCAAGTCAACAATCATCCTGATTTCAAAGTAAGGAATATTAGGAGTGACAATGGAACTGAGTTCAAGAATTCAACCATGAAGTTGTTCTGTGAAGAAAATGGGATAATGCATGAGTTCTCAGCTCCAAGGACTCCACAACAAAATGGTGTGGTGGAAAGGAAGAACAGATCACTAATTGAGGCTGCAAGGACAATGCTTGAAGAGTCAAAACTCCTAACTTACTTTTGGGCTGAGGCTGTTAACTGTGCATGTTATACTCAGAATATTTCTCTAATCAATCAGGCAAAAGGCATGACTCCCTATCAATTATTCAAGAGAAGAAAACCAACTTTAAACTTTCTGCATGTCTTTGGTTGCAAATGTTACATCTTAAGGAATCAATCTGATCACAAAGGGAAGTTTGATGCAAAGGCTGATGAAAGAATATTTGTTGGTTATTCTGCTGGAAAATCTTATAGGGTCTACAATCTAAGAACCAACATTGTCATGGAATCTGTGCATGTTGTGTTTGATGATAAAAAGATTGATGGACTAACAGATGAGGGACATCATGAAGGACTCAAATTTGACAACATTGAGATATATTGTGATGATAGTGAAGATGAGAATGATGAAGAAGGCATCTCAAGAAGAATTTAGAATCTGCCTTTGGATAATGCACAGAATGCTGCATCCGTTGAAAGTCATAATTCAGCTTCCGTTGAAAGAAGCAATGCAGCATCCGTTGAAAGACATAGTGCATCATCCGTTGAAGTTCATAATGAAGCATACGTTGATCACAGTCTGTCAACGGATAATCAATTCACTTCATCAGTTGATAGAGCTCCCAATTCCTTTCAAAGAATCAGCAACTCAGGGGGAGTTTCAACCAATCAACATTCTATCTCACATCATGACAATACTGAGGCAACCTCATCTAGAGCTAATCTACCACCTCAAAGAAAATGGACCAAGAATCACCCTTTTGAACTGATCATTGGTGATGCTACATCTAAAGTACAAACTAGAAGGACTACTCAAGATGAATGTCTGTATAGTAGCTTTCTATCATAGGAGGAACCTAAGAGAGTGGAAGAAGCTATATTGGATCCAGATTGGATTTTAGCAATGCAAGAGGAGCTAAACCAATTTGAAAGGAACAAAGTATGGAAGCTGGTACCCAAACCAAAGAACAAGAGTTCTATTGACACAAAATGGGTATTCAGAAACAAGATGGATGAAAATGGCATTGTCATAAGGAATAAAGCCAGATTGGTTGCTAAAGGCTATTCTCAACAAGAAGGAATAGATTTTGATGAAACATTTGCTCCAGTTGCCAGACTTGAGGCCATCAGAATCTTTCTAGCCTATGCAGCTCATGCCAATTTCAAAGTCTATCAAATGGATGTCAAGAATGTATTTCTAAATGGGGAATTGGAGGAGGAAGTTTATGTAAGCCAACCTCCAGGATTTGAAGATCCAAACTTTCCAGACTATGTGTATTATCTGTTGAAAGCACTCTATGGACTAAAGCAAGCACCTAGAGCCTGGTATGAGACTTTGTCAAAATTCCTTTTAGATAATCATTTCACAAGAGGTACTGTTGACAAAACTCTCTTCTTTAGAAATGTTAATGGCTCTAAAATACTTGTTCAAATTTATGTAGATGATATTATATTTGGATCTACAGATGATAAGCTTTGTAAAAAGTTTGCTAAGTTAATGCAAAGTAAATATGAAATGAGCATGATGGGAGAGCTAACTTATTTTCTTGGTTTACAAGTTAAACAAGTTAGTGATGGAATTTTCATTAGTCAAACTAAATATATTTATGATCTTTTAAAGAAGTTTGACTTAATGGACTGTTTATCTGCCAAAACTCCCATGGCCACTGCCACCAAGCTTGAATTAAACAAGGCTGAAAAGTCTGTGGATATTTCAAGTTATAGAGGCATGGTTGGCTCACTTTTATATTTAACTGCTAGTAGACCTGATATAATGTTTTCTACATGTCTCTGTGCTAGATTTCAAGCTGACCCTAAAGAATCTCACTTAGTGGCTATTAAAAGAATCTTCAGATATCTCAAAGGGACCCCAAATCTAGGAATTTTGTACCCTAGAGAGTCTGGTTTTGATCTAATTGGCTACTCAGATGCAGATTATGCAGGCTGTAAAATAGACAGGAAAAGCACAACTGGCACCTGTCAATTTCTAGGGAACAAGCTTGTGTCATGTGTAATATCCGGGATATATCGTGTAATTATTTTTGCTATTATACAATTATTATGTGTGTACAGTATCTATTCTGTGAGTTAATTGTTAAATGTTATCTGTACTTGGATATTCAAAAATAATATTAATTGAGTATTTTAATTTTTATATGTCCAAAATAAAATATAGATAATTGTCATATCTTCCTAATTATTTTTATGTTGGTTTATGGATTTATAAGAATCATCTGAAATTTCTAAAATCTTTTTCCGGGTATTTAAAATCTATTTTATAAAAACGGGAACCAACCGACGTCATCCATTGTTACGTTTTTAGAACCCGAAACTTTTCCGAGAACTCCTTCCTAACCTAATTGTAATATTCCGAGCATATTCCATGTTTCGACTTTTTCGATCCGGCGTACGCCCGTCGCAACATTTTCGATACAATATTCGTTTCGGTAAATCAATAAAACTCGTATTTTCGAGAAACGGGAGCTTTTCATTAAACTATCACAATTATCACCTCGTAATACGTGTAACCAGGTGCTGAGACCAAGACCGCAGTACAAATTGTACTGATTTAGATAATTATCTCGAAAACCGATACCGTTTGGATCAGTTTTTATAAATAAACGTACCGTTTTATATCTGGAATGATCCAACGGGATACTAATTTCCCGTAATTATAAATAGCCTCTACCGTATTTTATTTTGTACCGGAAATCATTTGCAAACAGTATTTATAGAATTTCTACTGAGAAAATACTATAATTATATTATGTTCTTCGTAATCAAACACAAATTCGGAGGCGTTATCGATATCCGATTTTGGCGTACATATACTCAAAACGAAGCTACTGAAATCTAGAATCCAAATCTTCCATCAATTTCAACCCAGAAACATCAGGTGATTTTCTATTTAATTATTTATATTCAAATTTCTTGATAATTAAATGATGAATTTTTGTACGGAAGATTGTTGGTATGATTTGATGCTTGCATATTAAAGATCTTTTCTTCCTGATGATTTTGGTATATTGTACTCTTGATTTGGAGTTCAATAACATGTTCAATTTTAAGTTTAATTCTCTGATTGAAGGAATTAGGGTTTATATGGTTTGAATGTTTTCAATTCGATTTGGGGGAATCTTGGTTAGGGGTTTTCAGTCGATCTTGATGGGTGCATCGTGTTCCTTATCAAATTTGCAATCGAATCATATATTCATATGTCACAAACGATTTCTGATAAGTTCGGAGTTGTATTTTGAAGTTCTCGTCGGAGTTCTTCGTGTTTTGGCCGGATTTTCGTTTCCAGATGTCGTTTGGTCCATTTGTTAACTGATTTGAACTCCTGAGATGGTTTAGAATGAAAACCCCACTTGAATCGTGTGAAACCATTCTATTTTCACCTGAATCGGGGCTCACCGGAGCCGTATTCCGGTCACCGAAAACTGGGTTCTTCGCGACCCGTTTCTGTTCTTGGTGACCCGGAGTTCCGACCCAGTTTGACCCGGTTTTGATCCAAAATTCTGTAAAATGAATTTCTAACTTCTGTTTTTACAGTTTAGCCCCCCCAAGGTTTCCCAGCTTTGCAGAAATTGGATTTCTGTTTCAAAAACTTTTAAAAATAAGATTTCTTTTATAAATTCATTTCCAAAATTTGTTTTTAATTTCTAAAAATTCTGAAAATTATTATTTTAATTCCAAAAATTATTTTTAATTTAAAAACAAATCTAAATTAATTAGTTAATTAATTTCAGTTAATTTTTAATTGATTAATTGGTCAATTAATTCGAAAATTAATTGATTAATTGATTTAATTAATTATTAATTGATTTTAATTAATTATTTAATTAGATTTAATTATTTAAAAATGATTTAAAAATTCTGAAAAATAGTTTCGAGCTTTAAAATATTATTATAAATTATTTTCAAGGCTCGATAATTATTATAAAATTGTTTTGAAGCCAGAATTGGCCAACCGAACCCTGTTTAATATTCCGAAATTGATCCAACGACCCGTTTTAATTCCGAAAAATATTTTAAAAATCATTTTAAATAACTGAAAGCCTGTTTACGACCCGAGACTCCTTTATAAATGATATGTCATTGATTATTTAACGTCTTATGTGTTATATGTGACCTGTTGGTTGACTGTCGGTCTATATGTTCGGTGTTTACTTGTTTATAGCGTAACTTTCAATCCGTTAATCGGATTTGGGTGAAACGAAGGGTAGATAGAAGTGTATGTCGAATAGAATCATATGAGTTAAATATTGATAGAGACTTATGATGCCTAGCAGAGTAAGCAAGGCGTAGGAAAGAGAAGCAGGTGATCAGAAAATAAGAATTGACATGTAGAAAATACAGCAAGTAATCAGAGGATAGAAGCGAGGCATAGGAGAAGCAGACGAGTGATTGTTGAATGAAGTCATTAGACAAGTACAAGTGAAGTTGAAATCGATTATGATAAGGCAAGTATTTCTAAACCTTTCTCAAGATATAATGCAAATATTTCTAAATGCTCTTGTGACATACTGTTAATACCCAAAATAGCTCTGTTTTATACTGTAAATACTTTGAATCCTTCAGCCTTGATCCTGAGCCATATCATTTGATCTTTGAGCCGTAAGCCTTATTCTTAGTAAACCATTTCTTGTTGATTTACCAGATACTAAACCACACAAATAAGATATTACTCCACAAATATATATCCATCATATATACCAAACACTGGAACAAAATTGTTTACACATACAGAAACTTTTATACTCAACCATACCTTGTGATATCAAAGTACTAAAACCTTGTAAAAAACACTATTCATCTAATATCCGATTATCCTACCGGCTGGAGGCCACTTCTTTTATGTACTTTGACATACCCTTCCGGTAACCATGAATTTTTACCATGCTCTTTTACAAATATTTTATTGTTATTAATTATGATCTATTTTTATTGAACTCTATTGTTGATCATATTGAAATGCTTTAGAATTGGATAGTTTTCTTTGTGTGGACCAGATTCGTGGTCAGACCAAATCGATGGTCAAGTTAGGCCAATGTGTGCCTTGGATCCAGTAGTTAGAGCAGTGCTGTGTGCTTTGCTCAGGGTTAGCGCGTGACTGATCAGCAGCCTAACTTTGATTTTAAAAACTTTAAATGAATATCCAATTCTATTGGTTGTTTAACAAGAAACTTGATTCCTTTGAATCACCTCGTTTATTATTGTTTAACCTCAGTTATTGATAATATGACTTGCTGAGCTAGTTAGCTCACTTTTGCAAATCTTTTTATGTATTCTACAGTTAAGAAGGATACGATTGATAGCGAGGTTTCCCAGTTCAATGTTCGAGCTAGGATTCCAGATTATGATTGATCGAGATAGCAGGAGCTTATTGCAGTAGTGAGATAGTAAGGTTGTAAGAATAATTTCATATCAGTTGTAAATTTAATTAGTTGGGAATTTGGTGCGTTGTAATAAAAGTTAAGGTTGTGGCTTGTTTTCATACTTTAACCTGTTGCGATCCGTGGTTATGTAAAGCAGGGTCATTGCAAATAATATTTTCTATACAGGTTTATATATTGAGTATATGTTATGGACCCCAAACCTCTGACCCGGGTTTGGAGGGCGCCACATCATGGTTCAGCAAGAAGTAAAATTCTGTTTCTACATCAACAACTGAAGCTGAGTACATTGCTGCTGGTAGTTGCTGTGCACAGATACTATGGATGAGGAATCAACTATTTGACTATGGTTTGACTGTTGACAAAATTCCAATATTCTGTGACAACACAAGTGCCATTGCCATTACTGAAAATCCAGTGCAGCACTCAAGAACCAACCACATTGATATCAAGTACCATTTCATTAGGGAACATGTGATGAAAGGTACAGTGGAACTTCATTTTGTTCCAAGTGAAAAGCAGATTGCAGACATATTTACCAAGCCACTTGATGAATCAACATTCACAAGATTAGTAAGTGAGCTAGGTATGCTTAATTATTCATAAAATTATGTCCTCTATATAATCTGCATTGAAGCCTGAAATGAATTTACTGCAAGAACAAAGTTGGCTTCAAGAAAGACCTATCCTATCAACGGATATTCCCTATCCGTTGAAAGCCAAAATTGTTCTATCAACGGATGTTCATTATCCGTTGAAACACAAATATATTTCTGGTAATTTTATCCCTCAACGGATAAAATAGTGTTGGTCATCAACGAATAACTATTTACCTTATCCGTTGAAGTGTCACATCAGTTACTTTCAGTAAATCACAACCGTTGATTTCTTTACTTAAACGTTGATACAGATATACACTGTTGTATGTATTTGTTTTAAAGGTAGTTTAGAATTTCTACAGTTTTATTTATTCTTAAACGGTTGTCATTTACTTAAAAGTATCATTTTATTTACGTTTTAATTCAAGAAAGTATAAAAGCCCATTGAACTCTAATTTTTCACTTTACGCTTTCTTGCAATTTTCATTCTCCTTCTCTTCCAAAATTCTCAAGTTTTTCTCTGCAACCTCTACTCACAACAATGGCACCAGTAGTCAAAATTATGTCTCAAACATGATTTGTTTATGAAAAGAATAATTTCGTAGCCTTGGTTGAAAAGAATGAATCCCATTCTGATTATCACAAGATGATGGACTTCATCAAAAACTGTAAACTGAGCTATGCAATGCTGGAAGCCCCAACCATCTACTGTGAGGTGATTGAGGAGATTTGGACAACTGCAGAGTTCAACTCCACATATATGACTATTGCCTTCTCTCTCAAAGGTAAATATTACTGCATTAACTGTGATGATATACAATCTTGCTTTAAGTTGCCTGAGAATAATGCCATAACACCACACACTGATAAAGATGTATCTGCTATGTTAGATTCCATAGGCTATGCTTTTGATTCTGCTAGTTTAGGTAGTATTAGAAGGAAAGGCCTTAGGAAAGAATGGAGTTTTCTTGGAGATGCCTTTATCAAGGTTTTCTCTGGGAAGATTAGCAATTTTGATGCCATAACTTCATCTCTTGTTAATATGCTCTACATGCTAGTTTCTAATAGGTACTTTAATTTTAGCAACTGTGTCATGCTAGAATTAGGTTCCAGATTAGGTAACAAAGCTAATAGACCACATAACATCTACTATGCTAGATTCTTTATGTTATTGGCTAACCATGTTGCTGAAGGATTGGTCATATCAAATGAGAATAATAAACTCAAATGCTGGGCACAAGAGAAAAGGGTCCTTGCAGACCTTTTGAGAATGAACCTCAACAGCCAGGTGCCATTGGTATATTTGCCAATCATGAATGCACCACAGGTAAGTGAGGTAAACACTTCTATAACTCCTACTATCTCCAACCCCATTGTTTCTTTGTTTTCAAGTGTGGCAATGGGATCTGTGTCTTTGCCCAAATAGGTTCCTACCAAAGCCACCAAAACTAAAGTTTCAAAACTCAAGTCAAAGAAAACTACCTCTGTTGTTTCTCAAAAGACAACAGTTGTAACAACTACCATAAACCCTGAAGGGAGTGAACAGGGTGTGAGTGGTGAGGGGAGGGGTGAACATCAAGAAACCCCCCAGGATAAGGTGGGAGAGGTGAGTGGTACCCAAGCCAGCCAAGCCACAGTCTCTCAAAAGACTGTGGTGGTTCAAAAGGAGTCTAACACATCCCTAGTTGCATCCTCCCAAAAGGGTGCAACTATTGAAAATAGTCCCCAACCAGGGACACAGACCAAAAGAGGGAGGGACACTGAAGCCACACATCACCAATTAAAGCCTTTTCAAGGAAGAAGAAGGCCAAGACCTTAGTTTCCACACAAGGGGCACACACAGCACAAATACATCCACCTGTATATGTGCCTTCACAAATTCAGCTTGATGTGATTCCAGCAAATATGGAGTCACAACCCCATTCTCTCATAATAGAAACACACCAATCATCAAACTCTCCATCACCCTCTCTGGATGTGGATATGATATTCACATCAATTCCTGATTCTCCCTCATTAAAACTCAGGGAGGAGCCCCACTCAAAACCTGATGATCATCATCTTTTAGATGATTTGTTGGATCATCAGCCAATTCTTTCAGATGTAGTTGAAGAATCTGTGTTACCTCACTTAAAATCAATTCACACAGATTCAACAATTATGTCACTTTCTATATCTACATCTTTTCCTTCTTCAACGGATATCTCTCATCCGTTGACAAGTGGTTGTTCTTCAACGGATAAGCTTAACAGCAGTTATCCGTTGATACCATCAGTTTCCACTTCAACGGATACTCCCTATCCGTTGATGGTCTCTACACACATAATAGAAACAATTCCAACTGTAGAGGACATGGCTACTGTACAATCACTTTTAGGTTTGAGGGAAGAGAGTGATCTTTTGAGTGAGAGGCTGGGTTGCTCCAAGGCAAAAGGAGAGGTTGAGCGTCACCATATGCATGCTATTTCTTCCAGCATGGCAAAAGTGAGTGAGGGGAGTGCCACCTTAGAAGGTGAGGGTGAGGGTGTGAGGGTGTGTGTGAGCCAGGGGGAGCCCCTGATGCAAGAAAATAGAGAAAAAGAGAGAAAGGCAGGTACAGAAGCTATAAGGGTGGATCCAGCCATTGCTAGTGAGTCAATGAAAGTGGATGATACAGAAAAGGAAAGACAATTTCAGCAACATTACAAAGCTGAAATTGATAACATTTCCTTGGATGCTGACACTTTTACTCATCCTGTTTCAGCCTATCAATTATTGGCTGCTCAGGGCAATGTGGAGGCAGAACATACATTAAACATTGTACACACTTCAGAATCTCTTCTCATAGATAAAGCTGCTGTTAACAAGCTGCCTTCTCAAGCTGGTGAGCCATCTGAAGAATTTGGAGTAAATTCTAATGATGATGACTCTGATTCTTTGGATGAGAGCATGAACTTAGGGGGAGTAGCAGGCCCAAGTTCTGTTCCAGATCTTCCTGAATGGGCATGGGCAAAAGTATCAACACCAGGAGAGTTTAGTGTCACTTTGGTCAGACAAGTCATGACAATTCAGAAGGCCCTTCAGGAGACTACAGATGCTGGTACCAAGGCAATTCTTCAAGCTCATCTGGAATCTCAGCTTCTCCTGCAGTTGCAGCACTTCAAACAGAATCTAAGTGTGGATGAGCTCAAGCAGGATATTGCTGATCTAAAATCCTACAATGCTGAGAAGTTGGATTCAGTCATACCTTATGGTACTATGCAAGATTTGTTGGGGAGACTGAGGAAAGAATCTGATGCTGACAAGAGACTGGCCAGATTGGAAACCAGAATTCAGATCATTGAAGACTCTATGGTCACCATTCTTCAGAATCAACAAACTCAAACAAATCTACTCATGCAGCTGGCAAATGCACAAGGATTGACCCTACCCTTGATGATAACAAAAAGGGGGAGAATAAAGGGGAAGGGAAAGGAGAGCCATCAACAACAGTTCAAATTTCTCAAGTGCTAGTTCCTGCCATCACCACTTCTCCAATTATTCAAATCAAAGGAAAGCTTGATGGAATTGATCTAATCCAGATAGCAGCAGCTGAATTGCAAGTCAAAGAGCAAAGGAAGAAGATTGATGAAAAGATGCAAAAAATATTTGGTTCTACAACTTCTCAATCACAATCTGTGAAGCATAGCACAAAAGTGGAATCAATTATTATGGAGCTCAAGCCAGTAGGGAGGAATAAGGTTGGAGAGACTTCTTCCAAGGATCTGAAACCTATGGTTCTCAAGCCCAACAACAGATCCAATAAGGACTCTACAAAGAATCCTCTGAAAGAAGTGGATTTTCCTCTTCCAAAGGCTGATGAGGACAAGCTTTTGGGTAGAAGTATCTCAAAACTCAAAGAGACCATGGATGTGGCTGTAAGGAGGAACATAGCTATTATCTTCAGAGAGGGAAAGAGCATATGTGTGATGCAAGGACATCCCAAATTCTCAATAGCCAAGAGGGAAGAAACCAGAAGGTTGAAGGAAGAAGCCAAACAGCTAAAGGCTGACAGAAGAGCACAAACAAAGCTTGAAAAATAGCTAAAGTCAAGTCAGGCTGAAGAACAGAAAGAAATTGAAGACAAAAGTGAAGATGAAGCTATGGGGGACATGGTTGATACTGATATGGAGGAAAGAAGTAAGGGAAGAAAAGAATGGAAAAAAGGGAACAGAAAGAAGGTCAATGCAAAGAGAAAGATGGTAGATGAGACTGAAGAAACCCAATCAATATCCAAACCACTACCCTCTATTCCTGAACCCATTGTGCCTGACCCCTTCATGAGCATTCATGGTGAAACAATCATTCCCAAAGAGGAACCAATTGATTGGGACACCATCAAATTTCCCACCTTCCTAACCTCTTCTCCACCATCAAAGAAGCAGAAAAGAAGAATCAAATCAATTCCCTCTAAAGCCTCAATCAAATTCACACAGAAGCCTAAGCCTAAGCCTCAAGCCTCTAAGGATGATTATGTTCACATCTGTGACATAAAAGAATTTTCAGACATTGAACTCTATCTGGATGAGCTGGAGGAAGTAAGGGGAATAGCTGCCTACAGACAGCTACCAGAAAGACTAGTGTTCAAATACAAAGGAGATGGGGAAAGAACCTGGCCTCTTTACAGAATTCTGAATGAAGGCTACTCTACCTTGATTAGAGTCTACTCAGCCATACAAAGGGATTCTGGCTTTACCAGGACTGCCAAGACTGAGATTCTCAACAAGATTTCCAACATAAGGAAAACTTGGAGGGAGCCCAATGCTTTGCCTAGAACATTACTCATTCAAGAAAGAGGAATTACAATTCACAAATCACCTCATTGGCTGATGGAGTTCAGAGACAACAAAGGAGTCAGAAGATTTTTCAGAATTGAAGATCAGCTCAAGATTGCCAGTAATGAAACTCTCAAGGATATGCAATCTAAGTTAGACATCAATGAAGAAGATGAAGCTGAATTCTACAGACAACTTCAACTTCAAATAGAGGAGAATGACAGGAGGCTAGGAAAGAAAACAAGGAATCAAAGGAAAAGAAACTAATCTGCTCAGGCTAAAGGAGCACCCTTGGAAACAATGTAACTCTTCAATTCCATCTCAGCATACACATTTTTGTAGCACTTTTGAATTTCTGCTTTATTACAGTTTATATATTTGTCAAGTGTTTTGTTATCATCAAGCTAAACCCAAATTTATGCCTGCAGTTCTAGTAGACATAAATAGGGGGAGATTGTTAGGAATATGTGTATTAGTTTGATGATAAGTTAAACAAAACACTTAAGTAGAAATCTAGTGTTTGTAGCCTCAACGGATAAGACCATCTTGGCTATCCGTTGAAGGAGTAGCTTTACTTAGCAATAAGTTTAGTATTGTAGTACATTTCATTCTCTGGATTCAAGTTGTAATTCTTAGATGTTGTAGGAAATTATCAGTCATGTTGACTACTAATGGATATGCAAATAGGAGGGCTAATTGTAAATATTTCATGCCTTGTAATTTTGTATAAGTGAAGAAGTATCAACGGATATTGAAGACCTTCAACGGATAAGAAACAAAGCTTCAACGGATGTCTTTAATGCTTCAATGGATAATATCCATCAACGGATATGTGCTTCAACGGATAAAGACTTCAACTGATAATACATCAACGGATAAAGCTTCAACGGATAAAGCCTCAACGGATAAGGCATCAACGGATGAAAGCTTCAACGGATGCTTGGTTCATTAGCAGTTGATAGTGACAATTCACAAGCTGACAGAGGCACATGGGTTGACAGAGACAAACTGGAATGTGGAAGCCTCTAGGAGGAATCAAGAAAATGCAACATTTCTATTCTGATGCAAACAAAGGAGTATTCAAAGATTCACAGATTATCCTAGATTGCATTGGATAGAGAAATGAAGAAGAAACATGTGAAGAATCTTTTTAATTGTATTTTACAGTTTTGTCTTCACTTGTAAACTTGGTGATATATAAACCAAGTAGCAGCTAGTAATTATATAAGAATTTTCCAGAGCTGTTTAGAAATATCCAGAGAGAAAATCATCTAGTTTGTACTAGAAAGCAACTGTGATTTAATTCTTTGAATCACAGATTTTCGGAAATAACACATCTCTGGTGGAACAACAAATCCACCAGAAAAGTTTTTAAGTTCTTTGTGTTCTTTACATTTGTGTTTGAATATATATCTGTCTGTATTAGCTTCAAGCAATTCACACACTTGTTCTCAAAAACACTTAGCCTTAGAAACTGCTGAAAATTTGAAAAAGTTTTGAGATTTACATTCAACCCCCCTTCTGTAAATCTCATTGTTAGTCCACTGGGAATAACAGTACCCTTTCCGGCGAAACTCAAATTCGACGATTTCTCCACCATATTCAAAGATCTTTATATCAAAATCAAGCCTGAACAATGCTCAAGCCTGAGATAAAACGAATAACTCGATAAAGATGCAAATAAACATGCGTCCAGATTGCAATTTGATTCATATAAATACATCTTAAACACGTAACAAGTATCTCATTGGATCATATCGGATCCGAAAATAGATTATTTAGCCGCTAAGCAACTATAAAAATAATACAATTTACTACCATATTTTGATAATTATCAAAACCGAGCTTCTTATAAAATACCCTATGAGAAAATAATGTAAAAATATCCCGTCTCTCGAGAATACGGGTTTTATTAATCTATCGAAATGATTATTGTATCGAAAATTATACGCCGGGACGCGTACGGGTCAAACCGTAACCCGGATTGAAAAAGTTAAAACATGAAAAATATCCGGAATTACCAGATTAGGTTAGGAAGGAGTTTTCGGAAGAGTTTGGAGTTGTAAAAACGTAAAAACAGTTGAAGTTGGACGATTCCCGGCTTTATAAAATAGTTTTGTAATTACTCAGAAAATAATTAATAAATCAATTAATCATTATTAATTCATATAACATTCCAAAAATTACCAGAAAAATATCACAATTATCTAAATTTTAATCTGGACATATAAAAATTCAAATACTCAAATAATATCACATATAAACACCCAAACATCAATTCCAATTATCAGATAATTCACTAAAATTCACATAAAAATCACATAAACAATTCCAAATAATAATAATAATAATAATATTTGAAAATATGGGATATTACAATCTACCCCCTTATAAGGATTCCGTCCTCGGAATCAGCAGAAGAAAGCACTAAGGGATCTTCTAGCCAACTTTCCATTTCCAAACAATTTCAATTTTCCAAAATCTCGAATAAATCCTGTATTCTTTGTATAATAAAACTTTTACAGGAGTTTCACTGTGCACCACCGTTCCATTCACATCCTTTGACCAATTCTTCGATAGAATCACTTTTTACTGATTACGAGAAAGAACAATAGAGAGAAAGATAGAGAGAAGAAAAGAAAGAGAGATAAAGAGAGAAATAAAGAAACAGATTGACTTCGTTGTACACCACTGATATTCTAATCGCATTGCAATCCACCGTTGCTATTGGTAATCCCATCACATAACCCTGTTTTGACTTGACTATGATAACTCAGCTTAACCTTATTGGCATACCTTCGAATATTTGGAATGATAAAATCATGGAATTCTAAAAAGAAAAGAATTTGATACCATAACGGGACCAAAATCTGAATTTGAGAAAAAGTATTGTTGAAATAAAAGAATAACTGAGAGATCAATATGATCAAACGAACTTGGTATTGCGTGCCCAAATTAAGACACTACTAAAGGTTGTTAACCTTCATGTATTCACAATAAACACAAGTGATGGCATCCCATCCAACTCCTATCATACAGACAGGTATACCTTGTGTCCCCTATAGTTAGGGTTGTTCATCTCAGTCAGAATAAAAGAATATGAAAGAAATTCAAAATCAAATGGATAAACTGAAAAGATTTCAAAGCTGATATTTCTGAAGAAAAAATGAAATCCAGAAAATAAGATTCTGGCACAAAATGATTAAACGAGTGTTAGGGAATATATACTCTAACTGATACCTCTTTTTGAAAGATGTCAAAAGAAATTATAGAAAGAGAAGGTATTGCCAAGGTCTTAATATTTATCTCCAATTTGAACTCTCCAGTTGACTTGCCATCTGATTCTAGACGCTTCTTCATGTTCCAAGGATATCGATAATCTTCATCGTCATCGAATCATAGTCTCGGAAGATTCCACAATAGAAGTTTGCAGCTTCCTGGATTTCCATCCAGCTCAGCACAACCATCTCGAACGAATGCGCCTATCTTAACTTACTCGTTGGTACTATATCCAATAGTCCAACATGAACTCGATATGAGCTCGAACGTCCTCACATAGCTATACACACTCCTACACACTCTCATTTCTAGTTTACTATAACCTCAGCTCTGATACCAACCTGTAACGCCCCCAAATCCGGGGTCAAGGGATTTGGTCGTCACTATAAAACCTCAATCCAAATTAACTTGTTAAATCAATAAATAAATGCCACCGGAAGATATTTATCATAAATGACCCCAACTAATCCAAGATCTTTTAAGGTTACAGTTCTAGAAACAAGAATTCCAAATTCCATAAATAAATTTTTCACTTTCTTTTAAAACTCTTTTCAACAATTTCCAAATTCAAAGCTAAACCCCTAATATAACTTTGAAGAGAAGTATACTAGGCCCAACTATAAAATAACACAATTATAATATAATATATTATAAACAACTTTACACAGTAAAACTTACACTAGCCCGTAAACCCTGGACCAACCACCTTCCAAAAGCTTCTTCTTTGCTTCCTCGAATTTCGCAGCTAAATAGCGCAAGCTAATCCTCACTGGAGGTTAAATTTAAAAACAGGAAAGTATGAGCGAAAGAAATGCTCAGCAAGTTCATTATAGTAAATATCGGGTCATTTTGATATAAAACCGACATCTGCAATAGCGCAGAACATTTTAAAATCATAATTGTTGAAACAGAAAAATTTAGTTGAGGAATCCCAGAATTGATTCCTTAATTGTATTCAAACCATTTTGATATTTTTGAGCAAAATGCTTCAGCAATACTTTGAATCTTGACGAGAATAAAACCCGTAAAACAGTGTTTACGGAAATATCGTAAACCACAATAACATGAAATAATGATTATGGATTGAATCATAACTTTACTCAAAACCGAACTCTTGAATTAATACTTATTTTGCTGTCATATCATATTAGATATCAATACGAACTTTGATGCTCATAACATTCCATACTAAAGTCAATATCAATCATCTATACTAATACCACCTTTGATATTTAACAACAACGTAAGTATCAGCATAAATCAGAATCTGAATCAAAACTGCAATTCACTTTTCATCCAAAACAGAATCAGTTGATAAATCATTTATTCTATGATTATCAAAAAAATAAAGAAATTTAGATATCAATTTAGATTGAAATCAATAACATTTCATGTTGTTCCCCATGATCATTCGTGAAACAACACCGGTATCCCGCAGCCATACCGTAAGTATAGGTACTACCCGTATCCCGAAGACAGACGGTACCTATAGGGCGCCAGAAAAGGCATAACTAGCCTTGAAAGATATTACAGCTGGACCGATATCTCGATCACCTACGCTGTAACCAATAACCAGTAACCAGTAACCATTCCAATCTTAAAAACCTTTTTATTGAAAAAGGAGCCGAATCAATCGACATCCTAAATAATTTTATTCCCCCATTCACTTGGGCAGGAATACTCGCAACAAAATCATCTTTCTCAAAATCCAAAATATTTATAAATCCAGTAATTTGATAAGTAAAACATTTAACTATTCTGAACATAGAATAACAAAGGGTACTTGCATAAACAGAATCATTTAATTCAGCGATATGTAAAACATTTATCTATTACGAACTGAATAGGGAAAGCAATACTTGCATAATAAGCTTCAAAATAAATATCACTTGAACAATAAATAATGATAGGGATACTTGCCTTTGAGATTTAGTAGTTAGTCACACTCGCAAAGACGCATCTATTCTGACATTCTATCTCAATACATCTCCGTCTTGCTTCTCAACATTTGCTGATATGCTGCTCTTGCGATTGCTAGAAGCCAGATACCCAATACCATTCCATCTTATTCTTTGTCCAACGTCTTGTCCCGATCAACTCGAGAGATCCGCATCTATAATTAAAATATAAAACTTTAATCGTCGAATCGATAATCACTCGACGAATTACGCGTCAAAACCCTATCGTCTACCCATACGATAGCCCACACATAAAGGAAACAGTCCAACACAAGACTCTTATGACCCACGTATGCACGTAATTCACATATCACATAATTCATATAACGCATGACTTGGTTCGTCAAAATATTCGACTCAGTATATTTAAAACGGAAATCGGGTCAAAAATATAATTTATTGATCAAAAATCGACTCAAAAGGATTCGTAAAATAAGCGAACTTTCGAAACAAAAGAATTTGGGTCTCGAAAGTATTTTTAATGGAAACGAAATATTTTTCTGAGTTTAGAGGCGTTCGTTTCGTATTAAACGGACGAACGATTGATTTATTATGAATTTTTGAACATTTTTCGGAATTAAAACGGGTCTCCGAATTATTTATTAATTAAAAATAGGGCTTGAACACTCGAAAATAATTTTATAAGAATTACCGAGCTTGGAAAATAATTTAAAATAATATTTTAAAGCTCGAAACTATTTTTCAGAATTTTTAAATCAAAATAATTACTTAAATCTAATTAAATAATCAATTAATATTAATTAATAACTAATTAAATTAATTAATCAATTAATATTTAAATTAATTGACTAATTAAATAATTAATTATCAACTAAAATTAATTAACTAAATAATTTGGATTTATTTTTGAATTAAAAATAAATTTTCAAAATTAAAATAATGATTTTTAGAATTAAAATGAACTTTTCAGAATTAAAACAGAATTTTGAATTATTAACAAATCAGAAAATGCACAAATAGGTTTGGGAAAACAGAGAAGGGGCATTTTGAATCAAAACCGGGTCGGGAATTTCTGGAAAACGGGTCAGGAACGGGTCGGTATGAATTTAATCTGGGTCGATTTGAATCCATCGGAAAATCGAGGAAGACGACCGGAAAACGTCCGGCCGCCATCGCGCGACTTCCGGCAGCTACCCTGGGCTCAAAACGGAGCCGTTCTTCACGGTTTTTCATCCGATTTCCAGCTGGGTTTCGTTATAGTTTACTACAGAAACTTATACACATGAATAACATCATCAAACAATCCGCGAAGTTCAAAATCCGGCCAAGAACCGGTGAACTTCGTACCCTTTTCGGCGAAACTCAATTCGACGATTTCGCCACCATATTCAAAGATCTTTATATCAAAATCAAGCATGAACGATGCTCAATCTTATACGATCAACCATAACCTCAAACCATCAATCAATTGTTCAGAAAAATCAAAATAAAAATCAAAAATTTTAAGAACTCGACTTAACTAATCTGAGACTCAAAGAATTCAAATAAACACATGAATCTACTCTAAACAATACGAGGAAGCTTTATCAGTCATCAAAAACATCCAAAAATCATCACAAATTCAAGACCCAATTCGAACTCAAGAACACAAAAATCGATTTTCTACAATACTTAACCTCATATGATGAAATTGATATCAACAGAAAGGTCTCATCGAGAGGATCAATTTGGTTATAAGAGCATCACAAACGGTTTCCTGAATCTCCCAAAATCGTTGATCAAAGTTGTGCACAAGAATTTCACCCCCAATTTTGTTCTTGATTATTGATTTTTTAATAATAATAAAATGAAATATAACGAATTAATAGGCTATTTATATTTTTTGAAAAATAAATACCCCAAAATCAATTTAGGGTGTTTTTATCCCTTAATTAAAATAATTAAGCCCCAAAATAATAATTACGGAGAATAATTTTAAAAATAATAAAATATAAAATTTGTATCGAAATTCCCCAAAAATTGCGAAGAATTAAAAAATATAGAAGTAGTGGGTATTTGAAATACGAATGATTTTATAAAAACAAAAACATGAATCTTGTGGGGTTTGACCTCCCGGTAGGGTCCCGGTCCGATTATTTTTGAAAAACAGAAACGATACTTAAATTAACAGAAAACCCCGAAAACACCTAAAATACATTCAACACGCATAAAACGAGATAAAACGAATAACTCGATAAAGACGCAAATAAATATGCGTCCAAATTGCAATTCGATTTATATAAATACATCTTAAACACATAACAAGTATCTCATTGGATCATATCGGATCCGAAAATAGATTATTTAGCCGCTAAGCAACTATAAAAATGACACAATTTACTACCAGATTTTGATAATTATCAAAACCGAACTTCTTATAAAATACCCTATGAGAAAATAATGTAAAAATATCCCGTCTCTCGAGAATACGGGTTTTATTGATCTACCGAAATGATTATTGTATCGAAAATTATACGCCGGGACGTGTACGGGTCAAACCGTAACCCGGATTGAAAAAGTTAAAACATGAAAAATGTCCAGAATTACCAGATTAGGTTAGGAAGGAGTTTTCGGAAGAGTTTCGGGTTGTAAAAATGTAAAAACGGTTGAAGTTGGACGATTCCCGGCTTTATAAAATAGTTTTGTAATTACTCTGAAAATAATTAATAAATCCATAAATCATTATAAATTCATATAACATTCCAAAAATTACCAGAAAAATATCACAATTATCTAAATTTTAATCTGGACATATAAAAATTCAAATACTCAAATAATATCACATATAAACACCCAAACATCAATTCCAATTATCAGATAATTCACTAAAATTCATATAAACAATTCCAAATAATAATAATAATATTAATAATTGAAAATATGGGATATTAAATTTCCTCCATAGCTTTCACTGAATCCCACCAATAGATGACTTCACCTTTCAGAAAATAAGTAGCATATGGCATCTTCTGATCTTCTCCTAGCTGAACCAATTCAAAAGCTCTTTCCATTTTCTTAATCCGTGTATTAGCTATTACTGGATCAGTGGTATCATGAAATGCAGGTGGATTCACATTCTGAAAAGCTTTGAAAGTGATAATTTGTCGAGGTGGTACTGGTGGATCAGGTGGTTGGTGTGGTTCACGGTTATCTTGGTTTTCAAATTGTTGTTGAAGGGTTCTTTGTTGTTGAGCCATATCATTTGTTTGTTATTGTAAGGTTTTCAGCAACCGAAGAATATTAGGATCTGTGGTAGAAGTTATTGTCGGGTTCTTCCTTTTAGGTGGCATGATTCTGAAATAAAAGTTATATCAAAACAGATATGAACGATACAAATAATTCAAGATTAGAGTGTCACAAGTCATTATATTCACATATACGATCGGGTTTCAAATTAAACAATAAGGGTGATGCATATAAAGGCGTAAGAACAATTGAAAGCAAATAGAACGATAGTACATAATTATCGAAATTAAGGTCAAGGTACATCAAGATCAAAATAGAGTCTGAATCTAGGGATAACATGCTTAATTAAAGGAAAATAATAGGGAATTCTACAAAGTCCAACAACACAACAATATGAAAAGTAGATAATGAAAAGAATTAAGGTTCCACTCCATCAGAACGGGGTTTGGTAGTCCCCTCCTCATGAAGCTACTTCATAATACACTGGAGCTCGTCCACAATCATCTGGAGAGTATACTGGCTGGTATGGTCTCAGTGCGGTGGCATCTCATCAAGTATAGTGTTAACGTACTGAACCAAAGTCTCAAGCCTCGCAGTCATCTGCTCCTTAGGCTTTCCTCCAAAACTTCGGATGTCCAGATACACGATCTTCAATCGCTCTAACAGTCGATCGTACTTGCCCTGAAGCCTATCGAACTCACGCCTTAACTCGGCATACACGGAAAAAACAATTGTGTCAGACGGTTCAGAGGATGATGAGGAATGCGCCCTTTGCTGCCAAATATTGCATAAATATAAGAGGATTATTAATGATGGATTCGCTTAACCTATACTCACACTCTCACATAATATTTTATATCCTATGTATATATCCTATTACCTATTTGGGCTGTCCAGGGACTCTAAACCGTCGCACTGATACCAAACCCGACACACCCCATATTTAACAAAAGAAATTATACGAATAATCACAATAGTTATCAAAAGGAAATAAATACATCCGAAACCAAGATCTTTACAGTTTAGGGTTTGGAACAGCCCAACACTATTAACTATTACAACCTGATTTCAATAGCGAGTCCTCACACAAAATAATCACTATACTACCTGAGCTCGAACATACGAATCGGCATCATAAGTCTTACGGGCGGTCTGCTTGAATCTAACCATATCTGCTAGCTGAAATATCAGGGTGAAAGCAAGTAGTGAGCCAAATGCTCAACAAGTGCTATATAATACATAAACAAGAATGAAAGAATAACAATGGAAGTGAAAGATTCAACAATATAGTAACAAGAGATAAACTTCCAGGGTGATGGCATCATTTATTTGTAAAAAAATAATTAAAAACCATTTATTTACCAAAAACCATTTTATGACGCTACGGATTACAGCCGGTGATCAGCTGCGAAGTAATCCCGAACCTCGCTGGGTTCTAGAACATTAATGGGATCCCTAGGCAACTTTTAAGCCTGCAAATTAAGAGCGGAAAAGACTTGCGTCTCAGCACAGATCCACTATTTAAAGAAAACATTTGTCCCCCTTTGGGACTAAAAATCCACTTTTTAACTTTTCATTTTAATAACTGATGTCAAGTGACGGTTAAACTCTTAAATAGTGAACATCTTTATCAAGGGTTCTAGATCAACTTCGAGGCACATGGAATAGGTTCAATAAATTTTAAGGTCGTGATCAACTAGACTGATATCTTATCAAATGGGATTGCAAAGTTTCTATTCACAAGAGATCTGATTACTAAACATAAGGGCAGTAACCAAATAATCAGGGTTACATTGAGTTCATAACATTAACTCAGGGTGCAAGAACTAAAGTTGTTAGTTGTAATTACATAGGGTTGGGCTTTAGATAGATCAGCAATTTAACGTTTAAAGAGGTTACAATATTAAACAGGATTTTTAAGGATTTGGTAATGAAGTTTTTTAGGGTTATTGAATAGTATAAAAGAACTAGGCCAAAATAGGTTCAATGTAGTGATTCCAGATAAGATATAGGTATTAAAATATAAAGAAGATAAGCATCAGTTCAAAGTATAACAGGGTATCATGGTTTAGGGGTAAGAATAGAGTTATCAAGCAATCATAAACAACTTTAAGGAATAACTGACTTTTATGTGTTAAGATAAGGTTACTGAGTATAACTTATACAAGGTTCAACACCATAATTACTTTGGTATACTAGCATGGTATGAGTTTTGAGTTACTTGCATATCAATCTTTAGGTAAAGTTAAACTACACGCAATAGATACTTGAGGGTTCATGGCCCTTGCATATAATACGAAAGATAGATTTTAAAACACTTGGATCATGTATATATGTATATCAAAGTGAATTAGAATACTTGCATCATATATTAAAGCTGGGTTAGCACACACTTGCAGTGTAAACAAAAAAAAAGTAGGTTGAAATACTTGCCTTGAGAATGGCTTGACTTGACTGGCAGGTGGGAGCAACTGGGAGCTTTACTCGACTTTAATGGAAAGTTAACCCTCGTCTCGTGAGCCTACACAAAAATATTAATAACCTCATTATAATATATTCTCACCAACTCAACCTAATTATACACCGAAATTAAGCACTTTGGCACTTAGGCCGATATACACATACGTGCTTACAATTACCTTATAAGCACAATAGTTCACATAGCCACATATGCTCACATAACACATTTAGGTACATAATAATATATCAACACATTATCTTGCATCACTAAGCTTGGATGATTTCACTCCACTTACTCAAGTCACTTAGTTATGCTAAACTAGTCAAAACTCATAATATTGACCTCATTACTCGAAGTGCCTTTCCTAAACCATCAATTTCCTATTGACCCTGACCTAGGACCTACACTCTACTGACCTCATACTATCTTACAACTATGATGGTCAACATAGGCCTCACTCATAAGTGCTCTAAAACTAAATGTTAAATGAATGTGCTCATTATAGTGATTTCAGGATGACATCAATGGGTTCTTGAGTACAGTTGACACCCTTACCCCTCAAGTTTACCTCCTAAACTTCTACACTAGACTCTTCTGATCATAAGGTAACTCCAAAACTTGGTGTGACTCAAAGGCCTAGCTTGGGCCTCCCTAGGCCTAAGTTTAAAGTCCATGGTTCCCCTGTTTTCTAGATAGAAAAGTGTCCTGTCTTGCACTAACTTGTGGCACATGATTCTAACTCAATTTCTATGAACTATGGATGGAAAAACACCTCTGACACTCCCTCTAACTAGGGCCAACCAAGGCCTAGTGAGGGCCTACCCATGACATGGTCAAAACTCCTCATTTCTAAGTTTCAGTCAAACTGTCCCCTGCTAGATAGATTTAGCGTTTTCACTCGTGCACCTAACCAAACAACCTACAAACTTATAACTAGCATCTAAAATCTGAAATATACTCCTAGAAATAGCTTCTGGTAACTTGGGTCTCAAAATGCATAACAATGACAAGGTCAAATCTCACCCTAAACCTCATGTTACCAAACTGAAAATCTGCAGAATTTAGTTACTCCCTTCCACCATGATTTTCATTGACCAACTAAACCAACCATCAACCACAACCACTCCTAATCATAGACCAATGTTACTACTGACCTAATTTTCCTAAATACACTCTCAATCAGTGGAGATCATCCTTACCTAGGTGCATTATAACCATGAAATACCAAAACACAACCCTTAATAATTCATATCAAACTTTTGAATATAACCTTGATAATTACTCAAAAATTCAAAATATAAATGCATAAGACCTCATTAGTTCATCAAATATATCCATTATACTCATCATATCAAATCAAATAACGAAATACTAACTCATCACAAGCATTATAATTCGATTAAACCAAAGTTAGCCCATAAATGTGTAGTTTTGAATATATAAAATCATGACAACATTTATAGTAGCAAAATCCAGCGATAAAACTAACATGCATTAATGAAACCTTACTATTCAAGTTCATAAGTTAACATGCAATGACTCATACAAAATGTTTCTTCTAGATTTCAAGTATCAAGCATTTAACAAGTAAAATACAACCAAGTCACCATTAAGAACCATTCATTCAGCTCCCTTATGGTCATGGCCGAATGAAATGAAAGGGAAATGACCATATAAACAAGAGTTTTACTCTCATGACTTGGAATTTCACCATTCCTTGTAGTTTCCTCAATAATACAACCTTATATCCATTAGAATCAAGATTATACTTTGAGTTTTAGTTAAAACTTTGACATGCAAGTAGAAACATTAATCGACTTATGAAAACAACTATATGTAGGTGTTTGTCTTGAGGTGGGGAGTGTATTTACTTAGTAAAATAATGGAATTGATGGAGGAAAGTGGGGGTATGGTGGTGGTACTAGGACAGCCGAGAGAGAGATAGGGAGGGCGAAAGAGAGAGAAAACTTGGAGTGATGTGTTGGTGGTAGGAAGAGTGTGGAAGTAAGTCAAAAATTGGATTTTGTTTATGCTATTTTAGTAAGTGGATGATGAAATGACAAGCTTATCCTTCTATTATTAACTTGGAAAATTTACATGCAAGGCTATTTGGGTTATTTTCTTATTAAAAATGAGTTAGTGGGGTTGAAATTTCCAAATTTGCCCTTATCTTGTGTTGGGAGTAAAATGCATGCATGGGCAACTAAGTAAATTGCAAATTAAAAATTAACTAATCTATATAAAATAATTTCTATAAATATAAATACACTTCCATAAATCATAAAATATATATCCTAAAATAGCTTATGATTTTAGAAATTTAATGATATATAATTTGAAAATTTTTGTTAAAAGATTTTTTTAAAAAATTGATTTTTCATATAGAATGAAATACTTTTGATTATCATTTAAAAAATACTAAATAATAAGATTTTCCTTTTAAATTTTTTTGTATAAACTAATACATTAAACACTTAATTTATAGGCACTCTACATATAGATCACCCACATTAATATTTGCACACAATTTAAATCTCAATTATAAACACACAATTATAGATAAGATTTAGAAATACCGATCGTAACACACAATACAAGAGGGGAATGTGAATGGTGGTAAGAAAGGTGAGGGACATGGTGAATATAAAAGAAGCCTTAAGGATAAGGTGTGAGAGGTTAGTGAATCCCAGCCTAGCCACACCACAGTCTCCCAACAGGCTGTGGTGATTAATAAATAAAGTAGCACATTGCTAGTTGCATCCTCCCAAAAGAATGTAACTATTGAAAATAGCTCATCTCCAAGAGCGCAGAACAAAAGGGATAGGGACACTACAGGCCAAACTCAAACCTACATTCAAAAGAAGAGATTAAAAAATTTGGGGGAGTCACAGGGTGCACACTGTGCCAACTATAGTCAAAGACCCAGTTAATGCGCCATCTCAAGCTCAGATTGATGTAGCTCCAATAAATATGGAGTCACAACCAAATTCTTTTACAATTGAAACACCTCACACACATAATTCTCCCAGATTCTCACTGGATGTGGATATGTTAGATCCGTAATCAACTGTAGAGGGGGGGGGGTGAATATTGTTTATGCAAATAATTTGACAAAGCTTCAACAGAATCAACAATTTTTATATTAACAGATAAAAACTGATTACAAACGTACTCTCTCAAAAGGATGAACAAATATCCTTGAGAGTTGCTAGGTTATGTGAATGATATAACAATGTTCGCAATGTTTATAGCATGAACCTAATATGTGCTTTATATAGATACAGTTACACAATCAATAAAGAATTATATTCTATTACAATAAGGAAACCTATTACATAACCATGTATGATTGCTTCTGAGATAAAGTCCTTCGCCGCCTAGAATTCCTGCTTTTCTTTTCCATCTCGAATATCTATTGAGGTGACAAATCTTGATGACTTCATTTGTTGATCATCAAGTACTGATATAAGTACTGATGACGTCACTCTTCAGTAAATGCTAATATAAGTCCTGATATGAACTTCTGATAGTTTTTGTCCAGATTTTATCAATTATATCTAAAAATCTCCCCCAATTTGTGCATTATGAATATATGTACAAGTTCCAATTGATGATGTCAAAACTTTTAAATGCATAAATCAAGTAAGCATATTCTTTCTTTCTTCAGTGAATATCAGACTTTACTCATCATTCTGAACTCTAACACAGTCTGGAAATCTTCAAGAAACTTCCTTAGCAGATTTTCTTCCATTACATCAAAATACCATTGCATCCTCTGTTTATATTCTTTCAGTTCATCTATTGATTCATCATTCTGATAGATGGCATCCCTGAGATTATGTAACTTTAAATTTCCAAGAGATAGATCATCCAGCTTCAGAAATCCAATTTTCTTTCCATCATGATTAAAGGTTAAAACATTAGTCCCTAGACTCATCTCTATCTTGGCTCCTCCAATAGGCATATCAATAGCATATTCAGTTTGATCAATGTACTTTGGAATGCAGTTAGATTTTTAAGACATTCCTCGCTGCTTTAACTGTATCAGGTTCTTTATGAATTCTGACCATCTGGCAGTTACAGAATTAGTTACCTTGGGAATTGTACCAATAAGTTCCAATTCCTTCCATGGTTTGTCTCTTAACTATTCTTCAGTTAACCTTAAGTTTTTCCCAGAATCCAAAAAATAAATCATTTTCACTCCAATAAGATCATTGCACTGATATGATCTTCTGTAAGTCTTCATGTGGCGCCCTCCAAACCCGGGTCAGAAGTTTGGGGTCCACACACACACACCTTATTTATAACCTGCTTAAAACAAAAATAGAGATAATAAGAATAATATGCAGTGACCCTACTTACCAACTACCACGGACCGCAACAGGTTAAAGTATGTACACAAGCCAAACACACTTACTTATATTACAAAAATTTGAATCCCAACTATTCCAACTCATAACTGAGTATTAAACATTATTATAAACTTAAATTATTCCAAAAGAAGCCTACTAGCTCAACTCGATCAACCTGAACCCCTAGCTCTCGCGCTGGACTGGGGATCCTCGGTACCAACCGGTTCCTTCTTAACAGGAAAAGAACATAAACAACATCGCACAAATGAGCTAACTAGCTCAACAAGTCATAATGACAAAACTGAGAATAATGATCATCAGGTGAATATGGTTATGATATCTAAGTGAATAATGGATTATGATTTAGAATTGGATATTATATTTTCATTTTAAAAACCAAGGTTAGGCTGCTGATCAGTCACGCACTAACCCCGAGCAAAGCACACAACACTGCTCTAACTACTGGATCCAAGGCACACATTGGCCTAACTTGTCCATTATATGGTCTGACCACGAATCTGGTCCACAATTTTATAAAAACAATCCAATTCTAACATAATAACAGAATAAACAATGTAAAGCAATAAACAGAATCGTTAACAACAGTGGATGCCCAGTAATGAAATGGCTTCAATCTTCGTAAGGATCAATAGGGCATTTTCAAAGCTTGGCTGTTAGGTAATGAAAGAATTGGATAACAAAGGAATCAATGTTTCAGGGTTTCAAAAACTTGGTCTTTCAAAGCATAAGATACAATGGTTTGAATGTGTAAGCAATCTGGTTCAGTGTTTGATATTTAGTTTGTATGTATTTGTGGAGTAGTATCGTAAATTTGTGGTTCGTATCTGGATGTACAACAATCAATGGTTTAGAAAGAATAAGGTTTACGGTTCAAGATCAATAACTGGAATCGGGGTTTGGGTTCAGTGCATCAAAGCACTTGCAATATAAAACAGTACTATCAATCCACTATAATATATCCAGAGAAAGTTCAGAACACTTGCCTGGTACTAGCTTACTATACTGCACCCGCTTTCAATCACCACTGTCTTACTCCTCGACTACCTGTTTTCCTTTTCTACGCCTCGCCTCTTCTGCTCACATATCATAAGCATCTATCAATATTCAACTCGTACGATTCTATTCGAAACATACTTCTATCTACCCCTCGTTTCACCCAAATCCGATTAACGGATTGAAAATTACGCAATAAACAAGTAAATATCGAATATATAGACTGACAGTTAACCAACAAGTCACATATAGCACATAACACGTCACATAATCAATGATATAACATTTATAAAGAAGTCTCGGGTCATAAACAAGCTTTTGGGTATTTAAAAATGATTTTTAAAATATTTTTCGGAATTAAAACGGGTCGTTGGATCAATTTCGGTGTAATAAACAGGGTTCAGCTGGTCAATTCTGGCTTCAAAACAATTTTATAATAATTTTCGAGCCTTGAAAACAATTTAAAATAATATTTTAAAGCTAGAAACTATTTTTCAGAATTTTTAAATCATATTAAGTAATTAAATCTAATTAAATAATTAATTAAAATCAATTAATAATTAATTAAATCAATTAATCAATTAATTTTCGAATTAATTGACCAATTAATCAATTAAAAATTAACTGAAATTAATTAACTAATTAATTCAGATTTATTTTTGAATTAAAAATAATTTTTGGAATTAAAATAATAATTTTTGGAATTTTCAGAAATTAAAAACGAATTTTTATAATAAAAATAAATAGGAAATATGATTTTTGAATATTTTTAAAACAGGAATCCTATTTTTGAAAACTCTGGAAAGTTCAGGGACTGAACTTCACCATCTTCAAAAGAACAGGGACTAAACTGCAATTTTCCAGTCCAGTCGCCGGAAAACGTCGGGGGTGGCCGGAGAACTCGCCTCCGGCATCCTTCCATCACCATCACCTCCAGATCTAATCTACACAACACCAGGAACTTATTCATGCAATCAAAATTGACAGATAACCCCAGACTTGGCCGGAAATTGGCCAAGAACATCGCCGGTTTCCGGCGAACTTCGAAAATTTTCAAAACACAACTCCCTTTGATTCAGACATCCTCTGTTAACGAGCTATATACCAATCGATTGCAAATTTCATAAGGAACATAATCCACTATAAATCAACAGCTAATAACCCCTAAATCAAAAAGCCCCAAATTTCAATTGAAAACATTCATACGGGTTATAAACCCTAATTTCAAAATTCGAGAATTAAACCCACTTTTGAGCATGTTATTGGACTCCAAATCAGACGTATGGCATATGAAAATCATCAGGAAAACAAGCTCTACAACATGCAATCATCAAATCATACAAACAATCATCCGAACAGAAATTTATATTTTTAATAAAAATAATTCGAAAATAAATAAAAATATAGAAAAATAACCTTAGTTTCTGCAGTAAAACGAAGCTCAGAATCTGATAGTACTCCTCAAATCCTTCGTTTTGGTTACTCAAGCTTTGAAAACAGAGATCAATAACACCTTCGTTTTGCTGTTTGATTCTTAGAAAGGTTTATGAGTTTAGGGCTTTCCTCGGGAAAATTATATATTTAGCTTACTGCAAATGATTTTGATACGAAATAAAATACGGTAAAAGGCTATTTATATTTATGGAAAATTAGTATCCCGTTGGATCATTCCGGATATAAAACGGTACGTTTATTTATAAAAAATGATCCAAACGGTATCGGTTTTCGGGATAATTATCCAAATCAGTACAATTTGTACTGCGGTCTTGGTCTCAGCGCCTGGTTACACGTATTACGAGGTGATAATTGTGATAGTTTAATAAAAAGCTCCCGTTTATCGAAAATACGAGTTTTATTGATTTATTGAAACGAATATTGTATCGAAAATGTTGCGCCGGGACCCGCGCAGGACAAACCATACGCCGGGTCGAAAAAGTCGAAACATGGAAAATGCTCGGAATATTACAATTAGGTTAGGAAGGAGTTCTCAGAAGAGTTTCGGGTTATAAAAATGTAAAAACGGATGACGTCGGTTGGTTCCCGTTTTTATAAAATAGATTTTAAATACCCAGAAAAAGATTTTATAAAATACATATGATTCCTATAAATTCATAAATCAACATAAAAATAATTAGAAAGATATGACAATTATCTATATTTTATTTTGGACATATAAAAATTAAAATACTCAATTAATAATATTTTTAAACATCCAAACACATTTAACACTTAACAAATAATTCACAGAATAGATATTGAACACATATAATAATTATTTATTAGCAAAAATAATTACACGATATATCCCGGATATTACACTTCAAGCATCACATTGTCTCCAATTTTTCTCAAATTACTATGTTTTCTTAAAATCAAAGCATCTTCTACAAATGGATCAGCATTTAATCTTCCAAGAACACTTGTGATTCCAGGTCTTCTAGAATGAGAACTTCCACTGTAAATCTTCTTTAATATTTCAGAAGAATCTCTTCTAGGTGCTGGTTTCTTACTTCCCCATAGTAGCTTCTTCTTTTCTTCAAAAGTAAGTTCCGACTTATTAGAGACTATGTTTTCAGAATCAGGATTTGATAAATTAGCTTAAACTGGATTTGGAGAATCAACAACATGAGCAGTATTAGAGGTTGTGATTGGTTGAGTAACAACTTCTTCTTCATTAACTTGAGCAATGTCAGAGGTTAATTTTAGTTTTTTAGCTCAGTCAGTTCCAAAATCTTCCTTCTTTGGTGAGCTTGACTGACTTTGTTAGTCCCTAACAATGCAACAAGAATTACAGAAGGGGGGTTGAATGGAATTCTCGAAACTTTTTCACAAAGATATAAAATGTTCTATCTTAATAATATATAACTGTGTGAATTGATTTGCAAACTGCAGAATAATAACTTGGAATGAATCAATTCACAAGTAATTAAAAACACAAGTCTTTAAAAACTTTCTGGTGGATTTGAATGTATCCACCAGAGATATATATTATATCAAGAGAACTCTGTGAAGCAATTAGCTCACAGCTGCTTACAAATTTGAACAATTACTAGTATGTGTGCCCGCGGTGCGGGTCTTGTACCATAATATTTGATAAAAAAAATCAATATATTTTTAATATGAGATATAATAATTATTTATTTATTATTGTCATAACGGTTCCGAATACCATTAATATATTAATTGGGGCCTAGATTTATGAATGCAATTTATTATTTTTCCAAAAGTAAAAACATAACATAAGTTTTAAAGCATTGTTAGCATTAAATTTGTTTGCTTTTGTAACTGTATTTTTAGAGAGACATATGCAGAAATAAAGCTTGGAACTTGTGTCATTTTAGTGGACTGTTGTAGGACTTTTTTTACTATCAGAAGTCAAACTTCCACTATCCCCCAGTTAAGCTTGAAATCCCTAATTCATAAAAAGGCTTCTCTCCCACAAAAACTCTGTAATGGCTTCTTCCGTTGATGTACCCAGTTTTGTGAAGTACCTGGGAACTAATGATTGCTTATCGAATGAATTAGTAAGTTTATTACTTGTTGAACCGTCTCTTTAATTTGATTATAATAATGCATTGAAGCGATTCTTCTGTTAAATATGAAATACAGGTAGTCCCCACTCGATTCGTGATTATGCATGGAGATCATGTTCCACAAAACTGGATGCTTAAAATTAGGAATGGGTACAAATTGCATGTGACTTTTGATCGGTCTAATCGTAAACTTGGTGGCATTCTTGATTTGTTTGTTGATCACGGCTTGACCGGGGGTGAAGTGCTTGTTTTCGAGTATGTATCTAATAATAAATTTAAGGTCTTCATTATTGGTCGTGACGGTGTTGAGATTCGATATCCAAGCATTGTGCATGCATCTCAGAATCGGAGTCCATCTATCGGTGAGATGAAACTGTGTATTAAGAATTTAGAAATTGTTGTTTATTGAGATTGTGTATTTGTTTGATAATATTGTGCATATTAAATTTATTATTGTATGTCTTAGTGAGGAGTTATAAAGGAGGATGTAAATTTTTGAAGTACATTTCAGTTGCTGAAGAAATCGTTGATGAAGTGGTTAGGTTTTTAAAAAAAGCTGTATATATTTAATTGGTTAGGCTTTTAAATTGTTTGGTAATTTTATTCATCTTATGTCACATGTATATTTATTTTTTGTAGAGACCTCCTGCCCCCTTTATCGAAAGGTTTGGCATTAGAATGTCGGGTTTTGTCACATATGTGCTTAACAATGAGGTAGAATACACCGGTTATTATGATTATTTGAAGGGTAACCTCACTGGTTTCAGTAATATATGTGCTGCTTTAGGATTATTGAGTTTTCAGTCCTTCGACATGCTGCTTTTCACCTATGATATTGGAAGGAATTTTAGGTTAAGTTTTTATGATGGTAGAAATGTTGAAATAGTTCTTGATCCTCCTTCTGTTCTTGCAGCAAGTAAGTTATTACATATGTTTAATGTTAGATTAATATTTTTGTTTGTGACCCGGATTTTTGCTAAATGTGTGAAGTTATGAAGCAGGGCAGTTATCATTTTCTCTTTGTTATCCCTCAAAATTTGCCATTGAAGTGCAGAATTTTCATATGTTAGATTATTGTTATGGAGTAGTAAATTCCCTTACTATGTCAAGCAATGTCAATCATCATTTTTGGTAGTAGTTTATAATACATTTCAATTGATTTTATGATGCAGGACATTTCGGTGGATTATATTAATCTTATGATCTTCTGGAGGAAGAAGGAGATGATTAAAGTTTTTAAAGGTGATTGTTCCTGGGATCTAGAGATCCGGAAGCGTAAGCAGGGCAATAGGACTGCAATTATGGGTGGTTGGGTGAAGTTCTGTAATGATCTGCAGCTGACAATCGGTGACCGTTATTGCTTCACTTGGATTGATTCATCCTATACGCGCTTTCGTGTGGAAATAATGCGGGCTGTTATCGTGATTGATTGAAGGAGTATGACTTTCTCTGTCTTATATTGTATCTTGGTACAAATATTCCTCGTACTTTTTATGTGTTTAGTTTATTTAGTGAATTTTTAAACAAAGCAGTAAGGATATAATTTAAGTGCTTGAATGATATAAGTTGTTAAACTATTTGTATTATTGTGTGACGGTTAATTATTTGTGTTATGTTTTGTTTGGGATATCTTTCCTATTTTTGTAGACATATAGTTTGATTTATTGTTGTGAAAGGTGACATCCGAGAATTACAAAAATGTGAGGAAAAGTAGCATAATGTCTAAAAGTACAACACATAAAATGACTGAGTAAATATAACTAAATTTGCGATGTGTCATCTTCTATGAACCCACTGCATAACTTTCATTCTTCATCTGTGATATGTTGTCCAGATGAAAAGATGTTCCGGAAGGCTGGATAATATAGAATTATAAGTGAATTAGGTAATTATGTGAGATATTGTGTGTTAAAATTTTAAATAGAGATGTTGGTACCTCTCCAATTGATTATTCACAAAACTTTATGATTGTGTCTTGCTCATCTTTTGCTGAATCAAAGTGAAATCCCCTGAATATATCATTTGTGAGATACATAGGATCCGTTTGTTGAATATTTTCTTCCTCAATAAGTAATTTGATTGTGTATTCTTCGTTTTCCAATTTCTTGAAGATAGGTGGAAATGCTCCTTTGAACTACAATGTTTGAAATGTGAGGTATTTTCAACATGTTACTATAATCATACCTTAACTATAATGTAATATACCTCTTCTTGTAGTTCATAGACCCTTTTTCCGAAGAGTGTACGAATGGGTCTGTCCATTAGAACAATTCCTATTTCCCCACTATTGTCAAATGCCGTAACGCAGATTCCAAACCTAAAGTAACATGCACAACATTAATTTTTTGAAAGGAAAAGAATTAAGTTAGAAACATACCTTTTGTCCGGTCAAGGTACAATTCTGTTGCACTTTGGACAATAAAAATGTTCATTTTCTAACTTTATCTGCTTGTAGCATGAAGTACAAATTGAGTAAAACCATGTTGGTATTTCTTGCACATGTTTGATTGTCACATGACACACCACATTTTCCTGAGACAATTAGAAATGAACATAAGTGCAAAGCTTGTTTGTAATAGTTTGTGTAAATGTTTGAACATTAAAGGAAATGATACATTTAAGTAATCACAATTCAAATTCTTAATTTGAGCAACAGTGAAACTCTGTAATGGTCTTCTGGACTTTTTCTGTTCCATATCTTCGTTGAAGTTTGGAATCCTGCACAATTTAAATGAAAAAATGAATAATAGTTTACATATTACTATGATTATTAGAGAATGTAGGATTTACGTTTTTCTTAATGCTGCCACACTGTGATGATTGTAGTTGATATAGAAAGTTGTCGGAGAGAAGTTAGAAATATCATATTCATCTGTTTTGATACCGGAAAAAATGAGATTCATCATATACAATGAAGTAGCTTTCATAAAAATTTGGTGCAAAATGTAAGACGTCGGTATATCATATACCTTTCCATTGACTGACTTTTCCACTTGCAACAATTAGAAAAAGGGGGTATTCAAATTTCATATTATCGATTTCATTTTAGAAGTCATGTGCCATACTATCCCAGAAAGTTACGTTAAGCTTGTTCCTGTTGATTTAGTAAATTGTTCATACCATGACAGAAGAAATGGAAACAGTTGGAAAGATCGTAATAGAAATTTTCATACTTCCCATCAGTGATTTTTAACTTGACTTGTAATTTTTCTTTTCCAGTACTTGTATTTATCTGCTTGATATATTCTCTTTTGATTATCACTCCGACAACATCTACATGTTTATGACGATATGAAATTGGTGTTTGTGACATATTAAAAATATAGGTAGTGTGGACTCATAACTTACCTGCAAGATAAATATTTTATTTTTCCAGTTTTCCAACTTCTTCAAAGTCATAGAAATCGAACATGTTGTTTGGGATGAAGTACTCCGACTCAGAAAGTTCTCTAGTTTATGTTTGGTTTGTGAATTGTACTTGCCTGTCCAGTTGAACTGATATCCACTTGTCCTCAGGCGTGAAATCCCTGACTTGGAAAAATGATATTACATACATTTTTCCTAGTTGCAGCATTCTCTGTATTTTCTCATTAAGGAAGGCAGGTACAAAAGCTTGCATTCTGCAATTCTGAAGAGGAAATTGATTCCAAGTTAGTTTTAAGGTAGCATACCTACTTATTGTTTCCACGGTTAGAAAATGACATTAAAAAGTTAAATTTTTACCTTTGCATCAAGCAATAACATATTGTAATTTGTGAAAGGTTCTTCGGAAGCTATTTTCCCCCTCCATTCTCTAATTACCCTTACTTTGATCTTCCAATATGTCCTCCCTTTGCATACATTTCTCAAATTATCAAACTTATTGGTAGACATTTTTCTGAATTGGGTAGCACCTGATTTGGTGAAATATAAATATGGTGCCACTTTTTTGTCACTGTTTGAAGCAAATGTCTTAGCAATTAAAATCTCACCAACCTGTAACTTTGTGATTAATTTCCGAAGTAGTTGTCCCATTCAT
The DNA here is from genome assembly GCF_009905375.1 of Apium graveolens. Lineage (NCBI taxonomy): Eukaryota > Viridiplantae > Streptophyta > Magnoliopsida > Apiales > Apiaceae > Apium > Apium graveolens. The sequence continues at coordinate 147,651,489 of NC_133656.1, read as the reverse complement.
TTATTTCACAGTATTAAAGGAAGTAGTATCTCATACTTTTAGAAACACTTAAAAGTACACATTTTAAACCATGGCCCTAACGTTACAGTTGCAAGAAAGTGTTGTTGCTGGGAATTAAATTACATATGTCTTACAAATTCAAACATCATAACATAAGTTACATAGTTGTAATATGGAAAAGTTTTGGGGCGCACAGAATACGGCTACCATCCAAAAGCTGTAATCCCATGACCTCAACTCTGCAAAATAGTTTATAAATATCAGAATAATAGTTGTATTTAATTAATAAATTTCTAAGAATGTGTATAGCATTTATTCTTTCTGTTTTGATCACTTTGCATTTCGTTTTGGGTGTATTTTGCTGCAAATCATATTGAACAGCTTGGCTACTCTTTCTTGCTCTTGTTTTGGTTGTAGAATTTCCTGTTGGTGGGCTATTTTTGGACATCATATTGTCCTATAAGGATTGATAATTTTAGTAGGAAAATATAATATGTAGATTATAAAATTGTGTACAGGAACTTACATCGGTCATGTTTGTTGGTTTGAGTTCCAGTGATGTATTTGCAGTGGGGGAATTGGTCGCTGACATCTCTTCAGGTCCTGAGATTCTTGATGCAGTATACACATGTGATCGTTCTTTCACATTTTCTTTGGTTAAACATATGGTGATGTTATATGTTTTCTTTTGAAATTCAGTTAGAATGGGAGGGAATTTATCACCATCTCCAACCTACAAAAAAGATTTATGTTTTTGGAAGCATAAATCATATACGGTTTTTCCACATAATCTTACATAGTAATTATATATATTCATACCTGCTCATCGTCCACCGCCAAATTATATACGGTTTTTCCACATAATTGGATGACCATTTCATTTTCTAATTTTACTGGTATGGTACCGGTTGGATCAGAGCATAAAGTGTATAACCGAAACTTGTGAACATATGCTATCACCATTACTTGTAGGAGTAAGACATGTTTAATATTGAATTAATGTATTTGCAATAACTTGCCTCCTATCAGGATATGGATGCACCTTTTTGTAATTTGAGCAACGGTTTCTTTTGTCATCAAATTCAATTTCGATGTCACATATGGCACACCATTTATAGTACCAGTTCATTTGTTGCTCCACTTTTTTAATAGTTACAGTTCATTCCACTTCTTTCTGTTAAATGGATTGACAATAGTTTTCAAACCATATATTCTATTCACATAATTATATTTCTATGTATATGAAGAAGAGAAGGTGATACCTCCAAATATTCTTCCTTTAAAGTCAATAGTTCTTTTACAGTGAATTTAGGAATTTCCTTTGCATCATCATTTTCCAACTCTAAAATGTAGAAGGAAGGATCTTTCTCTCTAATATGCTGAGATTAATTAATAGATTTCCATATGCATTGAATTATATTATTTAAAATTTTCAATAAATCACCTGTTGCGCAATCTTAGTACACTCGGATGTTTGTTATTGATGTAGAATCTTGTGGCCGGATAATTGGTGAGGCACACCTCATCTATATCAAAATAAAATTCAGTTTTATTAACGGTTTAGCAATGTGAAGTAAAAATTGAAGAATATCACGTAGCATTCCATTCATTGATTTTTGCACTTGCGATAGTTACTATTATTGGTTTTTGAACTTCCCATTTAAGTGCATTCAGAAACGATTCTCCAAACTCATTGAAAAAGGTAACATTGACATAGCACCTACAAAAAGAAATTTGAAATCCTTAATATTGTCATGTATGTTCGTTCACTATAGAAAATGTAGAGTAATTGTCCAGTAATACCTTCCATCAGTTAATGTAAATTTGACATTATGCTTCTCCGCCTCATCCTTTCTGTAAGCAATCTTCGTAGGACTATCCTCCAATACCCCAACAACATCTAAGAAGGAAAATGAATCTAATTTAGCATACAATTTTAATCTCGATAATTAATTAATTGAAATAAATATTTGAAGGGGGACATACCAATGAGGAACCGATTGTCTCCTTTCATTTTATCCACGTCTGATAAAAGAAACAAATTAAAACTTTGCGGTTCTATTTCAATTCTCGTCTCAGAGTCTTTCTTAAGAGTAGTTTCTTGATTGAAATATATATGTTTCTCATTCCTAATTGCCCTATTAGTTTCATCTCCACTATAATACTTGACGGAGAAATTTCTGATAATATAAATGCATCCTTCTTGCAGGTCCTCCTCAAATTTGGGACATATCTGTGGTGCAATGAAGGCGTGTATCCTACAATTCTACATTACAATGAAGTATAGAGGAATATTATATGCATATATTGGGATACATACATTCATTAATGGCTATGTTAATTAGGTACAGAGGTCTTACTGTATCGTCGAAAAAATGATATTATATCCCCGAAATTCCTTAGTTTTCATTGTTACTCCTTTCCAGATACACTGAGCTCGTACCTGAATAATCCAATTAGTTATTGAATCATTTAATCCATCAAACATGGGAGATTTGGAGAACGACATTGCAATGAATACCTGTAAGAAATTAGGTTACAGCAGGTGCCTTAATGAAACTTATAATAAATGAAGTAAAAAAATATGTTAATAAAGATTATGTGTGTATCCCACCCTCTTCTACTCACCAGAATTTAGTGCACAGGAGTTGTAGTTTGGCAGCTCCGTATAACCCTAATTTTAGTTAAGGGGAGTGAGTAAGAGCAAAGGGGAACTAATGAATGGAGTTAAAAAATTATTGCTTTAGTTAAAGTACAGAGCATCAATTACTTTCTTTTACTTCTCTTGTTCAAATAAACCATCTCTGTTTTATATTAAATTAGAAATTTTCTTTTCATAATTGATTGGAAAAATGTATAATTTCCTTGAATAAATTTAATAAATTTTATATTAAATTTTGTTGAAAAGTTAAAATACTCTCTATGGAGTAGTAAACCGCCTATATGTTTTCGGTGTTATAATAGTACAGGTTTGTTAATCATTTTTGTTAAAGAGTACTGAATGTATTATTATTATGAAAAATGTATTATTACAGTCAACCTATATATTTATCTATTATTACAGTAAATTTTGTGTGTTCTCTTTATACCCGACCTCTCTAAATAATGTAATTGTAAAGGCGATGTACATTGATAGATATAATGTGAATGATAGGCAATTTGAATTGAATGTGGATGTTATTTATTGGTAATTATTTCCCAAGTTGTACATAGCCCAAGTTGTACATAGTCAGATTATGTAATGAAGTTTTCTTCTTTCATAAATATTAGGGAATTAAATAATTAATAAGCAGAGGTGTTTATTAACTGATGTGTTTCGTTCTTTATTTGTAAGAAAATGAATATGAAAAAAAATTTCAAGCAATAATCCTGACAAACATTATTGCATCAACGTAGAAGTGGACCATTTACTGAGCCATGATGCCAAGGCACAGTGCAACATGTTTAATGATTGTTGAAATGATAAATAAAAGAGTGTTTGTTTACATCAATTTCCTTATTACAAAAGAGTACATGAAGAACATAAATTCTAAAATAGGGACGATACACCAACTTAATATTTCATATGGCCACCGAGTGCCTTTCAAAGTACTTAGTGTAGAATGTCGTATGTCCAATACCTGTGCACAGTAGAATGGTTAGTTGATACAATAATATAGTTGAATACGAATGCAAAGGATTACAATGTTTACCTATCTCGAAGACTATGGACTCGTTCATTGTTATGGTTCACATAAAACCTGGAAAATGAACAGCCTGAGAGCGAAACTTTACTACGATAATTATCCATTATCATTTTACATCCGGTTAGAATGATAATGGTTGGCTGAAGAAAGTGCACTTCTGCATTGTTAAGGGCAACATTACACGAAACAGCCATATCATCCCTTAAATCGATGGTTACATGGTTCTTTCATTTCAAAAAAATGTGGTCATTAAATTAATTAATTTTGATTTTCAAAACTACGCTACAAAAGAGATAGTAATGGGAGAGAATACAATGCATCTGAGATCTCCAACTCCAGAATGTTATGCTCTTCGTTTAGATGGTTAATAATTGAACGCAAAGGTTGGCGATAATGAACAATTCTTACAACATCTGTATGCAGAGGACATGGTTAGTTCTTTAAAAATTTAGACACATTAATATAGAATAACATACCAATACAGTGGTTGTCCTGGAAATGAGCTCCAGGAATACTTCCAAGATCAGTGAAGTGGAAGAAAGCTTCAAGTCGAAGACAATCGACCGACAGAACTCTGTTTATTATGGTCATATCTGTGAATATAATGTGAGAATCACCTTCCACACATTTGTATTTGGTTATGAAATTGGTGACTCTAAAATTTTCAATTTCATAAGTGTCACCGACCACTAAAACTTCATCTTGAAGAATGCTTATAGCAGAAGACATCGAGACGTGCATCCTATTTTCCTGCATTAGTGACCAAAAGTTCGTTCATAATTACAAAAAATTAGTATCTTATACTGAAGTGGTTCAGCGAGCAACATGAACTTACGTTTTCATCCATGACAATAAGATTTATACTTCCCCGAGGCTGAGTTCTGTGAATCATGCTTCTCCATTTACTTGTTACTTGCACTTTGATTTTCCAATCAATTTTTTGATCAACCGTGAGCTGATGAAGTTGATGAATATGGCCGTTATTCATTATTACTGAGTACCTTGTATGAAAGGAAGATGCAAAAATCCTTCAGTAGGACTAATATAAAGCAGATGTGTGAGATAATATTTTGGGAATATTCTAGCAATTTATACTATCGTCAAGATAAGAGAATATATTCTTTGGGTATCAGTTCTGAAGGGAAACATAATTTGTATTGGAGAATGTGAGAGCTCACGGGTTAGGTTGTAGCTGCTGCAGGAGGTAAATCACGGACCTGTTATTCATGTTCATTAGGTTTTAATATGATTCCAAGTGGTAGAAAGGCATATACTGGGAATCCAAAGCATGATAATCATTTAAAGTATTACAACCTTTTCAATTGAAGACCTGTTAATTTGTGAAATAATATGAGTATAAAAATTGAACAATAAAAGGTTATAAGCATGGTAGGAGGTTGTTTTTCTAAAAAAACAATTTTCAACTAATTTGTAGAGTCAAGTATAAAGAAAATAATAAAAGAGCAAATAGGTAATTATAATAAAATTAACAACATTACAACTTCAGTCTTCATAAAACATTAACTGCATACAGGAAATGAAGTTCAGCAATCTATGACTCAGGCAAATTGTAAAATATTTCCTTGTACACCACATTATGAGTAATGTTTGTATAATTACCCATCTCAGACTCAATGAATATTTTAAGACCATTGGGAGAGGTTACCCTACTAAAAGCAACATACAATTGGCCATGAGTAAAAATAGGTTTAGGTAAGAACAAACCAACATTTTCCAGAGATTGTCCTTGAGATTTGTTAATGGTCATGCAGTAACAAATTTGAAGTGGCATCTACTTTCTCAAAAAGTTGAACGGTAATTTTGTATCACTTGGAGAGAGTTCCATTCTAGGAATAAAAATGTCGACTTCCAACAAAACTACCGGTGATCACTTTACACTCAACACATTGTGGAAGACATTTTGTTACCATCATTCTTGTTCCGTTACATAAACCTAGCGTCTGGTTTAAATTTCGCATCAACATAACGGCAACTCCAACTTTTAGCTTCAGCTCGTGGTTTGGCAAACGTTGAGGGAGTTTAAATACTCATGGGGAAACAGTTATTGAGCTATATTTCACTTCCTGGGAAATCTTCGGCACTATCCGTACTAAAGTATGAAATCGTGTCACCGGGAATTTTGTCAACAATAAGATCGTTAATATGACAAACTATGTTATTTGTCGGAGTAAGAATAGCACGCTCACTCAAGTACCTTAGGTTTTGAAATTTGTGCTGCAAGTCAAGAAATGTAGTCTCTATCATATCATCTACGGAATTAACATTTCCAAGGTTGCAGAATTCTGGTGGAATTTCAATATCCTCTTCAGCATCTCCATGACGTGCTCTATCAATCTTTCCATCACCGATATTGAGGACCCATTTGGCAAAGTTTGCCATTCTTAGAATTTCAACATCATTGATTCCTTTAGTGAGACACATGTTTTCTTTAATTGAACTATATCCCACAATTTAGATCTTGTGATACATGATGATACCACTTGGCTTCTTGAAGCACCGGGAATCACTTGTAGGATTTGGAAAAAATCACCACCTAGAATGACAATAATTCCACCAAATGGCATATGAAACCGATGAGGATGAACTGCTTTTATAATATCTCTTAGAGAACGATCAAGACATTCAAAAGAAAAGCGGTGTTGCATTGGAGCTTCATCCCATATGATAACACTGGTTTGTTGAATTAGTTGGGCAATGTCTGCTTTGTGAGATATTGTACATGTAAAATGGTCATCCAGAACAATTGGTATTTTAAAACGGGAATGGGCAGTACGGCCTCCGGGCATAAGAGTGGCTGCTATGCCCGAAGAAGCAACCGACAGTACAATCTTACTTTTAGATCTTAACTTGGTAATCAGGGTTTTCCACAGGTATGTCTTACCACATCCTCCACTGCCATATACAAAGAATAAACCACCGTAATTTTTTTGTAATGCCTCCATGATACAATTATATACTTCCAACTATTGTGCATTATAATGAGAGAGTAATAATTGATGTTCACGTGCCATTTCGTCAAGGTCATAACTTGTTTCCTCTGTTATCAAACTGTTTGAGCTGCTGTCCAAATAAGTCTTTGGAGGTTGATGCATGTCAGTGAAATGTTTCAGTGATTTCCCAATGGTCTTGAGGAGCATATCAATTTATGTAAAATAAATATTTAGAATTCAAAATTTTGAACAGGGTCACAGTATTTTAAATAATTACAAAAAATAGGGTCATGGTATTTTAAATAATTACAAAAAATTTAACATGTACCTGCAAGAGCATAATATTTTAATTGTTTGTCATTGAGAAGTAATTGTGGCTTCTTCAATTGTTGGCGCCTTCTCATCAGAATTTCATCAACCATATCTTTGGAATGGTCAGTCCACAATTTACGCAGATTAGTGATTCTGCAATTGATTATGATGTGAACAAAGAGTTGCCGAATTTGCGGGGCAAATCCAGATGCGGCACATTGCTGGAGAACTTGATGCCATTCATTGTCATCATCTAGAAGACCGTATTCTTTACATGCTGCGTGAAATGTTGGAAAGACTTTTCCATTAACAGTTCTCAAGCTTTGGAATGATGAAGGACCACGAACTTTTGTTAGCAACAAACGTAGGTACCATAATTCCCCAGAGCTATGATGAGTAAAGAATAACCTTCCAATCTGCTTCCCTCTTTTGCGTATATTCCAAATGGTATCAGATTCATTCCATACATAATGTTGTAGTATCTCATCATATGTGTATACCCTGGCACCCGGATCGTTTTTGTTTAACATGAAAAAAGCTTCTAATTGACTTTGCCTCATTTTTTCCTTGTTAAGAACTTTCTGTAATAGTTCATTAGACTTAAAGGTGCAAGACTTGTCTCCCGACAAGTGAAAGGAAAGTCATTGAACTGATATAGTCCTGTAATGAATATTGTACCCAAGGATGCGATAAGCAGATTCAGCTGCACAAATATATCTACCATCAAAATATTCATTTATTTCATCTACCGGTACCCTGTTGTTCAACTGGTCATCCCTCTTTTTGTGGCCTTTGATCTCGACTGTTGCTCTGTCATGTCCTTTTAAACAATACTTGAAGAGGTATTTAATGCTCCTTGCGTGACAACAAATCTCCACATTCATGTGACACTGATATTTGACCAAAAGATTACGGTTATAAGGAACAACCCACTTATTGTCCAGATCTTCTTTTCGAACATTAACAGTAACATCAGTCTAACGACGTCTGTAAACAGGGAATCCAGATTCATCAAATGTGGTGCTAGGTGAATATTTGTGAAGAATATAAAAAAATATAAGTGCAGTTTATATAAAGGGAACTTGAAATTGGTATATTAGTGTTTTGGAACAGCTTACTTTTTAGGGAAATGACGTATACATTTATGATCTTTCATACATGGAGATTTTGGAAATCGAGCACCACAGGGTCCATGAATCATGAAAGCTTTAACCGCTTCATACCCAGCTTTATCTTTATGAGGATCAGGAATTTCGGCTGAAACAAAATTGTCAACATTCTTTATGAGGTTCTTCTTAAAATCAGCATCTAACCAAATCAGCATGTGGACATGGGGAAGTCCACATTTTTGAAATTCAACCACGTACGTCACTATTCAAAAAAATGGTATTACATTCAATTTTTATTTTACAGATATTCAACAGAAATAAAATTTAGCAGATTGTATGAAATTGATGAAAATAATACCTCCAATGCACCTTCCAAATACATTATTCTTCCTAATACCATCCAATAACTGATCAAGTTTTAATTTGAACACTCTTGCAATGATATCAGGAGAATTTGTCGGCAAACAGTGTGTTGTGAGCTTCATCATTTAAACAATTTCATCCTATAGAGGATTGGTGGTCATTGTCAGAAAAATATCGGGATGACCTATATATCGACAAATGGCAAGTGCATCCTGAAAGTTTTGTTGCATATATCGCCTGGACACTACCTCTCCACTCCTCAAAGAATCACTTATTTGCCTATAAAGCTCGTTACGGAGAGTGGTCTGATGTTTACGGAACCACCAAAGTCGTGCCTGTTCAATTGTGGAGAACGCATCTACAACATATTGTTGGTACAGCCGTCCACCTAGACGGGGAGTCATACATGTTCATAACAATTTTGGGTTACAGTAACAATTATTCATATTTTGTAAACTGGAGAATAAAGTGCACAAATAATTTACTTCACGGTAACAATCTGCCACACATTTAAATTACTAATACACGAATCTCAAGTTCAAGTATATACCTTCATTTAGACGGACTTGAAACTTATATGAATAATACTCTTTCATTGATATGAGTTGTCTCTTTCTCGATTTCTTCTTGCCTGAATGACCGTACTTCAGCTGGATATGAAAACCATCATCACCATGTGGGAACACAAGTGGGTACTGTAATGCCATTAATTTTGGATGAATGTCAGATATTCGTTGCAAGCCATTTTCATGAGAATGAATAACAATATCCCTGGTACCGCAATTTTCATCAAGGTCACCAACCATTATCCCGGCAAGATTATCAGCCGTACAATGTGATTCTCACGACCGCTGTCCGAACGTGATATCTTCAAAGTAATTTCAAGTTCAGTGACTTGGTCTTGGTCAAAATGATCTCTTTGAGTCCTAAATTCATGCACCAGTTCATTGGTTACATCCAACATCTTCGTTAATCCTTCAATAATTTCAGCTTCTACTTTTTACCCATCTTGGACATTAATCCATCTCAGACGATTATTTGTCTCATTGGCAGTATCATAAATATACAATTGACAAAATTTTGGCGGTTGCCCTTCATCTGGGATAAATGAACCAAAAAGATGGTGATTCTGACCATTTAAATGGTATACATAAGGCGCACCACCACAGTTGACAAAATGATCAACCCTAACACCCATTGATGTGAAGGCAAATAAGTTGTTATACATACGAATGCAATCCATAAAATGTGCTTCTGTTCTTTTTTCATTCAACAACTTCCAGATGTAGCTTTGAGTAGATTTTTCCTTTGGCAGTTGAATTCACCCTTACCACAACATATGGAGAATTCTGGAATTCTTTTCATGCAGTATTTGTTAACACATCCTTCCTTCCACATCCAAGCTTCGCATGTAGAACACTTGACATTTGGAGGCCCTAACGACGCATATTCTGACACCACTACAAAATGAGGAAACTTATGACTACAAATCCAAAATATTTAATCTTAAATATGAGGAACATTATCTTCCTCCGGTAATGTTTATGTACTATTGTTTGCATCATATTCCCACCGAACATTATCTTCATTCTCTATGATATATGAAATAATGAAATTGGTATTCAGTGAAAAGCTAACAATTAATTCTAATACAAATCAAGCGAGTCAAATGAGTGATACCGTCATCTGAATAGAAATCAACATCTGGAATTTCTGTGTCCCTTATGGTAGAGTACTCTACAACATAAATAATTTTAAGCATAGTTTTACCGATTTCAAAATGTCAATTTTAGAAATTTTAACTACATACCTATAGTGTCAAAATTAAATTCAGAAGTTGTATGTGACGGCCTCAACCCCGGGGTCAGGAGTTGACGTCACTAAACACCATTACCAAAAATATAAACAACAGAATTATTATTAGAATATACTAACTTGACCCCAAACCAAGATCCGATCCAGGTTCAAGTATAATTCAGGTTCTCATTATTACAAACTCTTTATTCACTATCTAAGACACACTACTTTATTCAGCAACTCTTCAGACCTCATGGTCTGATACAAACTACCTCAGAGGATCCAGGTCCAGTAGGGGCGGGAACACGGGTTGGTCTGACTGATCCTCTAGGCATCTGCGAATTGTACATAACAGTTTGCAAGGGCGAGCATAATCGCTCAGCAGTACCAAATATGAATAACAGATTAAAACAGTAATGTAAAAATAATGGGAACAAAGCTATAATCATGATATCAACATTTCATAATGATAATCAAAGTAACTGGATATCACTAATTAGCATGCTTTGTGAAAACAACATTATAGTGTGCTGCGTAATACCAGAGTCCAATTTTAACATGCTAATCATTTTATAAAACCACTGTATCAATCAATCATGCTTTCATATAATTCACAAATCCCAATCAGATACATAGCGGATATGTGAAGACAGCTGATCAGGCTATCAACACCAGACGACTCTAACTGCCATCCCATTTACCTATTCCGGAACTCAGAGACTAGCTAGGTCTCTGACCTGCTGGACTAATCGGTTTTATAATGCGCGCAACCGAATTAGCCTCTTACGCCACCTCAATAGGCCTACTCTGGCCCCAATGCATCTCATATCTGACCGTTTTATCCAGTTTTCAAAACACTTGTACCTATCTCCTTTCAAAACCATTTATTTAACCAGCACACATATAAAAATCCAGTTTGCAAATCATTTCATTCGAGATAGGTACCTTTCGAAGTTACTTTTCCCCAAAACAATTCGAAAACAGTGATTTATAACTACAGTGGATACGTAACTTAAAACGTTTCTGTTCCATTACAAGAATAAAACATTTAGCTATTCATATACACTGAACCATAAAAGAATGGTCAGGGGTACTTGCCTTGCAACGCTTTACAAACCCTAATAGCTTTCACGCTGACTTTGATCCTGGAATAACTCGACTGGGATCTACAATTACAGAATACCCTAATTAGTTATACCGACATGCTTGATATCCTCAAATCCTAATAACCCAAATCCGACAACCCGACTCGTATTATTATTATACACATAAACATGTAATCACATGTCTCGAGCATAAATAGGGATAACACGTAACACATAATTATGTACGATTATAAATATATTTTTAGAAAATTTTGGCAGCAACTTCTTTATTTATAAGACTACCCGTCGATTATAATCGACGTCAACAATTCTCAACAATTCACAACATTATTCCGTACAACCCAACACCAATAAAAATTTTACTATTTAAATCCAAACATATTTTACATAATTATTTTATTTTATTTATTTATAGAATTTAGGACTCAGAACATCGTCATCACTGTCCACCGTTGACTCACCGAAGTTCATCGTCAACGGGGGCACAATTTATAAGCGCCCGATATAATACGGGTTCCCAAATAAATCATACCGATTATTTGAAAATCATTTCCAACACGAATAATTAATATTACGAATATTAATCAATAATTCCCTGCAATAATGGAATTTAAACAAAATTAAAATATGCAATAAACCAACCCAACAGAACATAAACAGCCCACCAAAATCCAAACCACAAGCCCAACAGTTAACATAACTGTAAGGCCCAACACAAAACCAAGGCCCGAATGAACAAGCCCAGCAAAATAACCCAACTGAACAAACCACAAAAATGAACAGGAACCCAGCCGCACACACGCGCAGCGCGTGCAGCAGCACCAACACACAACTGCACCACTGCACAGGTAACACACGCGCCACCGCGCCACACACACACACACACATACACACAGGGCACACACGTATATATATATATATATATGTATACCAACTGTATAAATCAAAGCCAAGCCAACCGGAAAACAGGGGCGGCTCACCGGAGGAATCACCGGAAAAACAAAGAAACGGAGAGAAGGAAGTCACACAGAGAAGAGAGATTTCGAGGAGAGAGATGAGAGATTAACTCGACTGCAAGAGAAAAGAACAGGGCTCGTTTTCGGAAATAACAGAGAAGGAAAAGAGAATGAGGCATGGACACGTATTTGTTAATTGGATACGTGTCAATTTCTTTTTATAAGATTTTGACACGTATCCCAGATATACCCGGGAACTGTAATTTTGTCCTGAAACTGAATTTAACGAAATAAGTTCCGATTAAAACAACCTCCAAAAAATTACGAAAACAGCGCTAAAATATTATAAATATCCCGAAATAAATAAAAATAAAAATTTCGAAATTTTTAAACAATTTTTAAGGTACGCTTTATACCCGCTTTTTAACCAATAACGAAACAACGCGCGGGTAAACGATTTCTGAAAATTTCCAAAATAATTTTAAAATTCTCAGAATAATACGAACTTAATAAATTATAAGTTTCATAATTTTTAAAGATTCCCATAATTAAATATGGATTTTAGCATTTAACAAACTCAGAAAATTATTTAAAAATGAATAATTAACGAAATATTGATTTCTCAATTTTATAAATTCTTAAAAATAATTATTGAAATTATAAAATTAAAAAACCAATTTTAAAGACAACCCAATATTTATGGAAATAAAATTACCATAAAATCACTTTTGCAAGCGAAATAAAATCATATAACTCGCCAATAAACCACATAATTCCAATTCCACATATTAAAAAATCATAAATAATTAAATAACAATCAGTAACTGCTGCCAAAATCAATACACATCTTTTATTTATTTACTTAAACTTTTATTACACTTCCAAATATTAGAAATAAAATAAAAATACACGAGTCGTTATATTCCTTCCCCCTTAAAAAGATTCTGTCCCCAGAATCTAATTTAACTAAACAAATGAGGATATTTATCAAGCATGTCTGACTCCAATTCCCAAGTAGACTCTTCTACTCGAGGATTTCTCCATAAAACTTTTACTATAGGAATCGATTTATTCCTAAGGACTCGTTCTTTACGGTCTAAAATTTGGACCGGTTGTTCCACATAAGACAAATCTGGTTGAAGCTCAATTGGTTCGTATTCTATGACTTGATTTGAATTAGGGACATAGGGCTTCAACATAGACACGTGGAACACATTATGAATGTGCTGCCACTGCGGGGGTAACGCTATCTCATAAGCAACCTTTCCTACTTTCTTGAAAACCTCAAAGGTTCCTATGAATCTAGGGCTAAGTTTACCCTTCTAACCAAATCGTACTAACCCTTTCCAAGGCGATATTTTTAGTAACACCAAAGCTCCTATCTCAAAGTCCATGTCTTTTCTATGCAAATCTGCGTATTTTCTTTGTCTATCTTGAGCTGCTTCCAATCTTTTCCGAATCAACACTATGGCATCTCTAGTTTGCTGAACCAACTCAGGGCCTAACACTTTCTTTTCTCCTACCTCATCCCAGTACAATGGTGATCTACACTTTCGTCTATACAAAGCTTCATAAGGTGGCATCCCTATACTGGCATGGTAGCTGTTATTATACGAGAACTCAATCAAAGGTAGGTACTCATCCCAATTACCCTTAAAATCTAGAACACAGACTCTCAACATATCCTCTATGGTCTGAATCGTCCTCTCACTTTGGCCATCCGTCTGAGGATGATAGGCGGTGCTCATATTCAATTTCGTTCCTAGGCACTCTTGGAATTTAGTCCAAAACCTAGAATTAAATCTAGGGTCTCGATCCGACACTATAGAAACAGGAACTCCATGTTTGGTAACTATCTCATCCAAGTATAACTTCACTAGCCTTTCCAATAGATACCTCTCATTAATCGGAAGAAAATGCGCCGACTTAGTCAATCTATCAATGATTACTCAAATAGCATCATGATTCGCTCTCGTCTTTGGTAATCCCACTACAAAATCCATAACAATGTCTTCCCATTTCCATTGGGGAATCTCCAAAGGTTGTAACAATCCACTCAGTCGTTGATGCTCTGCTTTCACCGTCTGACACACGTGACATTTACTTACCCAATTGGCAATATCTTTCTTCATTCCTGGCCACCAAAAATTTCTCTTCAAATCCTGATACATCTTGGTACTACCAGGGTGGATAGAAAACCTAGAGTTATGTGCTTCCTGCAATACCTCGTTCTTCAACTCTGTTACATCAGGAATCCAAACTCTGGACAAAAACCTATACAAACCTTGACTATCTTTTTGAGTACACAACTCTTCTCCTGTCAAAGTATCCAACTCTTGTTCCATAACTCCTTCCTGACATCTCTAATCTTTTCCATCAAGGCCGGCTGGAAAGTAATTTCGTATAGTTGCTCTTGACTTCCGTTAGATCTTCGAACTTCAATTTCCATTCTTTCTAAGTCTCGTGCCAACTCTTCCGCAATCTTAATCATATTCAGCCTTTCCTTTCTACTTAAGGCATCAGCCACTACATTGGCTTTACCTGGGTGATAATTAATTGAACAATCATAGTCCTTAATCAACTCCAACCACCTTCTCTGTCTCATGTTCAGATCTTTCTGCGTGAATATGTACTTCAGGCTCTTATGATCGGTGTAAATATCGCATTTCTCTCCATACAAATAGTGACGCCATAAATTTAAAGCAAATACTGTAGCCGCCAATTCAAGGTCATGAACTGGATATTTTTGTTCGTGAGGCTTTAGTTGTCTGGAGGCATACGCAATCACTTTGTCATGCTGCATTAACACACATCCCAATCCTTTCAGAGAAGCATCACTATAAATTACAAAGCTTCCCGTCTCATCTGGCAATGCTAACACTGGAGCCGTCACTAGCCTTCGTTTTAACTCCTGGAAACTCTCTTCACACTTTTCCGTCCAAACGAACTTCTCATTCTTCCTGGTCAACTTGGTTAGTGGGGATGCAATCTTTAAGAAATCTTTCACAAACCTTCGATAATATCCTGCTAATCCAAGAAAACTTCTTATTTCCGTTGGTGTCTTCGGTTGCTCCCATTTTGATACGGCTTCAATCTTTACCGGGTCTACTTTGATACCTTCTTTACTTATTACGTGACCAAGGAACTGTACTTCCGTCACCCAAAACTCACACTTAGAAAACTTAGCATACAATTGCTTTTCTCTTAACTTTTGAAGGGCTCTGCAGATGCATCGCGTGATCTTCTGGATTCTTCGAGTATATGAGGATGTCATCAATAAATATAATAATAAACTTATCCAGATACTCCTTGTATACCCTATTCATCAAATCCATGAAAGCCACTGGTGCATTCGTCAATCCAAACGACATTACTAGAAACTCGTAATGGCCATACCTTGTTCGAAATGCAGTCTTGGGGATATCCTCGGGCTTTATCTTCAATTAGTGGTAGCCAGAACTTAAATCAATCTTTGAGAAGTAACATGCGCCTTAAAGCTGATCAAACAAATCGTCGATTCGTGGCAAGGGATACTTATTCTTTATTCTCAACTTGTTCAACTCTCTATAATCAATGCACAATCTCATACTTCCATCCTTTTTCTTCACAAATAACACTGGAGCACCCCACAGGGAAACACTGGGTCGAATAACTCCTTTATCCAATAATTCCTTAAGTTCCGTAGCCAATTCTTTCATTTCCATCGGGGCCATTCTATATGGAGCCTTAGAAACTGGTTCAGCTCCAGGTACCAAATCAATGGAAAACTCTATCTCACGATCAGGTGGCAATCCTGGTAATTCTTCTGGAAAAACGTCATGGAATTCTCTTACTATAGGGATTTTATCCAAAATAGGGGTCTCTTTCTTCGTATCCATAACATGAGCCAAGTACGCTTCACATCCTTGTCTCAACAATCTTCTTGCTTGCATCACTGAGAGAATCTTTCTATCTTGTCTCTGCCCTTGATAACTGATCCTTCTATTATCTGAGGTGTACATAACAATTCTCTTTTTCTTTCAATCAATATTTGCCCTATATCGAGACAACCAATCCATACCTAAAATAACATCAAAGTCTCCCAACTCGAAGGGTATTAAGTCAACAGGGAACATATACCCCGAAATCTCTAGGGAACAACTAGGACAAAATTGTTTTACAGGTACTTTATCTTTATTAGCCACTTCTATAGTTAAGGGTTCATCTAAGTCTTCTAGCATCAATTGCATTTTATTCACACAATTCACAGATATAAAAGATTTGGACGCTCCCGAATCAAACAAAATGTTAACAGGTACGAAATTAAGAATAAGCGTACCTGCCACCACATCAGAGTCATGAACTGGAGACTTCTGGGTCATCTTAAAAGTCCTAGCTCTCGCAGTACTGGTTGCTGGTCCTTGGGACACACTCTTTCCAACATTACCTTGAGTCACTGACTTGCAATTCCTAGCTATGTGTCCCACTTTGCCGCAACTAAAACAAGTAACTCCTTGAATCTCAGACTTACACTCCGTGGAATAGTGACCTTTCTTTCCACACTTAAAACAATTAACATTATCTCGGCACTGTCCACTGTGCTTTTTCCCACACGTCTTACAATCAACTACTGGCTTACTCATCCTCGTTGGGGCAGAGTTAACTGATGTTGTACCGGGCTTAACTTGGGGAAAGTTCTGCCCTTTAAACTTTTTATTCTTATTCTTGCCAAACCAACGCTGGAACTTTCAACTTGCTGTTCCTGATTCTGACTTTGCAAGTCCACTTTCAAATTTCCTTTTCTTTTCACCCTGCTCCTTTGCAGCTAACTTCTGATCACTCTCTATCACCAGGGCAGCCTGAACTACCGAAGTATATGTCTTGAGTTGTAAGGCTACAACTCCACTTCTTATTTCTGGCTTCAACCCTTGTTGAAACCGCTTCGCTCGTTGGGCTTCTGAACTCACATATTCCGGTGCTATACGGGCCAACTCTGTAAACTTCGCTTCATATTCCGTAACACTCCTATTTCCTTGTTTCAACTCCAAAAATTCCATCTCCATTTGATTTTGGAGACAGGCTGGAAAGTATTTTTCCAAAAACAATTCTGTGAATCTGGCCCAGGGAACTGGACCTTCTCCTTCTAGGGCTCGCGTAGATTCCCACCAATAATTTGAATCATTCCTCAGAAAATAACTAGCATAATCAGTCTTTAAATCCTCACTCACCTTAGTGAGCGCAAACGCCTTTTCCATTTCCTTTAACCATATCCTGGCAGCAACAGGATCTACCTCTCCTTTAAACTCTGGGGGCTTCACTGCTTGAAAAGACTTAAAACTAACACCTTGATTTGCCCCTCTCATCTCATGTTGCTGTTGGATTTGTAGTTGCTGTTGTTGGATTTGCCGTTGTTGTTGCTGTATGAGCTGCTTTTGCTGTTACAATTGTTGCTGCTATTGCTGGAATTATTGTTGCTGTTGGGCCAGCTGTACAGTCTGCTGACGCAAGAAGTTCATCAAATCACTCATGGAAGGATCCCCTGCAGATCCGTTATTGGGCTGAGAATTTTTCTTTGGTGGCATCTCCTGAAACATGATAGTCATATATAAGAAAATGGATTGCTCCAGCAGTTTATATGTATGCATCAGGAGAGCGTTGCCACTAAGACAATATTCTCATCCCCCATTATAATTGGATCCGTCCTAAGTGAATGATTATAATCTAAAAATGCCAGCAACAGAAACAACAATAATAATAACAACAATAATAGCAACACACAATATATAAAAACTGAACAATAATATAAAGCAACTGAACTACAGTAACCAACAGAACCCAACTAGTACAACTAAAAATCCAAATACAAAGAACCATCCGAATATACACCAAAATTGGCTGTCATAACAGCCTCGCCTACTACAAACTATCACAACATAATGTACATATACAAAGTAAACAACTACAGAACTCCTAGAAGTCAACTCTGAGCTCTGCATCCCCCTACTACAGCTCTATCTAGTCTCTACCACTGCCACCAATGGAACCTAGCTCAAACACTAGCTAGTTCACTAGGTCCTGATACTGCACCGCTCTGATCTCTGAGCTAATGAAATGGTCAACAGATCTAGCCCTCTCTACAGCCATCTGGGTCAATGCTCTCACACGGGCTCACACCTCAGGGGAAGGGGCAGAAATACCCTGAAATGGTGCAATAGGTACCTGGTCCAACTGGGCAGCAAACTCTGGACTCTGATCTCTGATAAAGGAAGTATTCACCGCCCTATGCACATGAAAAGGGATCGGTGAAGAAATACCACTAGGGGCCACAGGAGGTGCCGGAGGTCTCATCATGGAAGAACTGGGATCGCAGCCGGGAGGGAAATCCCTGACAGCAGACACAGATCTACGTACCCAACGGGGACGAGGACCAGATCCAGGGATGTCTCGATACACAAAAGAAGGGACTGGTGGAGGAGGCATAGGGGTCTCCTCGACAACCGCATCAAGGGGTTTCTCCGAATCTGAGCTATCTGAATCAGAAGCCCGAGATAGAGAACTCGAAATCGCAATAGGCCACTGCCAACATAATAAATATACAGGCAAGACACAACCAGGTCAAGGAAATTCTATCAAAACATTTAATAGATGCCAGGGTAACGCCGTCGGAACCCTCGACTGACTCTAAAGGTTTGCTCCTCTATATGAGTTGCTGACTCACACTTAAAGACTCACGTTATCACCTACTTGACACAATCCCTAACCTGAATCAGGGACCTGAACCTGTAGCTCTGATATCAACTGTGACGGCCTCAACCCCGGGGTCAGGAGTTGACGTCACTAAACACCATTACCAAAAATATAAACAACAGAATTATTATTAGAATATACTAACTTGACCCCAAACCAAGATCCGATCCAGGTTCAAGTATAATTCAGGTTCTCATTATTACAAACTCTTTATTCACTATCTAAGACACACTACTTTATTCAGCAACTCTTCAGACCTCATGGTATGATACAAACTACCTCAGAGGAGCCAGGTCCAGTAGGGGCGGGAACACGGGTCGGTCTGGCTGATCTTCTAGGCATCTGCGAATTGTACATAACAGTTTGCAAGGGTGAGCATAATCGCTCAGCAGTACCAAATATGAATAACAGATTAAAACAGTAATGTAACAATAATGGGAACAGAGCTGTAATCATGATATCAACATTTCATAATGATAATCAAAGTAACTGGATATCACTAATTAGCATGCTTTGTGAAAACAACATTATAGTGTGCTGCGTAATACCAGAGTCCAATTTTAGCATGCTAATTATTTTATAAAACCGCCGTATCAATCAATCATGCTTTCATATAATTCACAAATTCCAATCAGATACATAGCGGATATATGAAGACAGCTGATCAGGCTATCAACACCAGACGACTCTAACTGCCATCCCATTTACCTGTTTCGGAACTCAGAGACTAGCTAGGTCTCTAACCTGCTGGACTAATCGGTTTTATAATGCGCGCAACCGAATTAGCCTCTTACGCCACCTCAATAGGCCTACTCTGGCCCCAATGAATCCCATATCTGACCGTTTTATCTAGTTTTCAAAACACTTGTACCTATCTCCTTTCAAAACCATTTATTTAACCAGCACAAGAATAAAATATTTAGCTATTCATATACACTGAACCATAAAAGAATGGTCAGGGATACTTGCCTTGCAACGCTTTACAAACCCTAATAGCTTTCACGCTGACTTTGATCCTGGAACAACTCGACTGGGATATACAATTACAGAATACCCTAATTAGTTATACCGACATGCTTGATATCCTCGAATCCTAATAACCCAAATCCGACAACTCGACTCGTATTATTATTATTATACACATAAACATGTAATCACATCTCTCGAGCATAAATAGGGATAACACGTAACACATAATTATGTACGATTATAAATATATTTTTAGAAAATTTTGGCAGCAACTTCTTTATTTATAAGACTACCCGTCGATTATAATCGACGTCAACAATTCTCAACAATTCACAACATTATTCCGTACAACCCAACACCAATAAAAATTTTACTATTTAAATCCAAACATATTTTACATAATTATTTTATTTTATTTATTTATAGAATTTAGGACTCAGAACATCGTCATCACCGTCCACCGTTGACTCACCGAAGTTCATCGTCAACGACGGCACAATTTATTGGCGCCCGATATAATACGGGTTCCCAAATAAATCATACCGATTATTTGAAAATCATTTCCAACACGAATAATTAATATCACGAATATTAATCAATAATTCCCTGTAATAATGGAATTTAAACAAAATTAAAATCTGCAATAAACCAACCCAACAGAACATAAACAGCCCACCAAAATCCAAACCACAAGCCCAACAGTTAACATAACTATAAGGCCCAACACAAAACCAAGGCCCGAATGAACAAGCCCAACAAAATAACCTAACTGAACAAACCACAAAAACGAACAGGAACCCAGCCGCACCACATACACACACACACACACATACACACAGGGCACACACACACATATATATATATATATATGTATACCAACTGTATAAATCAAAGCCAAGCCAACCGGAAAACAGGGGCGGCTCACCGGAGGAATCGCCGGAAAAACAAAGAAACGAAGAGAAGGAAGTCACACAGAGAAGAGAGATTTCGAGGAGAGAGATGAGAGATTAACTCGACTGCAAGAGAAAAGAACAGGGCTCGTTTTCGGAAATAACAGAGAAGGAAAAGGAAATGAGGCGTGGACACGTATCTGTTAATTGGATACGTGTCAATTTCTATAAGATTTTGACACGTATCCCAGATATACCCGGGAACTGCAATTTTGTCCCGAAACTGAATTTAACGAAATAAGTTGCGATTAAAACAACCTCCGAAAAATTACGAAAATAGCGCTAAAATATTATAAATATCCCGAAATAAATAAAAATATAAATTTCAAAATTTTTAAACAATTTTTAAGGTACGCTTTATACCAGCTTTTTAACCAATAACGAAACAACGCGCGGGTAAAACAATTTCTGAAAATTTCCAAAATAATTTTAAAATTCTCAGAATAATACGAACTTAATATATTATAAGTTTCATAATTTTTAAAGATTCCCATAATTAAATATGGATTTTAGCATTTAACACACTCAGAAAATCATTTAAAAATGAATAATTAACGAAATATTGATTTCTCAATTTTATAAAGTCCTAAAAATAATTATTGAAATTATAAAATTAGAAAACCAATTTTAAAGACAACCCAAATATATTATGGAATTAAAATTACCATAAAATCACTTTTGCAAGCGAAATAAAATCATATAACTCGCCAATAAACCACATAATTCCAATTCCACATATTAACAAATCATAAATAATTAAATAACAATCAGTAACTGCTGCCAAAATCAATACACATCTTTTATTTATTTACTTAAACTTTTATTACACTTCCAAATATTAGAAATAAAATAAAAATACACGAGTCGTTATATTGTAGGTCCAACATCCAATTCAAAATTTAATCTTTGATTTGTAGAGCCAAACTGTTTCACCAAACTTGGTTGAGTATCCGAACAACCTTGTAATGTTAAGAATACACACAAAATATTAAAACCTTACGTCAAGAAACAATTTTTACATGCAGGCCAAAATATTGGGATTTGGATGTTTTTAGTAGTGGATGAAATTTTATAACCTTCATTCAAAGTACTTCCAGAGACAGATTTGGGAGGCTCTGCCAAATTGCAATGAATATTGGCAGTGCTAATGGTGTTTCTCGTCCCATTTGGTTTCTTTTTGAAAGGATATCTTATGTCATTGAAGGAATTAGCTATATGGAACAAATTATTACCAACACAATCATGAAATTTACATATTAGTAAATGAAACATTAAAATCCATCTAGTACTTAAAAACATTGGTCAGATTTGATAAAGGACTTCTTTCAAACTGAGTTCCTTCTGTTGTTGGTTTGTTACAAATCTTTCTCTTCGCTCTCAGAGTATATACGGGTGGTTCTGGAAAATGAGAACGTACGAAACTGCCACAAAATTCTGGTGAGAAGTTATCCACACCAGAAAAATCTACGTTTCAAGTAAAGGAACAATTTAAGTTGTATTCATATAATTACTCTTTGGTTAATGTAAACATGTCTCACCATTAATACTCTGAGTTATAACAGAATGAGCATAACATGTTTGTCCAGTAATGGGAGTGTCCGAAATTTTTGTGGTCTCATCATTTACTATTAAACACAAAACAAAGCCATTATAATGGGTTTATTCATATCAAACATATCAATTTCATTCAAAATTTCACTCACAAACTTCTAACACAGGCTTGGTTACTGTACCACTGTTTCTTCTCTTTACAGGTTGATCATCTGTAAAAATATAAAAGGGTGAGCTGTACGATATGTTAAACAAAAGACAACCATTAAAATGTCTAACAATCATATACTCACAAACATTATGACAGCGAGGAGGAGATGTAGCGGGGAAAACAGACTTTGCTCCACTAATGGAAGTGTAATTTAAAAGTGAACATCGCTTGCCGCGAGGTGTTTCATTATCTTTCACAACTGATCTTGCAGCAAAATAAGTTGACTTATGAATCGCAAGGCATACGAAAAAATTTAGATGGAGTAAATCTACTTTTATATTCGCGTACCTGGAAGAATATTTTCAACATTGTGTTGCATTAATTCTGCATTACTCTTGCTGTTTGTTCTCTTCACTTTGTCCAACATCACTCGTTGATCATAATTAACTAACAGCAAGTAAAGCAAAAAATCACAAAGGAGTTATACTTTCATGCCCAATATAGTGAAATTAAGTGTTAAATGAACTCACAAACGTCAAACATGAGAGGTACAGTTTCTTTTCTTTGGTACCTACGCTTCACAGGCTCACCATCTACACCAACAAAATATTAACATTACCAAGCAACTAAATTAACAATTTTAGTAATGTAATTATTGCGAGGAACCGGTGACTAAAAAACTCACAAACATTATGACATCTTGGAGGCGATGGTACTTTCTCATTCAACAAATTTATGTTATTTGCGTTTGGATTAGAATTTTCACAACTCATTGTTTCCTCTCAGCTGGCTTCACAGACTTAAGGAATCATTTATAACTACAAATCAAAATCAAGATTGGAAGTAATTAATAAATATTACTTAATAACAAAAAGAATAAAGATTGTAGAGAACTTACAACTCCAAATTCAAGAAGAGATGGCAGAGAAAAAAGAATCGCAGATGGGGCTCAATCTCGGAGCTCAGCTCTCCATTGGGCTCGATGCTCTAAAATTTTGAATTTGAGAAGTAATTTGGTAAAGTAAGGCAATGGGGTAAAGGCTGTACACTGATGTTGTCTGATTTTCAACACCTGGTCCAGAATGAACGGTTGTGATGAAAGAGTAGTTTAAGTCAAGTCGGTCAAGTGGCAGTAGTACGTAATAAGTGACAAATACGGTGGGGTATTGTAGTCTTTTTGATAGTAAATACACAACATTTTTTATAATATAGATTGAAGATTGCAGAGAAATGCTAAGAATACAGCTTACAAATGTTTCTCTCTTGGTTGCTTGATTAGTTGTTCTATTTGCTACTTCTTGGTTTATATAACACCAAGATTACAAAGTAATAAGACAAGATAATAAAATAAAAACTATCAAGTCTAATATTATGCTACCTTATTACTATTTTCCAGCATCTTTGAATATCTTCATAATAGCATGGAAATGGCAATGCTTCTTTGTTCTCTAAAACCCAGTTGAATAGGCTTCCACATTCCATTTGCATACATTCGACGCATGTGACTGTGTTGTCACTGTCAACAGATGTTTGAATTCTTTATCCGTCGGGTTCATGATCATCCATCGAGTTCATGATCATCCATCGGGTTGTCTTGTTAATCATCCGTCAAATGACATTGTTGTTTATCCGTCGGGTAGCTATCTGGCACTTGACTTCATTTCATTCATGCAGAATTACAAGACATCATCTATGTACAATTAATCAACCTATTCTGCATATCTAGTTAAAGTCAACATGACTTGAGTACTACTACAGAATCTAAACAATGTGTATGCAGAAATGTGCTACAGACTTATTGTTACATAAGCTACTCACTCGATGGATAATAAATCATCATCCGTCGGGACTATATTGAGTCATCCGTCGGGACTATAATCCTTATCCGTCAAGTGCTACATTTTTCACTAAGTAAAATCTACCAAGGTGTTTTGTTATTGAAATCATCAAGTACACAACATATTCACAACAATCTCCCCCAATTTATGTCTACTGGAATTGTAGCCATAAATTAAGAGAAACTTGATGATAACAAAACACCCTAAAAATACAACTTTGAAAGTAAGTAGATAAAACTGTAAAGTGCTTCAATTAACAAAATGTACAAAGTTTAGCTCACAGTAATTTTCAAGGTGCTCCTCTAGCCTGAGCAGATTTATCTAGTTCCTTGAAGGTTTGGATCTCTTTCCAAGCTTTCTGTTATTTTCTTCTTTCTGATTTTGGAGCTGTCTGTGGAATTCCAGTTCATCAGATTCTGAGAGATTTAGCTTTTCTTGCATCTCCAAAAGAGTCTCATTGCTAGAGATGCTCAATTGGTCTTCTAATCTGAAAAATCTTCTAACTCCTTTGTCATCCATGAACTCCATCAGCCAGTAGGGCCTTAGATGCACTCTTCTCCCTGTGTAAGGAATAATTAGAGTCTTTGGGAGTGCATCTTTAGCTCTAATACTCCTCAGTTCTTCAATCTTATTTAGAACCAGTCTTCTTGCAGTTACATTGAACCCAAAGTTCTTCTTGAAAGATGAATAAACCTTTATCAGTACAGCTTGGCTTTCTTGAAGGATCATGTGAAGTGGCCATTGAATCTCCTTTCCTCCCTTGTACTTGAAAACTAACCTTTCAGGTAGATTTCTGTATGCATCAATCCCTCTCACTTCTTCTAGTTCATCTAGATAGAGATTTAGATTAGAAAATTCCTTGATGTCATACAAGTACATGTAATCTCTCTGGTTGACTTTAGATTGAGCTTTGACTAGAGATTTGGATTTGAGAGGTGACGACTTCACTTTCTTGACTGCTCTTGACTTTGTTCTCTTTGGCTTGTTAAGGATTGGAAAATTGAAGTCAGGAATTGGTAGACTTTCCCAGTCTATTGGTTCATCCTTAGGCACAATAGGTTCACCATGAATGTTCCTGTAAGGATCCACTACCTTGATGTCTTCAAATACCACAGAGGGTTTTGATGCTTGAGTTATAGTTGGAGTGGATTCCTTTGAAAATTGATCCTCCAATTCCTTATCAACAAATTACAATTTTCATTTGGTTCTTTTGGCCAATTCCTTGCATCTTTGATATTTCTTCTGTTGTGGTTCAAAGTGCTTCTTTGGATCTTCAGATTCAGTGATTTCAGATGGCTGAGCAGGAATTTGTTATGTTGGTTTCACAGCTTGTAGCTTGGCCAAGATAGTAGCTTGCTCTTTCTTTTGTTTAGCCTTTTTGGCATTTAGAATAGCTTGCTTCTTTTCTTGCTTCAATCTTGCCTTTTCTTCTCTCTTTGCTTGAGCAAATTGAGGATGTCCAGCCACCACACAAATTTCTTTCCCATTTCTGAAAACTTTAGCAATTCTCCTTTTTAAGGCTAAATTAGCTGGATCCTTGTAGAAGGCAATTGATCTTGACATAAACTTCTTCTCATCAGGCTTAGGTGTCTCATACAATAGATCCAAAGGGTTCTTTAATCATGATTTTGGATAGTTCACCCTTGGCTTCAGAATTATTTCAGCCTTTGAAGATTTGATGCAGGATGGCTGTCCTCTTTCTAGATAGTTCATGCTCATTTCATTCACAGAATTATGCTTGATTTGAGAGTGATGAATGGCTGACTTTTCTGGCTTCTTTACTAGCCCAAACTTCTTTTGTATGTCCTCATCAATTTTCTCCCAGTTGATTGGCTTCAACTGCTCCTTTTCAGCTTCTCTTAAATTGGATGTTGCTTCATTGATCAGATCAATACTGTCTGTTACTGGTGGCTTGGTGAAAGCAATTGTGGGCAAAATTACTTTACTGATTTGAATTTGAAGCTTCTCCCCCTAACTTGGTCCTTTCTCCCCCTTTTTATTATCATCAAGTTGAGTAGAGGAGGAGGTTTGTGCAACAACTAGTTTCCGAAGCAAGTCTGTCTGTTGAGCTTGATGAAGATGAATGGCTGTTAGAGATGTTTCCATGGCTGACATTCTTGTATCCAAGGCATATATCTTTG
This sequence comes from Apium graveolens, assembly GCF_009905375.1. NCBI lineage: Eukaryota > Viridiplantae > Streptophyta > Magnoliopsida > Apiales > Apiaceae > Apium > Apium graveolens. The sequence goes on along the minus strand of NC_133656.1, from coordinate 147,624,883 downwards.
TGGGAAGATGTAACACCCCCAGATCCGGGGTCGGGGATCCGGGTCGTCACGGTCTTTCTTTCCACAATATCACTTCACTTAATTAATAAAAATAACCTTATGCTGTGACCCCACACTAACACACACCACAACCCGTTATAGTCTCAGAGATGAAATAGAAATAAGTACAAGTCTTTGAATCCACAATTTAAAAGTTATTACAACCCAAAACGATTAATTGATAAATTTACAGTTAATTGCCATTATCTACCACAAGTTATAATTATACATAATTGATTCTCAAAAGTAGATGGTCTGATCTACAATAGATCTACCTCTGCAGCTATAGCAGCTACAACATCATCGGGAAGACGCGGGATGCTTCCCACGCGCTTGCGCTGGGTCTGCTGGAGTCTGGCCATCTTTCTTAACTGTTGTTGTGTGATGAAGAAATAAAGCAAGAGTGAGCCTTACAGCTCGCAAGATAATACATAGTGATAACAATAATATAAGTATCTAAATGGAAACTTACTAAAATCTTTTACCAAGTGTAAGATAATTACTTACTAGATATAAGTAAAAATAAGGGATGAAGTTACCAAATACTTCACTATACTTATATCATTTATAAAGCTACTTGAACTACCACTGTTCAAAGTATAAAGAGTTTTCAACAGTTCATCACATAGATGAGACTACAAGACAAGATTTGAATAGATTAAATCTTTGAAATTTTATTAAAGGAAATGAAGTCATGATATACTTCATTAAGTTCTGATATATATATACATATATATATATATATATCCACATATACATCTTCTTTATACAATTTCCTGAAAACCTCTGTCATGTAAAGTATGAACAGAGTTTGAAATATCCAATAAATTTGGGAAGGAAAAGAATTTTGGCATAAACCAGATATCTTGCTGATCAGGCAAAGATACCCATAAGTAACCTTTTCTACTAGTAGATGGACGAATTCCCCACTGGTCATCACCCTGGTCGTAATAGGACCTTATGCTGGACTGCCACTCAACCACTTATGCATTTGATGGACTCCCACTGAGCCACTTACACTATCATGGATGCCCACTGAGCCCATGTTGCTTATGCCGACTCAATAGATGGACTTACTTCCCGAACATTGGGTAAGTAATCAATTCATTTACCAAAACTGCAACCGTGTTGCGAATATAAAATACACCACAGAGCCAGATCCCTCAGGTTTTGAGCGAGTATTTAAATCCCCTTAAAAAGGAAGATCTTAAATATAAAAATGAGTTTTGGGATCCGCTCTAACTTTTAAAAATCATTTTAAAGACTCGAAAACACTTTATAGAGTGTTTGGAGTAAAGCTGATTTAATGAAGTAAATCAGTCCCCAGAATATTTAGAATATGACTGAATATTATTATTTAAATAATATTCCCATAAAGAATAATCTTTATAAAAATAATCGAAGTAGAAGTATTAAAACTTATATTTGAAACGAGTATTAAATAACCAAAGATATACTTATATGAAAGTACTATCTTTATTTGAATAATCGAAAATAAGTTTGATTATTTACACCTTATTCTTTAATAAAATAAAGAACAAATCTCAGCAAATAATCGAAGTCATAGATCCTCAAATGAATATTCAAAAATATTCATTAAATAATATAAACCGAGTCATAAGCCCTCGAATGAATATTCAAATAATATTCAGATAATAAAATAAAAGGAGTCATAAGTCCTCGGAGGAATATTCAAGTAATATTCATTAAAAATAAAGTGAGTCATACATCCTCAATTGAATATTCAAATAATATTCATTTAATATAAAGGAGTCATACGCCTTCGAATAATATTCGAAATAATATTCAATAATAAAATAATGTTAAAGTTATCGAATAAACCTTATTCGATTAATAGTTTTGAAAACTAAGACCATATATATATAAGTATATATATATATATTTATATCCATATATACAAAATCTACTCGGGATCCTCGACTCCCGGTTTTAGAAAATATTTCCACCTTTGGGTCCCTATACTAAGGGTATATGCAAATTACCGCTATCCTCTAGCATAGGTATTATCAACAATTATATATGGAAAGAATACGAAACAGGCATGCATATATATATATACCATAGTAGCATGCTTCAATATATAACAACATTTGCTAATTAACCAACATGCATCTATCGCAAGATAATGCAAATACATATACTCATCACCACAACAGTTATAACGGGTAGAAAACTTGCCTGAGCGACTTGGGGTGATAAAAGGCTCGGGACGAGTCTGGTAACCTATAAACAACAAGTAAGTTGGAATTAAACCAAAGTCACTTGTAAATCTATACTTTAACTAACTTAGACTCTAACGCTTGTTTTGCGCTTACTGACTCGCTTAAGTCACTCGGGTACCCTCGGCTCCACCATTTTTAATAATTTAACCTTTACGAGTTTTAAGGCGATTCCTTCGCGAGTGTCTTACCAACTGCCTAACACACTTACCATAAATGTTTCATGCATTAATTAACCCTTTTTGGTCTTTAACCTATGTTTCAAAGTAAGGTGAGGGGAAAAGTTTCGTTCGCGAAACGCCGTTACTTGAAACGGTCGTTTCTCCTAAACCGTGCATCGGAATCGAACGAACTACATATCAAAACGAAGCTCGTAACATGAGCTATCTAAACATGGCAATGGTCATAATCTAGCAGGGGGTTCTCGGGTCCTAATGTTATGCACAAAACAGTCTAAAGAAAATCGAACGTTATGACGGCTATGTTTACGCGATTTCCCAATTTTAAACCATTCAAAACCAACCCAATTCAACCTCAAATCCAACATACAACCAACATCCATCCTTATCACATCATAACAACCCCAACCAATTCAATTTTAACATTCATACTTATGCCTAAGCTTAACTTTAACCATTCTTAAGTTCTTTTAATCAAAATAACAACATTTACCATTCCAATTCAATACCATTTCAAATCCCAAACTCTAAATCACAACATCAAGCTACAATATCACCCTACTAATCAAAATCATCTTATAATACATAGGAATCTAGGGTTTGGAGATGATATACCTTCCTTGAAGTGGTGGGAGGAGCTAGGAAGCCTTAAGAAGCTTTGAGAAGTCTTAGGAATGCTTGGATCTTCAAGGAAAACAAGAAAAATTTCAAGTTAAAAACTTGAAAACACTATTCATAGTCTTCTTCTTTGATTAAATGAAGAAGATGGAGAAGGAATTGATGGCTTAAACTCATGATATAGCCCTAAATAAGCATGAAGATGATTAGGGAAATAACTCACCAATTTAGGAAGCTTGGATCTTTGATTTTTGAATTTCCTTGCCTTTTGAATAGTAAAAAGCCGAGAGCTTCTCAAGAACAAAGCCTTGGTTCTTTTTGATTTTGATGAAAAATGATTTTGCTTGGCTTGGTTGACTTGTTTTTGTGTTTGATTTAGTTAATTACCTTGTTGCCCTTGAATTTGTGTGGTTCTCATTCAACCACACCTCCTTCCTTCCAATGTCATGCTTGTGTCATGTTGTGATATCATCTTCCCCTCCTTGTCCTCCTCTTATTGGTTGGGTGACATCACTCCCTCTAATCCCTTTGCTTAACTTCCTAATCGTTTGCCTAATGACCGCTGATCTGTTATACGGTTCGCTTAACTTTCGTTCTCGTTTATCGTTTGAAGGATCATACCCGGGATCTTATTACTTAGGTTCCCTTAACCTTTCTCAATACATTATATTCCTTTTTATGATCCTCTATTATAATCCTTTAATTTAAATCCTTTTTATCCTGTTACCTTATACTCAATCCTTTCCGTATCTAGTGGATTTCCGGGAAAAATCCAAGTGTTCGGAAATTGGATTCTGACGATCTTTACATACACTTATATACCACATAGAGTACTAATAATATCCCAGAAGATCAATAACAGAACCCCTACATAGTGTGGCATGAAAAGTTTTCTCATTCAGCAAAAACACTATTCACAAGGGTTACAAAAAGTTGAAAATTTTGGGGGTTATTACAGTCTCCCCTCCTTAAAAGGATTCCGTCCCGGAATCAAACAGAAAATAAATGGGGGTACTTTTCTAGCATTGTGCTCTCTAGTTCCCAAGTTGATTCTTCCACATTATGATTCTGCCATAGTACTCTGACTAGCTTGATCACTTTGTTCCGAAGCACCTGCTCCTTATCTATAATCCTTACTGGCTTCTCCACGTATGTTAGATCTGGCTGCATATCCACCTGCTCGTACTCCACTATATGTCTGGCATCCCGATGATACTTCCTTAGCATTGACACATGGAACACATTATGAACTTGTTGCAAATTAGGGGGTAAGGCTAGCTCGTAAGCTAACTTTCCAATCCGTCTTAATATCTCAAAAGGTCCAATGTATCTTGGGCTTAGTTTTCCTTTCTTTCCGAACCTCATTAATCCCTTCCAAGGGGATACCTTTAGCAGTACTAAGTCCCCTACTTCATATTCCTTGTCCTTTCGGGCTAGGTCTGCATATTTCTTCTGTCTGTCTTGGGCTGCTACAAGTCGCCCTCTGATAAGATCCACTATATCTTTGGTCCTTTGGACCATTTCGGGTCCGAGCATCTTCCGCTCTCCTACTTCATCCCAGTATAAGGGAGATCGACACCTTCTTCCGTACAGGGCCTCATAAGGCGGCATTCCGATGCTAGCATGAAAGCTATTGTTATAAGAAAACTTGATCAACGGCAAGTGATCATCCCAACTCCCTTTAAAGTCTATTGCACAGACTCTCAACATATCCTCTAGTGTCTGGATGGTCCTTTCACTCTGCCCATCCGTCTGGGGATGGTACGCGGTACTCATATTTAACTTGGTCCCCGCACATTCCTGAAAGCTCCTCCAAAATCTGGAGTTGAACCTGGGGTCTCGGTCTGAGACAATGGATGCTGGGACTCCATGTCGCTTCACTATTTCCTTAAGGTAAATGTCCACCAGTCTATCGACTGTGTATCTCTCATTAATAGGAATGAAATGAGCTGACTTTGTCAGTCGGTCTATAATTACCCAAATGGCGTCGTGATTGGCTTTCGTCCTTGGCAATCCTACAACAAAATCCATCGCTATCTGTTCCCATTTCCATTCGGGAATCTCCAGGGGTCGTAAGAGTCCACTGGGTCTCTGGTGCTCTGCTTTTACCCTTTGGCAAGTCAAACATTTGTTTACCCATTCTGCTACGTCCCTCTTCATGTTGGGCCACCAGTAATACTCCTTCAAATCCCTATACATCTTGGTACTTCCCGGGTGAATGGAATACCTTGAACTATGGCTTTCATCCAATATCTCATCTTTAAGCTCTTGAACATTCGGAACCCAAATCCGGTAGGAGTACCTCATTATCCCTTTATCATCTTTCTCAGTATGGATCTCCTCTCCAGTCATTGACTCTCTGCCTTCATTCATTATTTTCTCCTGGCACAATCTGATCTTTTCCAATAACTCTGGCTGCATTGAGATCTCAAAAAGCTTTTCAGTTCCGGTTCCGGTTACCTTTACTTCTATTTCCATTTTCTCAAAATCCCTTATCAATTCTTCCGAAGTCGTTATCATTTTGAGTCTTTCCTTTCTACTAAGGGCATCAGCCACCACATTGGCTTTCCCTGGATGATAGAGAATCTCACAATCATAGTCCTTGATTAGTTCTAACCATCTCCTCTGGCGTATGTTGAGCTCTTTCTGCGTAAATATGTACTTGAGGCTCTTATGGTCTGTGAAAATCTCGCACTTCTCTCCATACAAGTAGTGCCTCCAAATTTTTAAGGCAAATACTATTGCCGCGAGCTCAAGGTCATGAGTAGGATATCTAACCTCGTATTCCTTCAGTTATCTCGACGCATATGCAATCACTTTACCGTGCTGCATAAGCACACACCCTAGTCCTTTGTGCGACGCGTCACTATATATCACAAAATCTCCTTTTCCGTCCGGCAATGCCAATACCGGAGCCATTATCAACCTTTTCTTTAATTCCTGAAAACTGTTCTCGCATTTCTCCGTCCATTCAAACTTCTCTGTCTTACGAGTAAGTCGTGTCAAAGGGGCTGCGATCTTCGCAAAGTCCTGTACAAATCTACGATAGTAGCCGGCCAATCCTATGAAACTCCTTACCTCTGTGGGTGTGGTTGGCCTTTCCCAATTTGAGACCGCCTCTATCTTGGAGGGGTCGACCAATACTCCTTCTTTATTGATCACATGTCCTAAAAACTGTACTTCATTCCGCCAGAATTCACACTTCGAGAATTTGGCATATAACTGTTCCTCTCTGAGTATTCCTAGAGCTATCCTCAAATGCTCTGCATGTTCTGTCTCTGTCCTTGAGTAGATCAAAATATCATCGATAAAAACTATCACACATTTGTCCAAGTACTTCTTAATTACTCTATTAATTAAATCCATGAAAGCTGCTGGGGCGTTGGTTAATCCAAAGGACATTACCAAGAACTCATAATGCCCATACCTTGTACGGAACGCTGTCTTGGAAATATCTTCGGGTTTAATCTTTAGTTGGTGATATCCAGTTCTCAGGTCGATCTTGGAAAAATAAACAGCATCCTTTAGCTGGTCGAACAGATCGTCTATTCTAGGTAATGGGTACCTGTTCTTTATGGTTAGCTTATTCAACTCTCGATAGTCTATGCACAGCCTCATGCTCCCATCTTTCTTCTTCACAAATAAAATTGGTGCTCCCCATGGAGACACACTGGGTCTTATCATGCCCTTATCCAAGAGTTCCTGCAATTGGATAGCTAATTCCTTCATTTCTAACGGGGCTAACCGGTAAGGTGCCTTTAAAACTGGCGCCGTCCCTGGAGCCAACTCAATAGCAAATTCAATCACTCTATCGGGTGGTAATCCCAGAAGGTCTTGTGGGAATATATCTTCAAATTCGTTGACTACTGGAATATCTTGTAAGTTGGGCACCTCCTTCTGCGTGTCCACCACATAGGCTAGGTAGGCCTCATTTCCTTTTCGTAGCATCCTTCTGGCCTGGGCCATAGTCAAAAATTTCTGCGTCTGCCTCTTTCCTCTAAATATAACTTCCTTCTTCCCTGGGATATTTAGCTTAACTTTCTTCCCTTTACAGTCTATCTGAGTGTCATTGCTAGATAGCCAGTCCATTCCCAAAATTACATCAAACTCCCCTAATTTAAAAGGAATCAGATCAACACTAAAAGATTGCTCCCTATGCCTATCTCACAGGCGGGGTGAATCTGGTTAACAGGAATAATTTCATGATTGGTTATTTCTACTTGCAAGGGTTCTATCAAGGGTTCAGCCTTAAGTCTTAACTTACGCGCAAAGTCCTTTGATATAAAAGATTTAGTTGCTCCCGAATCAAATAAAACATTTGCACTGACTGAATTTAGATAAAGGGTACCTGCTATCACATCTGAATCTTTCATAGCATCCTGGACTGTCATGTTGAAAGTCCTCGCAGTAGGTGGCTTATTAGAAGCAGCCCTGCTTGCTCCCGAAGCTGCTGGTTTGTTCATTGGGCATTCCCTCTTCCAATGACCCGGGCGTCCACACTGATGACAAGTGGTGGTTGGAATGACGGCAGGGGTTGATGATGGGCACTTAGTTGAATAGTGGCCTTCCCGACCGCACTTAAAGCAGGTTACTGGCTTTCCTTTACACTCCCCAGTGTGATTCCTTCCACATATGTTACAGGCTGGTAATGGGGGTCGAGACTGGTTGGAATAGAACATTCTTGATTTCTGGCCGCCCTGGCTCACACTCACACTCATTGGCCGCTTAAACCCAGTGTTCCTTCCTGGTAGGGACACTGCTCCTCGATTAAATCTAGTTGGGAAGCTTCTTCCTGCGGAACCTCCACCCATGCTCATACTTTTCCTCTTTATTCCTTTCTTCTCTCTTTCCTTCTGCATCTGTTCACTTCCGACTTCTACAATCGTTGCCTTTTGCACCAGAGTGACATAGTCCGTAAGCTCAAGGATTGCCACCCTATTCTGAATCCACGGTTTCAGTCCCTGCTGAAACCTCCTAGCTTTCTTTTCCTCGGTGCTCACAAACTCCGGCACAAACCTTGATAACTCAGTAAATTTCGCTTCGTACTCTGATACAGACAAGTTATTCTGCTCTAGCTCCAAGAACTTGAGCTCCATCTGGTTTTCCATAAGCCTCGGGAAATACTTTCCCAGAAACAACTGACTAAATCTCTCCCAGGTTATAATAGCATCTGTCTCCATGTTTTTCTTGGCCTCCCACCAGTAGTTAGCTTCTCCTTTCAGAAGGTAGGTAGAAAATACAGTCTTCTGTGCCTCATCGGTACTCAAAATCTCAAAAGATTTCTCCATTTCCTTTAACCATGCCCTTGCCTCAACTGGGTCGGCTGATCCATGGAACTCAGGGGGCTTAAGGGACTTAAAATCCCTGAAAGAGTTTGCCACAGTATTGTTATTTCCTTGAGGGGGTAGGTTGGGTTGACGTTCCAAATTCTGCCTTAGGAGTTGCATGAACTGGCCCATGGGATCCATGCCTGGGTTTGGTACTGGTTGCTCAACCTCGGTTTCTCCTTCTTCAGCCTCTATCTCAAATCCCTCAACATCATATGTTTCCTCTTCCTCTTCATACAGGGAGTCATCCTGTTCCACATAATCCTTATCTTCCTCTTCACTGTGTTCCTGGTTCCTATCATCCTGGTTATGGCTTCCCTGGTCCTCAGATCCAGGGTTCGCCCTAGTTCCAATCTTTCTTGGCGGCATGATTCTGATAATAAAAAAAAATTATTGGGAAAATTCAACGTTAGGTCATAATCATATACAACATTGTGCCCTACACAGCTCTTATAATGGGGAGAACGTATATCATAATTCTATTATTTTATGACAGTTCTAATATGAAGTGCAGTAATAATAATGATAAAAACAGTGATCCTGTCACTAATGAACTGAACCAAAGGAAACAAATATATACATAATGCGAGAAATACATAGTTTGATCTGGTCAAAAGTACAACAGTGCTATAGTCATCTGTCCCAAAAGTGATACACAAGAGTCTATCTATCTAGTCAGAAAAAGGGATGCTATATACAAGTCAACTATCCCAGAAAATTGGCTCTTACTAAGGCCTCGGCTAACTAGACAACTAGATTATTCCATCATCAATCCTGAATCACACACCGGAGCGGGTCAGCTCCCATACCCTTTCCATCGCACGACGGAAGATATAGTCGGCCTGCCGCCTGGAGATCCTACCATGCCTGTCCCCCTGGAGTGATCTGAGCCTCGCTCGGGATGTGAGCTATATCCCCGTAAGCTCCCTCCTCAAGGATCGGGGTATAGAAGCCCTAGTCTCATAAGCTCGGGTACGCCTACCCGCCCTCTCTGCATCCAATTCCCTCCTGGCCTCATCCAGTCGGCCCTCGGCAACAGCCACTCGGGTCCTCAAAACATCCTGAACATATCCATGTGCTAACGAAGACTGCCTGTGGGCAGGGTTAAGAGGTGGTGAATCCGGAGCCGCTGAGGGTGCCTCCTCGGTCTGCCTAGGCTCGGAAGTATGGGTCTCTGAGCTGTCATCATCGGGAATCCAAGATGGTGGTGGAGGGGTAGGGTCTCTGACCACCGGAAGTGTGGGTAATGGGGTACCAGCATACACTACCATAGGTCCAACACGCTCCTCAACTACTGGGACCTCATCCGGGTCCTCCTCATCTGGAATAGCAATAACCTCTGTCTCTGACTCCTCTGAGGGGTCCTCCTCATCTGAAATAGCAATGACCTCCGTCTCTGACTCCTCTGAGGGGTCCTCCTCATCCTCCTCCATCTCAGGCTCCTCCTGATCCTCAACATCTAGCAGTGCCTCATCATGTTCACGCTCGAACATCTCAAGGTCCTCTATCTCAGGCGCCTACACATTAAACGAGCTAAGTTACTATCATGATACTTATAAGGGTTCCCGTAAGGGTTTTAACTGTCAGCACTACTTTAAGTAGTCCGACCATGAACTTGGCAAGAGTTCTTATTATCTTTGTGAGTTTGTTATTATATCGTCACATCATCTTTGAGGTTTATAACGCTTAGCTATGATACCACTTCTGTAACACCCCCAGATCCGGGGTCGGGGATCCGGGTCGTCACGGTCTTTCTTTCCACAATATCACTTCACTTAATTAATAAAAATAACCTTATGCTGTGACCCCACACTAACACACACCACAACCCGTTATAGTCTCAGAGATGAAATAGAAATAAGTACAAGTCTTTGAATCCACAATTTAAAAGTTATTACAACCCAAAACGATTACTTGATAAATTTACAGTTAATTGCCATTATCTGCCACAAGTTATAATTATACATAATTGATTCTCAAAAGTAGATGGTCTGATCTACAATAGATCTACCTCTGCAGCTATAGCAGCTACAACATCATCGGGAAGACGCGGGACGCTTCCCACGCGCTTGCGCTGGGTCTGCTGGAGTCTGGCCATCTTTCCTAACTGTTGTTGTGTGATGAAGAAATAAAGCAAGAGTGAGCCTTACAGCTCGCAAGATAATACATAGTGATAACAATAATATAAGTATCTAAATGGATACTTACTAAAATCTTTTACCAAGTGTAAGATAATTACTTACTAGATATAAGTAAAAATAAGGGATGAAGTTACCAAATACTTCACTATACTTATATCATTTATAAAGCTACTTGAACTACCACTGTTCAAAGTATAAAGAGTTTTCAACAGTTCATCACATAGATGAGACTACAAGACAAGATTTGAATAGATTAAATCTTTGAAATTTTATTAAAGGAAATGAAGTCATGATATACTTCATTAAGTTTTGATATATATATACATATATATATATATATCCACATATACATCTTCTTTATACAATTTCCTGAAAACCTCTGTCATGTAAAGTATGAACAGAGTTTGAAATATCCAATAAATTTGGAAAGGAAAAGAATTTTGGCATAAACCAGATATCTTGCTGATCAGGCAAAGATACCCATAAGTAACCTTTTCTACTAGTAGATGGACGAATTCCCCACTGGTCATCACCCTGGTCGTAATAGGACCTTATGCTGGACTGCCACTCAGCCACTTATGCATTTGATGGACTCCCACTGAGCCACTTACACTATCATGGACGCCCACTGAGCCCATGTTGCTTATGCCGACTCAATAGATGGACTTACTTCCCGAACGTTGGGTAAGTAATCAATTCATTTACCAAAACTGCAACCGTGTTGCGAATATAAAATACACCACAGAGCCGGATCCCTCAAGTTTTGAGCGAGTATTTAAATCCCCTTAAAAAGGAAGATCTTAAATATAAAAATAAGTTTTGGGATCCGCTCTAACTTTTAAAAATCATTTTGAAGACTCGAAAACACTTTATAGAGTGTTTGGAGTAAAGCTGATTTAATGAAGTAAATCAGTCCCCAGAATATTTAGAAAATGACTGAATATTATTATTTAAATAATATTCCCATAAAGAATAATCTTTATAAAAATAATCGAAGTAGAAGTATTAAAACTTATACTTGAAACGAGTATTAAATAACCAAAGATATACTTATATGAAAGTACTATCTTTATTTGAATAATCGAAAATAAGTTTGATTATTTACACCTTATTCTTTAATAAAATAAAGAACAAATCTCAGCAAATAATCGGAGTCATAGATCCTCAAATGAATATTCAAAAATATTCATTAAATAATATAAACCGAGTCATAAGCCCTCGAATGAATATTCAAATAATATTCAGATAATAAAATAAAAGGAGTCATAAGTCCTCGGAGGAATATTCAAGTAATATTCATTAAAAATAAAGTGAGTCATACATCCTCAATTGAATATTCAAATAATATTCATTTAATATAAAGGAGTCATACGCCTTCGAATAATATTCAAAATAATATTCAATAATAAAATAAAGTTAAAGTTATCGAATAAACCTTATTCGATTAATAGTTTTGAAAACTAAGACCATATATATATATATATATAAGTATATATATTTATATCCATATATACAAAATCTACTCGGGATCCTCGACTCCCGGTTTTAGAAAATATTTCCACCTTTGGGTCCCTATACTAAGGGTATATGCAAATTACCGCTATCCTCTAGCATAGGTATTATCAACAATTATATATGGAAAGAATATGAAACAGGCATGCATATATATATACCATAGCAGCATGCTTCAATATATAACAACATTTGCTAATTAACCAATATGCATCTATCGCAAGATAATGCAAATACATATACTCATCACCACAACAGTTATAACGGGTAGAAAACTTGCCTGAGCGACTTGGGGTGATAAAAGGCTCGGGACGAGTCTGGTAACCTATAAACAACAAGTAAGTTGGAATTAAACCAAATTCACTTGTAAATCTATACTTTAACTAACTTAGACTCTAACGCTTGTTTTGCGCTTACTGACTCGCTTAAGTCACTCGGGTACCCTCGGCTCCACCATTTTTAATAATTTAACCTTTACGAGTTTTAAGGCGATTCCTTCGCGAGTGTCTTACCAACTGCCTAACACACTTACCATAAATGTTTCATGCATTAATTAACTCTTTTTGGTCTTTAACCTATGTTTCAAAGTAAGGTGAGGGGAAAAGTTTCGTTCGCGAAACGCCGTTACTTGAAACGGTCGTTTCTCCTAAACCGTGCATCGGAATCGAACGAACTACATATCAAAACGAAGCTCGTAACATGAGCTATCTAAACATGGCAATGGTCATAATCTAGCAGGGGGTTCTCGGGTCCTAATGTTATGCACAAAACAGTCTAAAGAAAATCGGACGTTACGACAGCTATTTTTACGCGATTTCCCAATTTTAAACCATTCAAAACCAATCCAATTCAACCTCAAATCCAACATACAACCAACATCCATCCTTATCACATCATAACAACCCCAACCAATTCAATTTTAACATTCATACTTATGCCTAAGCTTAACTTTAACCATTCTTAAGTTCTTTTAATCAAAACAACAACATTTACCATTCCAATTCAATACCATTTCAAATCCCAAACTCTAAATCACAACATCAAGCTACAATATCACCCTACTAATCAAAATCATCTTATAATACATAGGAATCTTGGGTTTGGAGATGATATACCTTCCTTGAAGTGGTGGGAGGAGCTAGGAAGCCTTAAGAAGCTTTGAGAAGTCTTAGGAATGCTTGGATCTTCAAGGAAAACAAGAAAAATTTCAAGTTAAAAACTTGAAAACACTATTCATAGTCTTCTTCTTTGATTAAATAAAGAAGATGGAGAAGGAATTGATGGCTTAAACTCATGATATAGCCCTAACTAAGCATGAAGATGATTAGGGAATTAACTCACCAATTTAGGAAGCTTGGATCTTTGATTTTTGAATTTCCTTGCCTTTTGAATAGTAAAAAGCCGAGAGCTTCTCAAGAACAAAACCTTGGTTCTTTTTGATTTTGATGAAAAATGATTTTGCTTGGCTTGGTTGACTTGTTTTTGTGTTTGATTTAGTCAATTACCTTGTTGCCCTTGAATTTGTGTGGTTCTCATTCAACCACACCTCCTTCCTTCCCATGTCATGCTTGTGTCATGTTGTGATGTCATCTTTCCCTCCTTGTCCTCCTCTCATTGGTTGGGTGACATCACTCCCTCTAATCCCTTTGCTTAACTTCCTAATCGTTTGCCTAATGACCGCTGATCTGTTATACGGTTCGCTTAACTTTCGTTCTCGTTTATCGTTTGAAGGATCATACACGGGATCTTATTGCTTAGGTTCCCTTAACCTTTCTCAATACATTATATTCCTTTTTATGATCCTCTATTATAATCCTTTAATTTAAATCCTTTTTATCCTGTTACCTTATACTCAATCCTTTCCGTATCTAGTGGATTTCCGGGAAAAATCCAAGTGTTCGGAAATTGGATTCTGACGATCTTTACATACACTTATATACCACATAGAGTACTAATAATATCTCAGAAGATCAATAACAGAACCCCTACATAGTGTGGCATGAAAAGTTTTCTCATTCAGCAAAAACACTATTCACAAGGGTTACAAAAAGTTGAAAATTTTGGGGGTTATTACAGAAGATCAAAATTTTTCCTGAGTTGTCTCTTGATGTCAAGCATTGTGGCTTCTGGAAGCTTAGAGTCCATCTTTTCAGAAATAGCCTTTTTCATTTCATCAATATCACCCTTGATGGTGTTGACATCTCTAGCATGTTGGAAGCCTTGAATCTGCTGTAGTTGCAGAGAAGCAAGATGTGCTTGAAGGAGCTTCTTGGTGTTGGCATTTGTAGTGGTTTGAAGAGCAGAATTTGTTTCATTTATGAGTTGGATCAGGGTTGTCTTGAAGTAGTGTTCATCACAATATTTTGAAAATGCCCATGAGGACATGCCTGATCTTGAACTGGAACCTACTTCTCCCCCTATGTCCAATGGCTCTTCTTCACTATCTCCACCTTCATCTCCAAAAAAATCTGCTGAACCACCAGTCTCATAATCAACATCACCAGTTGTAGAGGGCAAAGCTGTGATGGCATCCTTAGCTCTTAGCATTGACTGAGTGGTATGCACCAAATTGAGCATCCTTTCGGCATTGTCATTACCCTGTTCAGCTAGAAGTTGATAAGCTGGAACTGGGTGAGTAAATGCCTCAGCATCAAGGGAGGTGGAATCTATAACAACTTGAGGTTGCTGAGATAATCCCTCCCTGTCTGTATCCTAGACATTCATTAACTCACTAGCAATGACATCCATCCTTATTGCTCCTGTACCTGCATTTCTCTCTTGTTCTCTCTTTTGTTGCATCAGGGTCTCACCATGGCTCCCCACCCTCACACCCTCACCTTCTCTGTAACGCCCCCAAATCCGGGGTCAAGGGATTTGGTCGTCCCTATAAAACCTCGATCCAAATTAACCTGTTAAATCAAAATGCAAATGCCAGCGGAAGATATTTAACATCTATGACCCCAAACTAATCCAAGATCTTTTAAGGTTACAGTTCTAGAAACAAGATATCCAAATTCCACAAATAAATTTTCACTTTCTTTTAAAACTATTTTCAATAATTCCAAACCTTAAAACTTAACCCGCTAGTATAACTTCGAAAAGAAGTATACTAGGCCCAACTATAATAACACAATTATAATATAATATAAACAACTTTATACAATAAAACTTACACTAGTGCGCAAACCCTGGATCAACCACCTTTCAAGAGCTTCTTCTTTGCTTCCTCGAATTACGCGTCTAAACAGCGCAAGTTAATCCTCTCTGGAGGTTAAATTTAAAAACAGGCAAGTATGAGCGAAAGAAATGCTCAGCAAGTTCATTATAATAAATATATGGTTGTTTTGATATAAAACTGACATCTGCATTAGAGCAAAACATTTGAAATCATAATTGTTGAATCAGAAAATTTATTAAAGAATCAGATAATTGTTTCTCACTGTTTTTAAAACTCTTTTTTGATATCTTCGAGCGAAATGCTTCAGCAATACTTTGAATCTTGACGAGAATAAAACTCGTAAAACACCGTTTACAGAAATATCGTAAACAACAATAACAAGAAGCAATGATTATGGATTGAATCATTAACTTTATTCAAAATCGAACTCTTGATATTAATACTCATTTTGTTGTCATATCAAATTAGATATCAATACGAACTTTGATGCTCACAACATCCCATACTGAAGTCAACACCAATCATCTATACTAATACCACCTTTGATATTTAACAACAAAGTAAGTATCCACCTCAATCAGAAACTGAATCAAAATTGTATTTTACCTTTTATCCAGAACAGAAACAGTTGATAAATCATTTATTCTATGAATATAAAAATGATATGATAATTTAAATTGAGATCATTCTCCGACGGACGTACTATCACATGCTGATCAACCCGTGTGATAGCACTGGGTCATGATTCGTAGAAACATGTCCCCAAACCACGAGTACTAAAATAAAAATGCAATATACCTGCCTGTGGCAAAAATTATGTCATAATATTTCATATGACACTTAGAAATAGCCCTCCGCTTGACCGTCCATCCCAGTCACTTATGCAATTATGATCAATCTTAAAACGTTTTATTAAGAAAAGGGTCATAATAATTGACACCCGAAATAATTTTATTCCCCCATTTACTTGGGTAGGAATATTCATAACCAAATCATCTTTCTCAAAATCCAAAACATTTGTAAATCCAGTGATTTGATAAGTAAAATCACTTAGCTATTCTGAACATAGAATAGTAGAAGTGTACTTGCATAAACAGAATCATTTAATTCAGCGAAATGTAAAATATTTATATATTACGTATGGAGAATAGGGAAAACAATACTTGCATAATGAGATTCAAAATAAATATCACTTGAACAATAAGTGATGATAGGGATACTTGCCTTTGGGTTTTTAATAGTTATTAACACTCATAGAAACGTAATTATCTCAGTCTGGCATCTCAAGGCATCACCGTCTTTTACTTCGCTAAATCTCTGATCTACTGCTCATGCAGTGCTGCTACTCAATATTCCATACTAATCAAATCTAGTCTTAATCCATTCCATCTGGACCTGATTGTCTTGAAAGACTCGTATCTATAATTAGAAAATATCATTTTAATCTTCTAAACGATAATTACTCGACGAACTGCGCGTCAAAATCCTATCGTCTACCCATACGATAGCCCACACATAATTACAGCAGTCAACACAAGAATCTTGACTCACGTACGCACATAATTCACATAACTTATAAACTCATAATCTACGTATCACATAATTCATACAACACATGACTCGGTTCGCCAAAAGGTCCGACTAGGTACGTTTAAAACTGAAATCGGGTTAAAAATATTATTTATCGATAAAATATCGACTCAGAATAACTCGCAAATCAAACGACCTTTCAATACAAAAGAAATTAGGTATCAAAAGTATTTTTATTGAAAGCGGAATATTTTTTTGAGTCTATACGCGTTCGTTTCGTATTAAACGGACGAACGGTTTATTTATTACGAATAAAATAAGAATAATTGGAAATAAATTAATTAATAATAATATTAATTGATTTTTAAATACTCAAACATATTTTTTTAAGCTCAAAATAATTTTAGAATATATTTGGCTCAATTATAAATAATTACACTCCATTTAACAATTTATAAATAAAATTAATTGATTAAATAAATTAATCAATTAATTAAATGAATAAATAATTAATCAAAACAAATTATAAATAATTGAATCAAATTATTATTTTCAAAGCTAATAAAAGATAATAATTTGAAATCGAAATAAATATTTTAGAAAATTTTTCGAAATAACGTCTTTGTAAAACGGAATTTTCCCGGGGTCATACCCCTCAAAATCAATCCCACACAACACAATTCAACTGTACTCTAATAAAATCATGAATTTAAAACACACAATAATTTATATTTAACATATAAACACGCCAAAAGCGACTTCTATAACAACTTCTAAAAATTATGAAATAAATATATAAACACTAACATGCTATAATATACACAAGTATGAAAGCGGAATTTTGAAATCGTTACCCAAAATAAAATTCTGATCACCCGAAGAGAATATCTGATGTCCGGAAAATATCTCCAGAAAAATCCAAGATTAATAGCGATAGATATATATACGCTGAGATGCCATGTGGAGTAATCACCGCCTCCAAACTCTTTTTCTATGAACCGAAATTAAATTAAAACTGAAAATATGCTCCAGAAATTTTCTTCTCAAAACCTCGAAATATATATACCTATACGTAGGTATTGAAGCGCTGATCGTTTATATATATAATAATTGAAATTTGGATAAAGGGTTTGTAAGATATGAATTTTTTAATAATCAAAATATATACGGTTAGAAGAGATACAGAGAAAAAAGAGAGACAGAAGAGGGAGCGTGTGCGCGGAGAAAAGTGTTTGGGGGGGGGGGGGGGCGAGTGAACAAGTGAGAGGGGGTGGGGCGGTCAGGGTAATTAGGATTTCTTTTTCTTTTAACTAAAAATTAATACGACATAATTAAAATTAGCCCAAAATTAATAAATAGCGGGGAATAATATTTGATCAAATAAATATAAAATTTATATCAAAATGTCCTAACTATTATGAATATTCCAAATATGTGAAAATATAAAATATTTGGAAGTCCCACGATTTTATAAAAATAAAAATCTGATTTTTGTGGGGTTTGATATCCCGGCAGGGGCCCGGTCCGATAATTTTTTTTAAACCGAAATATTTCTAAAATTCTCGGAATATTTAAAAATTAGTAAAATAAAAATTTTATAATTTTTAAAACATTTATAAATCGCGCGTCATATTCGCATTTTACGATTTACCGTACAAACATGCGGGTAAATATAACCTGAAAAATTTCCGAAATAATTTTAAAATTCTCGAAATATTTAAATACTAATAAAATATAAGTTTCATGATTTTTGAAATCTGGAATTTAATACTGAATTTACACTCATATATCGGATCCAAAAATATATTATTTAGCCGCTAAGTAACTATAAAAATGATACAATTTAATACCAAATTTGGATAATTATCAAAACCGAACTTCTTATAAAACACCCTATGAGAAAATATTGTAAAAATATCCCGTCTCTCGAGAATACGGGTTTTATTGATCTACCGAAATGATTAGCATATCGAAAATTTTGCGCCGGGACGCGCACGGAAACCGTACTCCAGATTGAAAAAGTTAAAACACGGAAAATGTCCGGAATTACCAGATTAGGTTAGGAAGGGATTTTTTGAAGAGTTTCGGGTTGTAAAAACGCATAAACGGTTGATGTTGGACGATTCCCGGCTTTATAAAATAGTTTTATAATTACTCGGAAAATAATTATTAAATCTATAAATACTTATAAAATCATATAACACTCCAAAAATTATCAGAAAAATACCAAAATTATTTATACTTTATTCTGGACATATAAAAATCAAAATACTTACACTTTATCACATATAAACACCCAAATATAAATATCAATCAACAGATGATTCACCAAAATTCCCATTATAATCACATAATAATTATTTATTGATAATAATAATTACACGATATTTCCCAGATATTACAAAACAATTTCAATTTACCGATATCAATAAGATCAGCTTTTAAATAACTTTTGAAAATAATACATTTAAGTAAATATTTTCAGAAATTAACAAGGATCGATATAACACTTAACAATTAGCACATTACCATTTAATAACACCAACTTGTCAAACAGGAATAAAATATCCACCATTTTATTCCTTCTAAATCATAAAAGCACATACATATATTGAAATAATAATTATAATATTTCTAAAAATATGGAATATTATAATCTACCCCCTTATAAGGATTCCGTCATCGGAATCAAAAGAAAAAAGCGCTAAAGGTCTTATTACCAACTTTCCAATCTTGCATATGTAACTTTTCTCAAAATTTCCAATTATACTGCATTTCCTCAATAGAATCACTTTTACTGATTGCGAGAGAGAAGAATAGAGAGAAAGATAGAGAGAAAGAGAAAGAAAAAGAAAAAGAAAGAGAAATAAAGAGAAATAGAGAGAGAAATAAAGAGACATACAGACTTCGTTATACGCCACTGATATTTTAATCGCATTGCAGTCTACTGTCGCTATTGGTAATCCCATCACATAGCCTTACTTTGACTTGGCCAAGATAACTCCGCCCAACTTAATTGACATACCTTCGAATATTTCAGATAATAAAATCTTGGAATTCCAAAAAGAAATGAATCCCATGTCATAATTGGACCAAAATCTGAATTTGAGAAAAAGTATTGTTGAAATAAAAGAATAACTGAGAGATCAATATGATCAAACGAACTTGGCGTTGCGTGCCAAAATCAAGACACTACTAAAGGTTGTTAACCTTCATGTATTCACAACTCACACAAGTGATGGCATCTGATGAGGATCAAGGAATGAATATGTTAATTTGGATTTGGTTATGTGTGCTCGTGGTGGTGTTCAATTGGAGAGGACGCAAACATGGGTTATGCATCTTACTTGGACAACAAGGAATAAAGGGTGATGCATGAAGTTGGACAAGTAGCTGATTATTATATAATAATTAATTTGAATTTTGCTTGCAAGTTTTTACCTTTCACTTGAAAGGGTTTTTCTTGTTTTAAGCACTTAGGATTTTATTTTCCTATTTGGATTTGATTTTGTCTTTTTTCTATTCGGATTTGGTTTTTAAATTTGTTTTCTGGAAGGATTCAGATATTGGCTAATTGAAGCTGATATTGAATTTCTCTCGGAATCCTATTGGGTTTGGGTTATTGTCTAAGCCTATAAATACCCTTCTCATGTAATCTTTTAAGGGAGACAATGGATGATATAAAACTTTTGTTTTGAGATAAACTATGAGTAGTTTTTCTTCCCTCTAAACTTCAATTACTGGATTGTTTTGAAGGTTAGATTCGAATTACTTAGTTTCTGGATTGATCTAAGCAATTTGAGATTCAAAGTTCACGTTTCTGGATTGATCGTGTTCTTTTGAAATATCCTCTTCTTCTCTTATCCCTTTTCTTCTTCTTCTTTTCTTTCTTTGTGGAGAGATCCACATCAATTTGGTATCAAGAGCCAAGGTTTTTTCTCCAATTTCTTAATTGTTGGGAGATCTAGGTTTCAAAAAAAAAAATTACTATTTGTGAGTACTGTTCACGGGGTTACTGTTCATAGGCACTATTCACGGGGTTACTGTTCAAAATTACTGTTCATAGGCACTGTTCACGGGGTTACTGTTCACGAGCACTATTCATCGGCACTGTTCACCAATTTTTTTTCAGATTTTTCTTATGGCTACGGATGAATTGCTCAGAAAATTACTTGGAAAATTGGATGAGATTGATAAACGTACTCAAAAGCTTGTTAATTCAACGGAATCGAGGTTTGATGCATGGGATAAAATTTTAATTAAGGTGAAAGATAGTGATGAAGTCTATGATCCTGGTATAGATCTTGGTTATTTTACAGGTTTGGGTAGCATAGAAGATTTTGTTGATTGGGTTACACAAGTCGACAAGATTTCTGCTTATACAGGTTGTACTGAGATGAGAATATTCAAGATTGTAGCGCTTACACTTACAAAGAAAGCAGGCTTGTGGTTTGATAATCTAAACACAAAAAGAGTTAGATCTGGAAAAGAAAAGATTATGACTTGGAAATCTCTGAAGAAGAAACTTCGTGCAAAATATATTCCTTTGCATTATAAATTCGAATGTATAATGAAGATGACATCCCTCTCTCAAGGTACTATGAGTGTTTCTGAGTATACTTCTGAGTTTTATAGATTGCGTCTTATTTGTGACTTGGAGGAGACGGAAACAATAAAAATTGGAAGATTTATTCATGGATTGAATTTGCCTATTTATCGAAAGGTTAAATCAAGTCCATATATCTCGTTTAATGATGTATGCAATCTTGCTTTGGAATTTGAATCTTTTCAACATGACGAGAAATTGAAGTCATCCCTTCACGAGTTTACTCTTTCAGAAGAAACTAAAGAAGAAGACTGTTAGGTCACTCACACACTGTAGAGGGGGTGAATACAGTGTATAGTACACTCAAATCGAACTTTAAGAATTTAAGTAACAGAAAACAAACTTTATTGAAACAATAAACTCTGTTACAGTATGGAACTGTTACCTCTCAGTGATGAATAAATATCACGAGAGCTGCTAGGGTTACAATGAATAATCTTCTCTAATAATGATAACACTTATAGTGTAAACCCTATGTCTGTGTTTATATACTACACAGTTACAAGATAATCACTAATTGATATGGAATATAATTCTGCTTCCTAAAATATATCAATCAGATATCTTTTCTTCCAAGTATTCCATTCTTCACGGAATTCCTTCTTCATGCATATCTCTTCTTATGTTTATCTCAATCTTCTTTCCTTTAATCAGCTACTGTCCTTATCTGATTATCCTTCAGCACTTAAGTTCTGATATCTATCTTTTGATGATTATCTCCTGATAACATACGTACTGATATCCTTGAGTCCTGACTTCCAGTATAAGTACTGATCAACAGTTAAGTACTGATTTATCCTATTCAGTAAGATCTGAAAGCTAAACATAAAACATATTAGCCATGACATTATCAAATATATCTAACAATCTCCCCCAACTTGTAAATTAACATAATATACAAGTTTAACAGATATTTGATGATGTCAAAAACATTAAGTACAAATGCATGAGAATTAGACTAGATAACTACAACTTACAGTCCTTAAAGTTTTTACCAATTTCAACTTCTGATAACAACTTCAGTCTGTATAAATATCAGAATTTAAGCAGTTGTAGATCTTCGACTTGGCTTTTTCATTTTCTGATCTCTCTGATGTCAGGAGTTGTTTAGAGATAGTTCTTCAACAAACATTTCTCAGCATATCTTAGTTCATCAATCATTCTCCTTTTAACATCTTTAAGCTCTGCAGTATCTTCACCAGTTTGAAAGATTGCAGCTCTGAGATCATTGATCTTTGCTTTTCTCAACTCCTGATCTAGTCTTATAACATAAGCTTTGTCAGACTCTAGATTGAATTCAAGTCCCTTAATACCAGGATACGTTCTGATCTGTGCAGTATTAGGCTTCATATCAACAATATCACCATTGTGATCTCTGTACTTTGGAACATATATGCTGTCAGACTTAACAGAATAAAGCCTTTTCTGTCTCTGAATCTGTTCTTTTAAGTAGTTTGCAGCAGTCCCTGTTATTCTGTCATCCACTTGAAGTAAGAAAAGGACATGCTCCAGTTCTTCAAAATACTTCAATGGAATGGCATTTTGTCTTATATGATAAACCCTACCATCTGTCATGAAATACAACATGATATATTCTTTCAAGTAGGTATGGTAAACCATCAGTACAGATTCCAGTTGATTCAATCTCTCAGGAGTTGCTCCAATACCTGGTTCACTCAAGGAAGTTGGATCATTGGTAGTGTTGTGTACTCTTCTTTCATCAGCACTTCCCAATCCAGTTTTATCTCTAGCTTCCTTTCCAGTAACTACTCTTGCTTCAAAACCACTTGCAGTAGTCTTCAAAGATTGAGTCTGTTTTGCTTTAGTGAATCCTGGTAGGAGTGTCTTTGATCTATTTTCTGATATCAAGTTAACTTGAGCTCTGTCAGAGGTTACTTGCTTCTTCTGAATATCAGAACTTACAATTTCTTGACTCTGAACAACTTGAGCCATGTCAGAGGTTGTTTTAAGAACTTTTCTTGAAGTCAGAGCAAGATCATCGTTTTCATCAGCAATTTCTTCTTCCTCAGGAGGTACATAAACCTTGATAGGTTCAGCAACCTTTTCTTTACCCTTGGATCTTGGATCTATCTGTGGTTGTGATCTAGCCAATGTTGCTTCAGTATGTGTCCTTTCTTTGATCACAATGCCTTTAAGTTTTGGAAGTGACTTTTTACCAGAAGCTTCAGATTTAGATGTGACTTTCTCTGATTTAAGTCTGGCTTCTTCTTCCTTTAAACTTTCCAAGTCCATTCCTGGATTTTCTTGAAGAAATAACTGTCTTGACATTTCTTCATCAAGATCTAGAAGTTCATCAGAACTTATCCTTTTACCAGCAGCAGAACTTATTCTTTTCCCAGTATCAGAACTTGTCCTGTGACTAGCTTGTCTTGATGTAAACCTTCTACCTTGACTATGACCGCTACCCATTCCAGAGTATCCTTGATCATCATTTCCATCATCCTTTCCTTGCAGTGTCTTGTTAGTTTTGCATTTGGACTTAATTACCTTCTCCCCCTTTTTGGCATCAGCAGGTAGTAAAAGAGAGATAAGTAATTCCACTGAGGATTGGATTTCAGTAAGTTGAGATTGCTGAGAAGCTTGATTTGTCAGAATGTCATCAATCTGAGCTTGTTGTTTCTCTTGAGTTTTCTCAATATAAGCAATCCTGTCAATGGTAGGTTGAAAGAACTTTTTCTTATCAATTTTCCAAACTTGTTCTTGTTTGATAAAGTTCTCCTGAATCTTGTGTAGCTCTGCATGAGTAGTTGAATGAAGACCTTGTAGATGTTTAGTACTCAATGCAGTGACTCTAAGCTGGGTTTTAAAATCATCAGAATTTAACATTTTATCAGCTTTAGTCAAGTGCTCAGCAAGATGTAATGCATTTGGAACACATGAAACTGAGTTCCATTCCTTAGTCCACTCCTGTCCTGCAGGAGTTTCACTCCAAGGTACTGGTGCTGGTGCAGCCCTAGTAACAAACTTCTCTACCAGTTCAGACTTAGGAAGAGTCTGTTGAGGAGTATGTCCTGAAGGACCTGCTTCATCAGCATCTACAGTTGGAGCAGCATCACCAGTATCTCCAGCATTTGCAGCATCAGAACTTAAAGAATCAGTATCTTCGGATAAGACAACAGTGTGAGTAGCAATGGAGGCTTCAGCATCCTCTAATTGCTGATCTGATACTAAGTTCTCATCAACAGCCAAATCCTGATGCTCACCTAAAGTCTGATCATCAGCATCTTGATGCAAAGAAGGTGTTGTTGATATCTCTGGAGTTTGAACAGCATCAGTAACAGGTGTTGTGAAAGGATTATTTGCTGTTGGAGCTTCTAAGAAAAGTATTTCAGGCACAACCAGGTTCTGAATATCAATTTCAGCACTTGTGCCTGGATCAACAAGAGACACAGATGGTGAGTTAGCCTTGTCAGATACAGCTTCCAGAGATGGAGTTGATGGAGAAGAAGTGACTGGAGAAAATTCCTTGTCTTGTGAGATCAAAGATTCCTGATCCCCTTCCTTAGCTGCTTCCTCTTCATCATCTGAAACTGGCCTTTGTGCCCTCTGTTTCTTGTACTTCCTTGTTGATTTGGATTCCTTAGGAGTTTCAGGAACTATCATTCGTCTAAGCCTCTTGAGAAGCCTAGAACCCCCAATTTCAGAATCCTTCTGAGAAACCTCTTTCTTAGCTTCAGAAACAACAGGTTCTGAAGAAGGAACCTGTTCCTCAGTATCAGATTCATCTCTCAGTACAGTCCTCCTCCTCTTTTGAGGTGTTTGAGGAATAGTTTTTGTCCTCTTTGGCTTGGAGGATGAGGGTTGAACTGTCTGTGAAGTGGAGAGATAGGATTTGAGATAAGTCCTGAGGGTAGGTTGAGTAGTATGAGTGGTAGGTGCTGAGGATGATGGTTTTTGGGTGTTTGTGGTTGGTTGGACATCAGAGTAAACAGATCTATAAGTATCAGGATCAACATTTACTAGGATCTGTTTTACAGACGGAGGAATCTGTAATGGTCTAACCACTGTTTTCTTTGTATCAGCATTTACCAGATCATTAAAGTATCGTTTTGCAACTCTAAAAGGTGGGGTTGAGGAACTGACTAATTGAGGTACATCAGTACAAAAAGTATATATAAGTTGACAGAATCTAGCAAAATAGACAACATTTCTATCCTCTGTCATCCAATCCCCAATAGAACCAATTATTCCAGTTGCAAAATCAAAATGAGTTTGATGAATAATAGCATACCCTATGTGCTGACTCAGAATTGGGATAACATCAAAATTCGAACATTTGTTCCCATAAGCTTTGGTGATGCAGTCAAAGAAGAAATTCCATTCTCTTCTGATATTAGCCCTTTTTAACTGCCCAAGCTTTGCCAAACTCTTTTCATATCCCAAATCAGCCATTAACTCCTGAAGTGCTGATTCCTCTGGAGTTGAAAAAGTACAATTTTCTGGGAGATGTAGAGCTTTGCGTATTGTACCAGGAGTGACTACATAAGATGAATCACCCACTTCAAAAACAATACTGGGAGTGCCATGTTTACCACCATCATCAAAGTGCCCAGTCCGCCAAAACGTCAGAACTTGTTGACTCGAAAAGACTTCAGGTTGTGTTAATGCGTACCCAATCTCACTGTGTGCAAGAAGATCTTGTACAAAATGCAATTCAGATGGAGCTTCAGCATGATCAAGAATTGCAGCATAGTTGTTTGGAACAAACTTAGCTCCATCAATGATTAAATCCTTTGGTGCCATGTGAAAAAATATTGAGATTCAAGTATGCCTGTTAGGTGTTTGAGATAATGTTTGTACGAAAAACCAACGTGAGAAAGAAGAGAAGGAGAGTAAAAGTAAGGAGAGAGATAAAGTATAAAGAAAATAAAAGATTAAAGAAATCTTCTCTCTGTTGTACTTATACTCTGAACAAAAATGTTACCGTTGGACACCTGTCAGACATGCAGTAATAACGGACAGTTACTAGGCTCGAGAAAACAGGAATCATTACTTACCCAGTTGCCTAGTTTCAAGGAAAAACCGTTCCATTTATCAAGAGAAACAGTTTTAATTCAAAATTTAAACCATTAGCACTGATTGAATTATTTTTCACTGCATCATTGATATTCTGAAAATACATCACATGAAAATGACCAAGATAAATTAGATAAGTAAGTGCTGAAAATGAATCAGAACTTAAAATAAAACAATATTTATATGGTCATCAGAATATCAATCAGGATTTATCAACTCAAGACAAAATAACTCGAGACAAAATCTTGAAGTAAAAACAACTTTCATTAATATATCAAGACAATACATTTATGAAATGGAAATTACATCAATACTTATACAAGATTTTCCCTAAGCTTCTAATCCTAACATCAACAGCCTTAGTCCTAGCTAAGAAGCCTGACAAAGCTGATGATGAAGAAAAACAGGAAGAAGACGAGATTAAGTCATCTTCTTCTTCCTACTCTCGACAAACAGAATGGCGAGTCTGATGATTCGCTCTTGTTGGCGGAGAGCTTCCAGCCTTTCCTTCTCCAATCGCTCCAGATAGCGATGGTAGTCCATATAGAAGAACAGGAGGCGTGTCAGTACCTCCTGTGGGACAGAGTCACATATCTCCTCAGGAATGGCTGTGACATGCCATTCCTGCTGCCACTCGGCACAACTTAGCTCCATATTGAAGGTTTGGTAGTTCAAAAACATGTTGTATCTGACCATTGTGTTTTTGAAAGAAAAAGGAGGATAAGTGTGTGAGAAGAATGTGATGGAAAGACTGATGTGAAGAGGTTGCTTAAATAGGCAAGAGAATGCCAGGAGACGCAAAGAAATTGAATGCTAACAGGTAGAATTAATTCTACCTTGTCTCCCTAGACTTTGAAAAAGAATAACATTCATTGGAAAGAGGAATCATGGTTTAAACGCACAAGAAACAAGAAACAGTGGACTATTCAAGGACGAATACCATTAATCCTAATCATAGTGACTATTAATCTTCCACTTCAACATATTCTAGTTCGAACTGAGACTGTTACCAAATTTTATTCACAGATAAGTCAAGTAAAACATTAGACTGTAATATCAGAACTTAGACTTATATCAGAACTTAACAGTCATCAGAACATAATTTCTTAACTCGAAAAAGGAATGCCCATCTTAGTAAATACTCATACAAGTTCTGAGTTATAGACTTCAGAACTTAATCATTAGAACATGTAACTAGAACTTGTCCTCAGAATTAGTGCAAAGTGACACAATGACTGTTTATCTAAAATAACATAGACCACCACAGAAATTTTCATCATTCAGATGGAGTGATTAGTGTGTGCATTAAGCTAAATAACAGACAAAGAGTAAAGTCTGATTCACTTCAGTACATCTTAGAAATAAGGCATAACTAAAATTGTGCTAAGGAGCTGTCATTGTCCTGAAACCTACTGATGAATGAGTTTATGCTTGAGTCCACCTCAACTATTTTGTGCTAATTTTATGCATCTTTTGAAATTCTATTTTATAGTGGCTTCTCAGTGTAAGTGAGTCACGACTGTTTATCAGAATTTATGCTATTATCAGAGTATTTCTCCAGTAATCATAGAGTGTGAAAAGTCACCAAGAAAATATTTTGCTTTTCTAATGCATATTTACTTAACACTAGCAATGCACTTGGGTCGTCCCTTCCACATTTTTACTCTAGATCTCAAAGGAGTACCTGATTTTATTCTTTGATCTTTTTGCTTTTTCTTTTGATAAGTGAGGTTTATCAGCACTTAGTACATTCAGCAGTTTTACTAGTATCAGAACTTAACAGATGAGTAGCATTATTCTAATTTGTGACTTAGTAATAAGATATACAAAGTAAACTTAACTAAGCTCAATTATCAGAATTTGCTAGTGTCATAAGATTTCCACTGAAATAATTACTTCTTACATGGAATCATTTGTTTATTGAAGACTACTAGGTCAGTATCTAGCACAGTTATCCTCATAGGATTGAATAGGTACTAGAACAGTCATATCACTTATCAGAGTTTAGAAACATATATCAGACAATAGTCAGTACTTAAAGACATTTATCAATTAAGCACAGAATATACAATGAGATTAATTCTGTAAATACTGAGCATAAAGTCTGATAACACAGAACAAGTCTAAGCAGATTTAGAGAAAGAACCTGAAACCATTCCAAGTTCATTTATAAATCTTGTAAAAGTAGCTTCACACAGTGGTTTTGTGAAGATATCTGCCAGTTGTTGATCTGTGGGAACAAAATGCAATTCCACTGTACCTTCATCCACATGTTCCCTGATGAAGTGGTACCTGATGCTGATGTGCTTTGTCATAGAGTGTTGAACTGGATTACCTGTCATAGCAATAGCACTTTGATTATCACAGTAAATAGGGATTTTGAAATATGTTAACCCATAATCCAGTAACTGATTCTTCATCCAAAGAATCTGTGCACAACAGCTTCCTGCAGCAATATACTCTGCTTCTGCAGTTGATGTGGAAATTGACTTTTGTTTCTTGCTGTACCAAGAAACCAATCTGCCTCCAAGAAATTGGTAGCTTCCACTTGTGCTTTTCCTGTCAATTTTGCACCCTGCAAAATCTGCATCTGAGTAACCTATTAGTTTATAATCTGATTCTCTAGGATACCATAATCCCAGAGCAGCTGTTCCTTTAAGATACTTAAAGATTCTTTTTACAGCTGTTAAGTGAGGTTCTCTTGGATCTGCTTAAAATCTTGCACAAAGACAGGTAGCATACATGATATCAGGTCTACTAGCAGTTAGATAGAGTAGAGAGCCAATCATACCTCTGTAGTCAGTAATATCTATTGATTTACCGGTATCCTTATCCAGTTTTGTAGCAGTGGCCATTGGAGTGGATGCACTTGAACAATCTTGCATTCCAAATTTCTTCAGCAAGTTTCTGGTGTACTTGGTTTGACAAATAAAAGTGCCTTCCTCATTCTGCTTGACTTGAAGGCCCAGGAAAATAGCTAAGTTCCCCCATCATACTCATCTGATATCTTGACTGCATTAGTTTGGCAAACTTCTTGCAAAGT
The DNA here is from genome assembly GCF_009905375.1 of Apium graveolens. NCBI lineage: Eukaryota > Viridiplantae > Streptophyta > Magnoliopsida > Apiales > Apiaceae > Apium > Apium graveolens. Next base: position 147,595,433 of record NC_133656.1, on the reverse strand, counting down.
TTGTCATTTGTAGATCCAAAAATGATATCATCAACATAAATCTGGACCAGAAGTAAGTCCTTTCCATGGTTGAGGTAGAACGGTGTTTTGTCTATTGTCCCTCTGTTAAATCCACTTTCCAGAAGAAACTGAGCTAAAGTCTCATACCATGCTCTAGGAGCTTGCTTAAGTCCATAAAGTGCTTTATCAAGCCTGTAGACATAATCTGGATGTTTGGTATCTACAAAACCTGGAGGTTGTTCAACATATACCTCTTCCTCCAATTCTCCATTGAGAAAAGCACTTTTCACATCCATTTGAAAAACAGTAAACTTTTTGTGAGCAGCATAAGCCAAAAATATCCTTATGGCTTCTAACCTAGCAACTGGTGCAAATGTTTCATCATAATCAATTCCCTCCTGTTGAGAATATCCTTTTGCAACCAGCCTTGCCTTATTCCTTGTAATTATGCCATCACTGTCAGTTTTGTTTCTGAATACCCACTTTGTACCAACAACAGATCTATTCTTTGGTCTTGGCACTAGGGTCCAGACTTTGTTATTTTCAAATTCATTCAACTCTTCCTGCATTGCTTGCACCCAATCAGCATCTTGAAGAGCTTCTTCCACTTTCTTTGGCTCAGTCTGAGAGAGAAAAGAATTGTAAAGACATTCATTTGAAGTACTTGTTCTAGTTCTGACACCTGCATCAGGATTTCCAATTATCAAATCAGGTGTATGTGATTTCGTCCACTTCCTTGCAGATGGAAGGTTTTCTCTAGAACTGGATGCTCCCCCATGATCCATGCTATCTTCATTTTCATTTTCTGATGCTCCCCCTGAAACTATGCTCTCTGAGTTGGATTCTTCAGTATTTAGATTTTCAGCACTATCAGAACTTGGCTTATCAGAACTTGACGAATCAGAACTTGAAGAGCCAGATGTATGTTCTGATGTTTCTTGAGATGTGGTAGGATCTTGAGTATGCTCCCCCTGCATAGGTGCATCTTCCTTTGACGTAGTCACCACAGTTTCAATAACATCAGAGTTTAATCCATTAGAGTTTACAATATCAGGACTTAGACTGTCAGGATTTTCAGTATCAGAATTTGAGTCTTCATTTTCAAATCTCAGCTGATCATGGTCAATAAAATCTTCAAGACTAGTAATCTTCTTGTCATCAAAAGAGACATTGATAGATTCCATGACCACTTTTGTTCTCAAATTATAGACTCTGAAGGCTTTTGTGGAAAGTGGATATCCAACAAAGATTCCTTCATCAGCTTTTAGATCAAACTTTGATAGCTGTTCAGGATGAGTCTTGAGAACAAAACACTTGCATCCAAATACATGAAAATATTTCAGATTTGGCTTCTTTTTCTTCACCATCTCATATGGTGTTTTTCCATGCTTGTTAATGAGTGTTGCATTTTGAGTAAAACAAGCAGTCTGCACAGCTTCAGCCCAGAAATAGGTTGGAAGCTTTGCTTCTTCAAGCATTGTACGTGTAGCTTCAATGAGAGTTCTATTCTTCCTTTCAACAACTCCATTTTGTTGTGGAGTTCCAGGAGCAGAAAATTCCTGCTTTATTCCTTGGCTTTTGCAGAACTCTTCCATTATCAAATTCTTGAACTCAGTGCCATTATCACTCCTTAAAACTTTCACAGAATCTTTGACCATTTTATCCAGATGTTTGATATGATCAATCAAGGTTGATGCAGTTTCACTTTTTGTATGCAAGAAATATACCCATGTGTATCTGGTGAACTCATCCACTATGACCAACGCATACTTCTTCTTTGCAATTGACATGACATTTACTGGACCAAATAGATCAACATGTATTAGATGATAAGGCTCAAGAATTGATGATTCAGTCTTGCTCTTGAATGAAGATTTTCTTTGTTTGGCTTTCTGACATGAATCACAAAGACCATCAGGAGCAAATACTGTGTTTGGCAATCCTCTCACAAGATCTTTCTTGACCAGTTCATTTATATTGTTGAAATTTAAATAAGAGAGTTTCTTATGCCAATTCCAGCTTTCTTCAATTGATGCTCTACTCATCAGACAGATTGCAGAACCATCAGTACTTGTTGAAAGCTTAGCTTCATAAATGTTACCACGCCTGTATCCTTTCAGAACAACTTTGCCTTTAGATTTACTCACAATTTCACAGTGTTCTTCAAAGAAATCAACATGATAACCTCTGTCACAGATTTGACTTATACTCAGTAGGTTGTGTTTAAGTCCTGAGACCAGAGCTACTTGTTTAATTATGACATTTCCAAGATTGATATTGCCATATCCCAATATTTTTCCAATGTTGCCATCTCCATAAGAAACACTTGGACCAGCTTTCTCCACAAAGTCTGATAGCAGGGCCTTATTTCCAGTCATATGTCCTGAACATCCACTGTCCAGAACTAGAATATTTTTCCTGTTGCCCTGCAATCACAAAGACCACTAATTATTAGTTTTAAGGACCCAGACTTGCTTGGATCCTTTGGCCTTATTAAGTTTGTTAACATTTGCAGCGGATTTAGCATCAGAGTTTATGTTAACATTTTTCTTATCAGAATTTACACTATCAGACTTTGAATCAGAATTTACACTAGAAGGAACAATGGAAACTTTCTTCAAAGAAGGTTTTATTTGATAATAATCATAGTACAAACTATGATATTCCTTACAAGTATAAATGGAATGCCATAAACTACCACAATGAAAACAAGGATTTTGTGGTTTGTATCTAACAGATTGACTCTTAACTCCTGATTTTGAAGGTAAGGAGTTAATATTCTTATTCTTCCTGCAAAAAGAAGCCAGATGGTTAGAACTTCCACAGTTATAACATGTTTTCCTAGGAGCATCAGGAACAGGTTTATAATCATTGCTTTTATTCACACCTTCCTTTCCATTCCTATTTTTCTTAGGTGATTTTACCTTGTTTGCATTCTTAACATCTTTCAGCTTATGTTTAAGCTGCTTCTTCGTCATTAAGCCTATGTTCACTTCAGCTGTCTTTTCCTGTTTTAGTTTGTCAGAAGTTGATTCCTTTGTAACTTCTGATTTTTCATTTTCAGACTTTACAGTTACAAACTTAACAGGTTTTAACTTTGGCTTTTGCTTATCAACAGACTTAATTTCTTCAGTTCCTTTATCTTTCTTATCTTCTCCATAACCTAAGCCCTCTTTCCAGTTTCCACTACTTAGCAAATTTTGAGTTGTTTTGCCAGAGTTAGTCCAAGTCCTGATAATCTCTCTTTTCTTTTCTAACTCAGTTTTTAGAGATTCATTTAATGTTAGCACTTCATTCCTAACATAAAAAGCATCATCTCTATCCTTCTGAGTTTGATGGAACATGACTAACTCTTTTTCTAAGAAATCATTCCTTTTCTTAAATGCAAGATTTTCAGAAGTTAATCTTTCACATGTTAAAGTTTGATCTCTATAGCTAACAAACATGGTTTTAAGATATCTTCTCAAGTCATTAATATCATCAGTATGAAAAGCATAAGTAGTCTGAGGTACCTTTGTTTCAGTAGCTTCAGAACTGCTCTCAGCACTTTCTTTATCAGCATTTGCCATCAATGCATAGTTCTCCTCACTTTTAGAGTCTGAGGTGTCTGTCCAGCTTTTCTGCTTTGTGACAAGAGCCTTGCCTTTGTCACCCTTTACCTTCTTGCAGTCAGGAGATATGTGGCGTTTCTCACCACAGTTATAGCATTTAACATTGGTGTAATCTCCTCTGTCAGACTTTCTTCCTCTGCCTTCAGATCTTCTGAAATTCTTCTTATCAGAACTTATGCCTTTCCTGGAAAACTTCTTTCCCTTCCTGAACTTCCTGTATGCAATCTTTGTGATTCCTTTCATCATAAGAGCACACAGCTTCATCATCTCCTCATCAGCATCAGTCTCAGGCAAGCTTTCAGAATCTGAGTCATCATTACTCTCAGAACTTGATGACTCAGTATCAGACTTTATGAAAAGAGCTTTACCCTTGTCTTTCTTTGAGGAAGCTGCTTTGGGGAATTCTTCTTCAGCCTTAAGAGCAACTGTCCTTGACTTTCCTCCTTTCCTCTTGCTTCTTTGTTCCATCTCCAGCTCAGGAGTCTTGAGCATTCCATAGATTTCATCAAGAGTTGTTTCATCAAGATTGTAGTTGTCTCTTATTGTCGTTGCCTTCAAATCCCAGCATTCAGGAAGAGCTAACAGGAACTTAAGGTTTGAATCTTCAAGATCATACTCTTTATCAACCAATGACAAATCATTCAAAAGTTTGACAAATCTATCATATAAATCATTCAATGACTCATTAGCCTTTGAGTCAAAGTGTTCATACTCTTGAGTGAGTATTGTCTTCATGTTCTTCTTAATTGTGTCAGTTCCCTGACACCTTGTTTCCAGAGCATCCCATATCTCCTTAGCAGTCTTGCAGTTGATTACCCTGTTTGACATTACATTATCAATGGCACTATGCAGTAAGTGTCGTACCTTAGCATCCTTAGCAATTGATGCTATGTCTTCAGCAGTATAATCACTCTTCTCCTTTGGTACGGTCTTTGCTGCTTCACCTGCAACTGCAACAGCGAGCTTGGTTGGTTTGTGAGGGCCTTCCTTGATTCTATCAAGGTATTCTGGATCTGTTGCTTCCAGAAACATGGTCATCCTTACCTTCCATATGGGATATTCAGATGGTCTCAGTATGGGGACTCTGATGGTCTCATACCGACTCTGAATTTGTGTCTTTGGTGGTTCCTCAGTTGTGGTAGGCTTAGTTGGAGTTTCTGTGTCCGACATGATTGTGTTTGGATCTTTAACTGTATGTGTGTTAACAGAGTAGCTCTGATACCAATTGTTAGGTCACACACACACTGTAGAGGGGGTGAATACAGTGTATAGTACACTCAAATCGAACTTTAAGAACTTAAGTAACAGAAAACAAACTTTATTGAAACAATAAACTCTGTTACAGTATGGAACTTTTACCTCTCAGTGATGAACAAATATCACGAGAGCTGCTAGGATTACAATGAATAATCTTCTCTAATAATGATAACACTTATAGTGTAAACCCTATGTCTGTGTTTATATACTACACAGTTACAAGATAATCGCTAATTGATATGGAATATAATTCTGCTTCCTAAAATATATCAATCAGATATCTTTTCTTCCAAGTATTCCATTCTTCACGGAATTCCTTCTTCATGCATATCTCTTCTTATGTTTATCTCAATCTTCTTTCCTTTAATCAGCTACTGTCCTTATCTGATTATCCTTCAGCACTTAAGTTCTGATATTTATCTTCTAATGATTATCTCCTGATAACATACGTACTGATATCCTTAAGTCCTGACTTCCAGTATAAGTACTGATCAACAGTTAAGTACTGATTTATCCTGTTCAGTAAGATCTGAAAGCTAAACATAAAACATATTAGCCATGACATTATCAAATATATCTAACAAAGACTTTGTCAGTGTGGAGAATGTCACGGATCTTGTTGCTGATTACCATGTGTTACATGTGGCGACTACATCAAGTTTGGATGAAAAGGATGAACCAGTTACAAAAGAAGCTATGGTAGAGAAGCATGAAGAAAGACAGTCACTTGATGATAAATTCTTGGTTGTTGAAGAAAATCAAATAGATACATCTCTTAAACTTGTGTGTCGTGACATGGTTGAAGAGAAAAAGGTACTCGAGGATATGTTCCAAACTAAAGAGGTTGTGTACAAGGAAAACAACATCATCATCGTGGAACACATTGATTTTCTAGGGGTAGAGAACTTGTTGAATGCACCTATCTCAACAAACTATCTTATTCTTTCTAGTTTACTTCCTAAGATACTGGTCATGGAATTGCAATTCAAAGCTTTCAAGTTCTACGATAAATCACCTCGTTGTATGCTTATTCTTAAATACTTTAGAACTCGAGGGCGAGTTTTCTTCAAAGGAGAGGAGAATGATGAGGATCAAGGAATGAATATGTTAATTTGGATTTGGTTTTGTGTGCTCGTGGTGGTGTTCAATTGGAGAGGACGCAAACATGGGTTATGCAGCTTACTTGGACAACAAGGAATAAAGGAGCGATTCATGAAGTTGGACAAGTAGTTGATTATTATATAATAATTAATTTGAATTTTGCCTACAAGTTTTTACCTTTCACTTGAAAGGGTTTTTCTTGTTTTAAGCACTTAGGATTTTATTTTCCTATTTGGATTTGGTTTTTGTCTTTTTTCTATTCGGATTTGGTTTTTAAATTTGTTTCCTGGAAGGATTCAGATATTGGCTAATTCAAGCTGATATTGAATTTCTCTCGGAATCCTATTGGGTTTGGGTTATTGTCTAAGCCTATAAATACCCTTCTCATGTAATCTTTTAAAGGAGACAATGGATGATATAAAACTTTTGTTTTGAGATAAACTATGAGTAGATTTTCTTCCCTCTAAACTTCAATTACTGGATTGTTTTGAAGGTTAGATTCGAATTACTTAGTTTCTGGATTGATCTAAGCAATTTGAGATTCAAAGTTCACGTTTTTGGATTGATCGTGTTCTTTTGAAATATCCTCTTCTTCTCTTATCCCTTTTCTTCTTCTTCTTTTCTTTCTTTGTGGAGAGATCCACATCAGCGTCCCATCTAACTCCTATCACACAGACAGGTATACCTTGTGCCCCTATAGTTAGGGTTGTTCATCTCAGTCAAAATAAAAGAATATCAAAGGAATCCAAAATCAAATGAATAAAACTGAAAAGATTTCAAAGCTGATATTTCTGAAGGAAATGAAATCCAGAGAACAAAATTCTGGCACAAAATGAATAAGTGTTGTCACATCACCAAGAAACTATCCACCAAATAAGAAAAGTGGAATTAAATTATAATAACTTGGCAGAGCTATCAAAACCTGAAAAATAGGCTTCATGACAGCCTATAGCACATTTAAAACACATTTATGATTGAAAATGAGTGTTAGGGAATATATCCTCTAACAATTACTTCTTTTTGAGAGATGTTAAAAGGAATTATAGAAAGAGAAGGCATTGCCAAGGTCTTAATATTATCTTCTATTTGAACTCTTCGGTTGACTCGTCATACGATTCTCGACACTTCTCCATATTCCAAGGATCTCGATAATCTTCATCGTTGTCGGATTGTAGTAACCTCGAAAGATTCTAAAATAGAGGTTTGCAGCTTCCCGGAGTTCCATCCAGCTCAGCACAACCATCCCAAACGAATGCACCTATCTTAATTTACTCGTTGGTACTATATCCAATAGTCCAATAGGAACTCGATATGAGCTCAAACGTCCTCACATAGCTATACACACTCCTACACAGTCTCGTTTCTAGTTTACTATAACCTCAGCTCTGATACCAACCTGTAACGCCCCCAAATCCGGGGTCAAGGGATTTGGTCGTCACTATAAAACCTCAATCCAAATTAACCTGTTAAATCAAAATGCAAATGCCAGCGGGAGATATTTAGCATCTATGACCCCAAACTAATCCAAGATCTTTAAAGGTTACAGTTCTAGAAACAAGATATCCAAATTCCACAAATAAATTTTCACTTTCTTTTAAAACTATTTTCAATAATTCCAAACCTTAAAACTTAACCCGCTAGAATTACTTCGAAAAGAAGTATACTAGGCCCAACTATAATAACACAATTATAATATAATATAATATAAACAACTTTATACAATAAAACTTACACTAGTGCGCAAACCCTGGACCAACCACCTTTCAAGATCTTCTTCTTTGCTTCCTCGAATTATGCGGCTAAACAGCGCAAGTTAATCCTCTCTGGAGGTTAAATTTAAAAACAGGCAAGTATGAGCGAAAGAAATGCTCAGCAAGTTTATTATAATATATATATGGTTGTTTTGATATAAAACCGACATCTACATTAGAGCAGAACATTTGAAATCATAATTGCTGAATCAGAAAATTTATTAAAGAATCAGATAATTGTTTCTCACTGTATTTAAAACTCTTTTTTGATATTTTCGAGCGAAATGCTTCAGCAATACTTTGAATCTTGACGAGAATAAAACTCGTAAAACAGTGTTTACGGAAATATTGTAAACAACAATAACAAGAAGCAATAATTTTGGATTGAATCATTAACTTTATTCAAAACCGAACTCTTGATATTAATACTCATTTTGTTGTCATATCAAATTAGATATCAATACGAACTTTGATGCTCACAACATCCCATACTGAAGTCAACACCAATCATCTATACTAATACCACCTTTGATATTTAACAACAAAGTAAGTATCCACCTCAATCAGAAACTGAATCAAAACTGTATTTTACCTTTTATCCAGAACAGAAACAATTGATAAATTATTTATTCTATGAATATAAAAATGATATGATAATTTAGATTGGGATCATTCTCCGACGGACGTACTATCATATGCTGATCAGCCCGTGTGATAGCACTGGGTCATGATTCGTAGAAACATGTCCCCAAACCACGAGTACTCAAATAAAAAGGTAATATACCTGCCTGTGGCAAAAATTGTGTCATAATATTTCATATGACACTTAGAAATAGCCCTCCCCTTGACCGTCCGTCCCGGTCACTTACGCAATTATGATCCAATCTTAAAACGTTTTATTGAGAAAAAAGGTCATAATAATTGACACCCGAGATAATTTTATTCCCCCATTTACTTGGGTAGGAATATTCGCAACCAAATCATCTTTCTCAAAATCCAAAACATTTGTAAATCCAGTGATTTGATAAGTAAAATCACTTAGCTATTCTGAACATAGAATAGTAGAAGAGTACTTGCATAAACAGAATCATTTAATTCAGCGATATGTAAAACATTTATCTATTCCGAACTGAGAATAGGGAAAACAATACTTGCATAATGAGATTCAAAATAAATATCACTTGAACAATAAGTGATGATAGGGATACTTGCCTTTTGGTTTTTAACAGTTAGTCACACTCGTAGAAATGCAATTATCTCAGTCTGGCATCTCAAGGCATCACCGTCTTTTACTTCGCTAAATCTCTGATCTGCTGCTCATGCAGTGCTGCTACTCAATATTCCATACTAATCAACTCTTCATCCATTCCATCTGGTCCTGATTGTCTTGAAAGACTCGTATCTATAATTATAAAATATCATTTTAATCGTCTAAACGATAATTACTCGACGAACTGCGCGTCAAAATCCTATCGTCTACCCATACGATAGCCCACACATAATTACAGCAGTCAACACAAGAATCTTGACTCATGTACGCACATAATTCACATAACTTATAAACTCATAATCTACGTATCACATAATTCATACAACATATGACTCGGTTCACCAAAAGGTCCGACTAGGTACGTTTAAAACTGAAATCGGGTTAAAAATATGATTTATCGATCAAAAATCGACTCAGAATAACTCGCAAATCAAACGACCTTTCAATACAAAATAAATTAGGTCTCAAAAGTATTTTTATTGAAAGCGGAATATTTTTCTGACTCTATACGCGTTCGTTTCGTATTAAACGGAAGAACGATTTATTTATTACGAATAAAATAAGAATAATTGGAAATAAATCAATTAATAATAATATTAATTGTTTTGTAAATACTCAAACATATTTTTTTTAAGCTCAAAATAATTTTAGAATATTATTTGGCTCAATTATAAATAATTACACTCCATTTAACTATTTATAAATAAAATTAATTGATTAAATAAATTAATCAATTAATTAAATGAATAAATAATTAATCAAAACAAATTATAAATAATTGAATCAAATTATGATTTTCAAAACTAATAAAATATAATAATTTGAAATCAAAATAAATATTTAGAAATTTTTTCGAAATAACGTCTTTGTAAAACGGACTTTTCCCGGGGTCATACCCCTCAAAATCAATCCCACACAACACAATTCAACTATACTCTAATAAAATCAATAAATTTAAAACACACAATAATTTATATTTAACGTATAAACACGCCAAAAGCGACTTCTATAACAACTTCTAAAAATTATGAAATAAATATAAAAACACTAACATGCTATAATATACACAAGTATGAAAGCAGAATTTCGAAATCGTTACCCAAAATAAAATTCTGATCACCCCGAAGAGAATATCTGATATCCGGAAAATATCTCCAGAAAAATCCGAGATTAATAGCGATAGATATATATACGCTGAGATGCCATGTGTAGTAATCACCGCCTCCAAACTCTTTTTCTATGACCCGAAATTAAATTAAAATGGAAAATATGCTCCGGAATTTTCTTCTCAAAACCTCGAAATATATATACATATGCGTAGGTATTGAAGCGCTGATCGTTTATATATATAATAATTGAAATTTGGATAAAAGGTTTGTAAGATATGAATTTTTGAATATTCAAAATATATACGGTTAGAAGAGATACAGAGAAAAGAGAGAGACAGAAGAGGGAGCGTGTGCGCGCAGAAAAGTGTTGGGGGGGGGGGCGAGTGAACAAGTGAGAGGGGGTGGGGCGGTCAGGGTAATTAGGATTCTTTTTCTTTTAACCAAAAATTAATATGACATAATTAAAATTAGCCCAAAATTAATAAATAGCGGGGAATAATATTTGATCAAATAAATATAAAATTTATATCAAAATATCCTAAATATTATGAATATTCCAAATATGTGAAAATATAAAATATTTGGAAGTCCCACGATTTTATAAAAATAAAAATCTGATTTTGTGGGGTTTGATATCCCGGTAGGGGCCCGGTCCGATAATTTTTTTTGAAACCGAAATATTTCTAAAATTCTCGGAATATTTAAAAACTAATAAAATAAAATTTTCATAATTTTTAAAACATTTATAAATCGCGCGTCATATCCGCATTTTACGATTTACCGAACAAACGTGCGGGTAAATATAACCCGAAAAATTTCCGAAATAATTTTAAAATTCTCCAAATATTTAAATACTAATAAAATATAAGTTTCATGATTTTTGAAATCTGGAATTTAATACTGAATTTACACTCATATATCGGATCAAAAAATAGATTATTTAGCCGCTAAGTAACTATAAAAATGATACAATTTAATACCAGATTTGGATAATTATCAAAACCGAACTTCTTATAAAACACCCTATGAGAAAATATTGTAAAAATATCCCGTCTCTCGAGAATACGGGTTTTATTGATCTACCGAAATGATTAGCGTATCGAAAATTTTGCGTCGGGACGCGCACGGGTCAAACCGTACTCCGGATTGAAAAAGTTAAAACGCGGAAAATGTCCGGAATTACCAGATTAGGTTAGAAAAGGATTTTTTGAAGAGTTTCGGGTTGTAAAAACGCATAAACGGTTGATGTTGGACGATTCCCGGCTTTATAAAATAGTTTTATAATTACTCAGAAAATAATTATTATATCTATAAATCCTTATAAAATCATATAACACTCCAAAAATTACCAAAAAAATACCAAAATTATTTATACTTTATTCTGGACATATAAAAATCAAGATACTTACACTTTATCACATATAAACACCCAAATATAAATATCAATCAACAGATGATTGACAAAAATTCCCATTATAATCACATAATAATTATTTGTTGATAATAATAATTGCACGATATTTCCCAGATATTACAAAACAATTTCAATTTACCGATATCAATAAGATCGGCTTTTAAATAACTTTTGAAAATTATACATTTAAGTAAATATTTTTAGGAATTAACAAGGATCGATATAACACTTAATAATTAGCACATTACCATTTAATAACACCAACTTGTCAAACAAGAATAAAATATCCACCATTTTATTCCTTCTAAATCATAAATGCACATATATATATTCAAATAATAATTATAATAATTCTAAAAATACCGAATATTACATTCACCATCTAAGGTGGGACTCCTCTCGCTCTCTTTTGCCAATCCTGAAGAAATGGATTGCATATTTTCACTCTTTTCCTCTCCTTTTTCCTGGGAGCAACCCAGACTCTCACTCATAACACTCTCTTCCCTCAATCCTAAGAGTGACTGTACAACCACTAAGTATTCTGCACTGGAGATAATAGATGAAATTTGAAGTTGTGCAGAGACACCCGACGGATGAGGAATATCCATCGGGTTAGCAGTTTGACTATCCGACGGATAAATGCTGTTAAGCTTATCCGTCGGGATACATCATGTAACACCCCCAGATCCGGGGTCGGGGATCCGGGTCGTCACGGTCTTTCTTTCCACAATATCACTTCACTTAATTAATAATAATAACCTTATGCTGTGACCCCACACTAACACACACCACAACCTGTTATAGTCTCAGAGATGAAATTTAAATAAGTACAAGTCTTTGAATCCACAATTTAAAAGTTATTACAACCCAAAATGATTACTTGATAAATTTACAGTTAATTGCCGTTATCTGCCACAAGTTATAATTATACATAATTGATTCTCAAAAGTAGATGGTCTGATCTACAATAGATCTACCTCTGCAGCTATAGCAGCTACAACATCAACGGGAAGACGCGGGACGCTTCCCACGCGCTTGCGCTGGGTCTGCTGGAGTCTGGCCATCTTTCCTAACTGTTGTTGTGTGATGAAGAAATAAAGCAAGGGTGAGTAGCAAGCCAACCAAAATAATATGTATAATGATTAACAATATATGAGCCTTCTCATAGCACTCATGAAAGTCTTGGTCAAAAGAAATGAACCAAGTTGATATCTTAATGCGATGAAGTCGCAAAATATTCAGTATATATATATATACATATATACTTTTCAAAATATGGGAAGTCCTCTTCCATGCATAATACACACAGAGTTCCAGTTTATAACTGTATATATAAAAAATATTGTTGCAAGGTGATCTCATATATCTAACCTTGTCTCAACGTTTTTCCGAAAATCTTTGTCATTCATAAGACAATCATTAACTAGATATAAGTTTAAAAGATGAAGTTACAAGATACCCCAAAATACTTATATCTTTTCCAAATACTACTTGAACTACCACCATTCAAGTTATAATCAGTTTCAAAGGTTCATCACATAGATGAGACTACAAGACAAGATTTGAATAGATTCAATCTTTGAATATCATTATAAATAATGAAGTTACGAGATACTTCATTAAGTCCCGATATATAAATATATTCATATATATCTCCCATACATTTCCTGAAAACCTCTGTCATGTAAAGTATGAACAGAGTTGCAATATCCAATGAATTTGGAAGGAAAAGAATTTTGGCATAAACCAGATATCTTGCTGATCAGGCAAAGATACCAATAAGTAACCTTTTCTACTGTAGATGGATGAATTCCTCACCGGTCATCACCCTGGCCGCATTAGGACCTCGCGCTAGACCGTTACCCGGCCACTCACGCGTTGATGGACTGCCACCCAGCCACTTACACTTTGATAGACCGTACCCCGGCCTGTCGCTTATGCCGACTCAATTAGATGGGCTTACTTCCCGAACATTGGGCAAGTAATCAATTCATTCATCAAAACAGCAACCTTGTTGCGAATATAAAATACACCACAGAGCCGGATCCCTTAGATTTTTGAGCGAGTATTCAAGTCCCCTTAAAATGGAAGATCTTGAATTTGGAAACAAGTTTTGGGATCCTCTCTACCTTTTAAATTCATTTTGAAGACTCGAAAACATTTTTAAGAATGTTTGGAGTAATGCTGATTTAATAAAATAAATCAGTCCCAATATGAAAGAAATATCTGAATATTATTATTTAAATAATATTCCCATAAAGAATAATTGAGGTAGAAGTTGGAAAACTTATACTTGAATGAATAGCAATTAATCAAGGATATACTTATACGAAAGTAATATCTTTATTTGAATAATCAAAAATAAGTTTGATTATTGACACCTTATTCTTTAATAAAATAAAGAATATATTTCAGTAATAAGCGGAGTCATAATACCTCGAATGAATATTATAAATAATATTCATTAAATAAAATAAAGGAGTCATACATTCTCAAATGAATATCCAAGTAATATTCAATAAATAATATAAAGGAGTCATAAGTCCTCGAATGAATATTCAAGATAATATTCAATAAATAATATAAAGGAGTCATAAGTCCTCGAATGAATATTCAAGATAATATTCATTAATAAAATAAAATTATCGAATAAACCTTATTCGATTAATAGTTTTGAAAACTATAACCATATATATATAAATATATATATATATATATATATAAAATCTACTCGGGATCCTCGACTCCCGGTTTTAGAAAATGTTTTCACCTTTGGGTCCCTATACTAAGGGTACACGCAACTACTGCTTATCTCTAGCATAGGTATTATGCAACTATAAGCATCGAAATCAACAGATAGATAACCAGATTACGAAACAGACATGCATATATACCATATCAGCATGCTCCAATATATCGCAAAATTTGCTAATAACAATCATGCACTTATCACAAGATAATGCATATACATATATTTACATCACAACAACAGTTATAACGGGTAGAAAACTTGCATGAGCGACTGGGGGTTACGAATGGCTCGGGACGAGTCTGGTAACCTATAAGCAACAAGTAAGTTGGAATTAAACCAAAGTCACTTGTAAATCTATACTCTAACCAACTCAGACTCTAACGCTCGTTTTGCGCTTACTGATTTGCTTAAGTCACCCGGGTACCCTCGGCTCCACCATTTTTAATAATTTAACCTTTACGAGTTTTAAAGAGATTCCTTCGCGAGTGTCTTACCAACTGCCTAACACACTTATCATAATTTTTTCATACATTAATTAACCCTTTTTGGTCTTTAACCTATGTTTCAAAGTAAGGCGAGGGGAAAAGTTTCGTTCGCGAAACGCCGTTACTTGAAACGGTCGTTTCTCCTAAACCGTGCATCGGAATCGAACGAACTACATATCGAAACGAAGCTCGTAACATGAGCTATCTAGACATGGCAATGGTCATAATCTATCAGGGGGTTCTCGGGTCCTAATGTTATGCACAAAAACAGTCTAAAGAAAATCGGACGTTACGACGGCTATGTTTACGCGATTTCCCAATGATTAAACTACTCCAATTAACCACCAACCAACTCATAACCATCAATACAACAAAACTTCACCTAAACCATACCACATCAGTCCATAATCTCCAAGGTTTTCAACTCAAACAACCACAATCAAGACCTATGAACTATAATCAAGCTTCAATTACCAAAACACTTCCAAATCAAACCAAACTACTAATAATCACAATCCATGCTTCTCATTTCACAACACCAACCATTAAACTTACTAACAAATAAAGTAAAGGCTAGGGTTTGAAGTTTATACCTTCCTTGGGAGGTGTTAAGTTTCTAGGAAGCCTTAGGGAGCCTCCTACAAGCTTGATCTTTCCAAAGAAATCAAGAACACAAAGTTAGGCTTTGAAGTTTCTAAAAGTCCGATTTAAAGAACTGTAAAAAATGAGGGTCTTACCATGATTATTTGGACGAGACTTGTGAACAAGAGTTGTAGGCCATCTCAATACCTTTCCAATGAGCTATAGAACACAATATTTGAGTGAGAAATGAAGGAGATACAGCAGTTTTAGTGTGCTGGTTCTGTTTTGGCCGAGAGCATGAAGAACAATGCCTTGGTTTCTTTTTGATTTTGATGAAAAATAATTTGCTTGGCTTGGTTGGTTTGATTTTTGTGTTTGTTTTAGTAAATTACCTAGTTGCCCTTGATTTTGTGTGGTTAAAAAGCCACCACATCTCCTTCCTTCCCATGTCATGCTTGTGTCATCCTCATGATGTCATCCTCCCC
Source organism: Apium graveolens (assembly GCF_009905375.1). NCBI lineage: Eukaryota > Viridiplantae > Streptophyta > Magnoliopsida > Apiales > Apiaceae > Apium > Apium graveolens. The sequence goes on along the minus strand of NC_133656.1, from coordinate 147,579,616 downwards.
TCCTTGTCCTCTTCTCATTGGTTGGGTGACATCATCCTCTCTAATCCCTTTGATTAACTTCCTAATTATTTGCCTAATGACCGCTGATCTGTTATACAGTTCGTTTAACTTTCGTTTTCGTTTATCGTTTGAGGGATCATACCCGGGATCTTATTACTTAGGTTCCCTTAACCTTTCTCAATACATTATATTCCTTTTTATGATCCTCTATTATAATCCTTTAATTTAAATCCTTTTATCCTGTTACCTTATACTCAATTCTTTCCGTATCTATTGGATTTCCGGGAAAAATCAAAGTGTTCGGATTTGGATTCTGACGATCTTTACATACACTTATATCCCATATAAAGTACTAATAAAATCTCAGAATATCCATACCAGAACCCCTACATAGTGTGGCATGAAAAATTTTCTCATTCAGCTAAAACACTATTCATAAGGGTTACAAAAAGTTCAAAATTTTGGGAGTTATTACACATCACTACTCGACGGATGAGCAATATCCATCGAGAGAGTATAAATGAATGAACTTGGAATTGAAACTATTGTGGACTCTGTGCTGATGGATGAGATTTTGGGCACAGATGTTGCAACAGTTCCTGAAAGAATTGGCAAGTGAGCCAACAAATCATCGAAAAGATGATGCTCACTTGCACTAGATTTTGGCTTCCCCAACAAAGTTAAAGAAGGGGAATCAGGAATTGATGTGTTGATCATATCCACATCCAGAGAGTTTGTGGGAGAATTTGGTGTTTGAGGTGCTTCTATAACTAATGATTTTGGCTGTGACTCCACATTTATTGGAGCCACACCAAGCTGAATTTGTAAAGGTGCAGTGACTGTATCTTTAGTACCAGTTTGCACAGTATGTGAACCCGGTGCATCCCCAAAGGTTTTGGATTTCTTCTTTCTCGTATAAGTTTGGGGTGAGCTAGTGTCCCTTACCCTTTTGACCTGTGCTCTTGGTTGAGAGCTTTGTTCAATAGTCACATCCTTTTGGGAGGATACAACTAGAAATGAGCTTTTATCCCTATTAATCACTGCAGTTTGTTGGGAAACTACAGTGTGGCTAGGCTGGGAACCACTCAACTCTCCATCCTTATCCTTAGGGTTTCTTTTATGTTCACCCTGTCCCTCACCTACCTTTGCCACCTTCACACTCCCCTATTTAGTTTTGGTGGATTTTACAATTGGCATCTTTTGAGAGATACCAGAGGGGGCTTTCTTTGACTTGGATTTAGAAGTTTTGGATTTGGCAGCTTGGGTAGGCAATTGTTGGGTCATTGACACAGTTGCCATAGCTACACTAGATTGCAAAGAAATTTGTGAGGTTGGAATAGTAGAGACAAATGAACTTACCTCACTTACCTGAGGTGCTTCCATTACAGGGAAATAGAAGAGTGGCACCTCCTTGTGATGGTTTGCCCTGTTTAAATCTACAATAAATCTTCTCTCTTGAACCGAACAATCTAATTTGTTGTTTGGGTTCTCAAGCACAATTTCCTCAGAGAGGCGGTTAGCTAGCATCATGAAAAATCTAGCATAATAAACATTTTTACCCCTCTTATTTAACTCCCCTAATTTAAACCCCAACTCAAACAAAAGAAGATCACTAAAATTAAAGAACTTATCTGTAACTAGCCTGTAGAGCATGTTAAGCATAAAAATATTGACAGAATCAAAATTACTGATTTTACCAGAAAAGACCTTGGTAACTACATCACACATGAAACTCCATTCTTTCCTAAGACCCAACTCCCAATATCACTAAACTTAGAAGTGGAGAGTGCATAGTTCATGGAATTAAGCACATTAACAATATCAGTATCTGTGTGTGGTGAGGTCACAGTATTATCAGGAATTTTGAAACATGTTTTAATAATATCACTATTGATACATAATTCCTTACCTTTAATAGTGAGGGTGATGGTCTTATCAGTCGAGTTGTATGAAGCAGTAGTCCACATCTCTTCAACAAACTCACAGAAGATGGTGGGTGATTCTAGCATTGCATAGCTGAATTTACAGTTCTTCACAAAATCCATCATTTTATGGTAGTCACTTGAATGTTGAATCCCCTTGTTTACCAAAGCCGTGAAGTTGTTTTTCTCATAGAAGTATCCAGTTTGTGACATGATCTTGACTACTGGTACCATTGTTAGAGAGTGGAAATTGCAGAGATAGAGATGATAGTTGCTTTTGAGAGAGAGAATTTAGAGCAAATAATTTGAGAATGATAAAAGAAAAGTAATGGAAATGAAATAAGCTTTTATACTATCTCAAAAATAACTGTCAAAAATAATAAAGTAAAATAAAGTAACCAATGAAAATTGCCCAAAATAGCCGTTTAAAAATAAACTGTAAAAATTCCATCAATTATCCGTCGTGTTATGCTTACAAACTGTAAGTATACTCGATGGATAATGTTCAGGAAATTAATGGCTAAGATTGAGACATTTCGACGGATGAGGATAAACTATTATCCGTCGAGTTATTAAATATTCCAGAAAAATAATTGACTTTTATTTACAAACAATATTCCGACGGATGATCAAACTCGATGGATAAAGATCATCCGTCGAGATGTAAATTTTGACTTTGCCAAAATTCCATCTAAGACTGAAAAATCAATTAAATTTCTGGCTGCATAACAACTTGTAAATTATCTGAAAAGATTTAAGAATAATTAAGCATACCTAACTCACTTACCAACCTTGAGAAGGTGGATTCATCCAGTGGCTTGGTAAAAATATCTGCAAGCTGCTTTTCACTTGGAACAAAATGTAGTTCCACAGTACCATTCATTACATGTTCCCTTATGAAGTGGTACTTGATGTCTATGTGCTTTGTCCTTAAATGTTGCACTGGATTTTCAGTGATGGCAATTGCACTTGTGTTATCACAGAAAATGGGAATTCTTTCCACTTGCAGACCATAGTCTAGCAATTGGTTTTTCATCCATAAAATATGTGCACAACAACTGCCAGCAGCAATATATTCAGCTTCAGCTGTGGAAGTAGAAACGAATTGTGCTTTTTACTGAACCAGGACACAAGCTTGTTTCCTAGAAATTGACAGGTTCCTGTTGTACTTTTTTCTATCAATTCTACAACCTGCATAATCTGCATCTGAATAACCAGTTAGATCAAAACCAGAATCTCTAGGGTACCAAATGCCAAGTTTTGGTGTTCCCTTGAGATATCTAAAAATTCTATTAATAGCTACTAAGTGAGATTCTCTAGGATCAGCTTGTAATCTAGCACACAAACATGTAGCAAACATTATATCTGGCCTACTAGCTATTAAGTACATAAGTGAGCCAACCATGCCCCTATAACTTGAAATATCCACAGACTTTTCAGTAATGTTTAATTCAAGCTTAGTTACAGTGGCCATGGGAGTTTTTGCAGATGTGCAATCCATTAGATCAAACTTCTTTAAAAAATCAAAAATGTATTTAGTTTGACTAATGAATATTCCATCACTAACTTGCTTAACTTGCAAACCAAGAAAGTAAGTTAGTTCTCCCATCATACTCATTTCATACTTACTTTGCATCAATTTGGCAAACTTTTTGCAAAGTTTTTCATCTGTCGAGCCAAAAATAATGTCATCTACATAAATTTGAACAAGTATACTAGAGCAATTAACATTTCTAAACAATAAAGTTTTATCTACAGTACCTCTTGTGAAGTGACTTTCCAAAAGGAATTTTGATAAAGTGTCATACCAGGCTCTAGGTGCTTGCTTAAGTCCATAAAGTGCTTTCAAAAGATAGTAGACATATTCTGGAAAATTTGGATCTTCAAAACCAGGAGGCTGACTGACATAGACTTTCTCCCCCAAGTCTCCATTCAGAAAGGCACTTTTAACATCCATTTGATAGACCTTGACATTGGCATGGGCTGCATATGCTAAGAAGATTCTGATGGCTTCAAGTCTTGCAACAGGAGCAAATATTTCATCAAAATCTATTCCTTCTTGTTGACAATAGCCCTTAGCAACCAATCTAGCTTTATTCCTGACTACTATGCCATTTTCATCCATCTTATTTCTGAATACCCATTTGGTGTCAATTGGATTCTTTCATCTAGGCTTGGGTACCAGCTTCCATACCTTATTCCTCTCAAATTGGTTTAGCTCCTCCTGCATAGCTAAAATCCAATCAGGATCCAACAAAGCTTCTTTTACCTTCTTTGGTTCTTCCTTAGAAAGAAAGCTGTTGTACAGACATTCTTCTTGAGTTGCTCTCCTTGTTTGAACTCTAGAAGATACATCACCAATGATGAGCTCAAAGGGGTGATCCTTTGTCCATTTTCTTTGTTGAGGTAGATTAGCTCTAGATGAAGAGGCCTCATTGTTTTATTGATGTGTGATTGAGTTTTGATTGTTAGAAACTCCCCCTGAGTTAATGGATCTTTGATTTGAGAAGGGAGAGCTTTCTGTAGGTGATCTATTCTGACTCCCAGCTTCTTTTGATGACCCGACGGATGGTGAATTTTGAATACTGACGGATGAGGCTGGTTGTCTCCCGACGGATAAGGCAGATTGTCTCCCGACGGATGAAGCATTTTGCAACTCGACAGATGTTGAATTTTGTGCTTCATTTGTAATGGATTTTTCTGCATTATCCTTTGATACTGTTTCTTGATCACTTTCATCATCACTATCATCACTAACCATCTCCATATTGTCAAATTTTAAACTCTCATGGTAATCTCCATCTTGCAGTCCTTCAATCTTTTTATCATCAAACACAACATGTATTGATTCCACAACAATGTTGGTTCTTAGATTGTAGACTCTATATGCTTTACCAACAGCATATTCAACAAAAATTCCTTCATCTGCTTTAGCATCAAACTTTCCATTCTGATCAATTTGATTTCTCAAGATATAACATTTACAGCCAAAGACATGAAGAAAATTTAGAGTTGGCTTCTTGTTCTTGAACAATTGGTAGAGAGTCTTGCATTTTGCTTGATTAATCAGAGAAATATTCTGAGTGTAGCATGCAGTATTTACAGCTTCAGCCAAGAAATATTCTTCCTTTCTACTACTCCATTTTGTTGTGGAGTTCTTGCTGCTGAAAACTCATGCAAAATCCCATTTTCTTCACAAAATGCTCTCATGACAGAATTCTTGGACTCAGTTCCATTGTCACTTCTGATTCTTCTAACTTTTAAATCAGGATGATTATTGACTTGCCTTATGTGATTGATGATGATTTCACTAGCCTCATCTTTATACTTTAGGAAATATATCCAAGAGAACTTTGAGAAATAATCTACAATTACTAGGCAAAATCTTTTCCTTGAGATGGACAACACATTGACTGGTCCAACAAATCCATGTGTAGCAGTTATAAAGGTTCTTCAATTATTGAATCAAGCTTCTTCCTGAATGATGCTTTGATTTGCTTTCCTTTTTGGCAGGCATCACACAATCCATCCTTAGAAAACTCCACTTGAGGAATGCCTCTTACCAATTCTTTCTTTACTAGTTCATTCATGGTCTTGAAGTTTAGATGGGATAGCTTCTTGTGCTATAGCCAACTTTCATCCTAACTTGCTTTGCTGAGAAGACAAGTAACAGATTCTGCATTTGATGAGTTGAAGTCAGCCAGATACACATTTCCTTTTCTCACACCAGTGAGAACCACTTTAGTGCTCCTCTTGTTAGTCACAACGCAGGCTTCTGAGTTGAAGGTTACTGAATTGCCTTTATCACAAAATTGGCTGATACTCAGCAAATTATGCTTGAGACCATCCACTAAGGCAACCTCCTCAATGATGACATTGTCTTTTGAAATCAAGCCATATCCCACAGTATAACCCTTGTTGTCATCTCCAAAAGTAATACTAGGGCCAGCTCTCTTCTTGAACTCTGTGAGCAGGGTAGAATCACCAGTCATGTGTCTTGAACAACCACTATCCAAGTACCATAGATTCTTTCTGTTTCCCTGCACACATCAAAATCAAATCAAGTTGATTTTGTTACCCAAGTTTCTTTGGGTCCTGCCTTGTTAGCTTTCTTTTTCTGTTTCTTAGGTTTGATCTCATTTGACTTGGGAATTTCATATTCATCCTTAGTCATTTGAGTTGTACCTTTGAAACCATTCATTACAGCAGAATTATCATGCATATTTTGATTAATAAGGAATGGCATGCTATTAGTAAACATGTTATTCCAGTAAGGCATGCTAAATGGCATTTGTGGCATACTAAATGCAGCATAATAAGGATTAGGTGCAAATGGCATATTAGCAAACTGTGCACTCATATTCTGTGTAGACATAGCATTCATAGGCATAGGAGGCATGGCATTCATTTTGGGAAAGTGAGGTGGCACAAATATGGAAGTAGGCATGGCAGATTTGTAATTAACAGATAAATGATTTACACTACCACACTTGACACAGATTTTTCTAGGAGCATATTTATCAGGTGTGTAGTTATTGTGTTTGTTAATCCCTACTTTACCATTTCTATTATTTTTCTTTTTAGCCTCTGTTTTAACCTCAATCTTTTCAAGTCTGTCACTCAATTGCTTGACAGTCATATGACCAACATTAGCCTTCTTCTCCTTCTTCACTTGACTAGATTCTCCTGGAACAAAATTCTTGGAAACTGATCCATATATCTCATTTAACTTGACAAGCTTGGATTTACTCACAGGCTTGCTCACAGTCGATGGATGAGGATTATATCACTCGACAAATAACCCTTTTTGTTATCCGACGGATGACCGTCATCATCCGTCGAGTCTACATCTGTTAGCAATCCTTCCACCAAATTAGATCCCAGCTTCTCCTTGTTCTTCTTCCAGGCTGCATCACAAAAGGACTCAATCCCTTGAACTTTGGTGATTTGAGCATGAACAACTCTAGATGTTTTCCATGCCTTAATCATCTCCTGTTCTCGTTCAAGCTGCTTCTTCAAGATCTCTTCTTTCTTCAAGGACTCAGTTAATTCATCCTTAGAAATTTTACACTCAATTCTTAATTTTTCAAATTCAATGAACTGAGACTCTAGCACATTATTCCGCTCACTTAAAAACAAATTGTTTTCTTTGATTTTAGCATTTTCATTAGTAAGAGACTTAAGTGTAACACACAAATGATATAATTCTGTAGACATGTCATTTATTGCATCATTACACTCAGATTTAGACAAATGTGCAAGGTTAGTGGTGATTACCTGATTGCTTGAAGAACTTGTCTCTGTTTCATCAGACTTGGCCATTAGGGCTAGATTGACATAGCTGACATCTTCATCTTCATCCAGACCATCTGTTGCCCAGTCATTTTCTTGTGTAATGAAAGCCCTTTTCTTTTGTTTGAGCAATTCAAAATATTTCTATTTATAATCCACAGGCTCAAACTTTTTCTTGCTGGAATCTGACTTTCTATACTCACTGACAAAGTGCCCTGCCAAGCCACATTTGAAACATTTGAATTTTGATTTATCCACCATGTTTCTATTTGGCTTGGCTGCTCCAAAGTTCTTCTTAAACTTGAGCTTGGCAAATCTTCTTGAAAGAAATGCTAGATGTTCATCAATATCTTCCATGTCATCTTGGCTCAAAGAATCTTCATTTTCTGCTACAAGCCCCTTGCCCTTGTTTTCACAGACCTTTGAAGTTGATTCAACATCTTCCATCTTCATCTCCTTCTCTTTCTCTAACTCAGCAACTAGTGCAATGGACCCTCCTTTCTTCTTTCCCCTCTACATCCTCTCATCTTGCTCTATTTCAAGCTCATAAGTCTTCAGGATGCCATAAAGTCTCTCCAAAGTAAACTCCTTATAATCTTGAGAGTTTCTCAATGAGACTGTCATTGATTTCCATTCCTTTCGAAGAGATCTAAGGAACTTCAGATTGGAGTCTTTAGTCTGATAGACCCTTCTATGCAACTTCAGAGCATTTAGTAGTTTTTTAAACCTACTAAAGATGTCAGTGAGAGACTCACTTTCTTCACTATGAAAATGCTTATATTGCTGAATCAGTAGCTGCATCTTGTTTTCTCTAACTTGCTCAGTGCCATCACAGATAATCCGTATTGTATCCCAAACATCCTTGGCAGTTTTACAATTGATGATGTTGTCAAACATGTCACCATCAACTCCATTGAACAAGATATTCATGGCCTTCTTATCTTTCCTGACTTGTTCAATATCAGGATCAGATCATTCATGCCTTGGTTTGGGGACAGATGGTTCATTTCCAGTTGCAACTCTCATTGGTACATGAGGACCTCTTTCTATGCAATCTACATAGGCCTCATCTTGAGAAAGTAAATAAAGATGCATCTTTACCTTCCAGTGATGGTAATTATCTTTGTCCAGAATAGGAATCTCGACTCCAACATCCTTCTTGTTCATCTTGCTGTTTTGTTGCGATCTTTAAACTCTTTGTTTTTCAAGAGCTTGCTCTGATACCAATTGTTAGTCCCTAACAATGCAACAAGAATTACAGAAGGGGGGTTGAATGAAATTCTTAAAACTTTTTCACAAAGATATAAAATGTTCTATCTTAATAATATATAACTGTGTGAATTGATTTGCAAACTGCTGAATAATAAATTGAAATGAATCAATGCACAAGTAATTAAAAACACAAGTCTTTAAAAACTTTCTGGTGGATTTGAATGTATCCACCAGAGATATATATTATATCAAGAGAACTCTGTGTTGCAATTAGCTCACAGCTGCTTACAAATTTTAACAACTAAGATTGTAGAGAAATGCTAAGAATACAGCTTACAAATGCTTCTCTCTTAGTTGCTTGATTAGTTGTTCTATTTGCTACTTCTTGGTTTATATAACACCAAGATTACAAAGTAATAAGACAAGATAATAAAACAAAAACTATCAAGTATAATACTATGCTACCTCATTACTCTTTTCCAGCATCTTTGAATATCTTCATAATAGCATGGAAATGGCAATGCTTCTTTGTTCTCTAAAACCCAGTTGAATAGGCTTCCACATTCCATTTGCATACACTCGACGCATGTGACTGTGTTGTCACTGTCAACAGATGTTTGAATTCTTTATTCGTCGGGTTCATGATCATCCGTCGAGTTCATGATCATCCGTCGGGTTGTCTTGTTGATCATCCGTTGAATGGCATTGTTGTTTATCCATCGGGTAGCCATCTGGCACTTGACTTCATTTCATTTATGAAGAATTACAAGACATCATCTATGTACAATTAATCAACCTATTCTGAATATCTAGTTAAAGTCAACTTGACTTGAGTACTACTACAAAATCTAAACAATGTGTATGCAGAAATGTGCTACAGACTTATTGTTACATAAGCTACTCACTCGATGGATAATAAATCATCATCCGTCGGGACTATATTGAGTCATCCGTCTGGACTATAATCCTTATCCGTCGAGTGCTACATTTTTCACTAAGTAAAATCTACCAAGGTGTTTTGTTAATGAAATCATCAAGTACACAACATATTCACAACAAATTTCTTATTCTTCAGTAGTTTCATCAGTATCAAATGATTTAGCAAATATATAGATTGGATCTATTAATATTTGTGATTTAGTTTCCTTAGATACTGATATATTCTTTGCAACAACTTTGACTTTAGGCTTTGAAAGCTTTGACTTCTCTCATATCTTCTTTTTTCCTTTATGCTTCCTGTCAGCAGTTAAGATAGCTTGAGATCTGAAACATCTTTCAGCATCTGCCTGACTTTCCTCTCGTATAACTACACTTTTGGTTGGTCTGTTAGAAGGATCATCTTCATAAAGATCTCTAGAGATATCAGCAATATCAGCATTTGTTGTCTTCATGGAATTCTTGAAGTCTTCCTCCATTTGCCTTAGTTGTTCTAGATCAACTCCAGAATTTTCTTTTTTCAAAGAGTCTTCTACTCGCCTTAGAATCAAATGCTTGAATCTTTGGATCCTTGTAGAATAGAGTTGTCTTTCTTCCTTTTACTTTCAGAGTTTGAAGATATTGACTTGCTTCTGTACCATCTTCTATCTCAAGAATACCTTGGTCTTCATCAGCAGTTGTGACTTGTAACGTTTATTGAGATGTTGTAGTCATAGTCAAATCTCTAACTTTTCTTTCATTTCTCTTACTTTCTTCACCTTGTATAGATTAATATTTAGTGATTTCTTTTGATGAACCACTAATTCCAACTATCTCTTCACCTCTTCTTCTTTCACTATCCTTTATCCCCCCTTATTACCTCCATCAGGATTTTCATCATCAGTGTTTGTCAATGTCAGATGCTTGCATTTAGATTGAACAATTTTCTCCCCCTTTTTGGCATCATCACCAAGCAGTAGAGAAAGAATCAGCTCTATTGAATTATGTACCTCTGTAAGCTGTTCAGACATTTGAATTTGCTTAGCTTCCAATCTATCTTCATTAGATTCAATAGAAGTTTGTCTGGAAACTATTGGTGCAATTTGCTTCTGAATTTCCTGATGAGTAGTCAGCCTTGAATCAATCAATGATTTTTTGATCTGATTGATTTGAGAAGTAGTTGCTTCTTGAGCTATATGTAAGGATCTGATAACCAGAGTAGATGCTTTCAGATGAGTCAGCATATCAAAATTTTGAATTCTTTGTTCAGCATGTTTCCAAATGTGCAACAACATTTGTTCTGGAAATAGGATAAGCATCCTCTTTCCATTTCGCATTCCAGTTGTCATCAAAATAATCCTGCTTCTTCTTAACATCTAACTCTTTCAACTTCTATTGCCTTACATGATTAGACATATCTTCGGGGAAGAAAAGATCATCCTTATGATCTGTAAAAGCATTAGAAAAATTAGCTTCTCCACCATCATTAGATTCTCCCTCTGCAACTGGATCTTGAACTATCTGGTGAACTTCATCACCAGCTTCAGCATGTAAGATAGAATCAGAAATTGGTGCAGTATGTGATCGAGCAGCTTCAGAAGCTTCAAAACCATCAGCGGTTAACTCCATATCTTCAAGAATTGTAGATAAATGAACTAGAGCTTCTAAATTTACTTCCAGCACCTCATTTCTTGTAGAGTGTTGTGGTGACCTTCAAATGGATGAAACTTTATGAATGTACTGTTGTGCTACTACATCTTCACCAACAACAGGGATTGCTTCGGGTGGTAGAATAGTAGATTGAATGGACTTTTTTAAGTAAAAACATGGATTGCTATATGTGGTGGAATAATAGAGTGAATGGACTGCAATAAAGTATCAGTACTTAGTCCTGCAGGGAGATTAACAATACTTGGTACATCAAAGTTTATTCGAGGGTCAATAGACTGTTGTTCAGCATCTATTTCTTTAGTACTTTGTGCACCTACAAACATATAACAAGTAACACTTAATCTCTCTATTCTTTTAAAGTAGTCTCACTACTCCTCACACCAACAGCTCATGACTATTAATAGTCAGAGTTTCCTCACAAGGATTACTAAATCCTATCTCTCATCTACCTCTCCTTTTTCCAGGAAGGATCCTGCCTCTCTTTAATTTTATTTTTCTCTAAATCTTTTCACACAATTCACAGAAAAGCTCAGATAATTTATCCTACATAAATAAGAGGTGGCTAAAGAAGGGTAATTCGTGGTCATACAACTAGAGGTAGTCCTTAAATAAGGTCTAGAAATAATCATACCAACAGGATTTATAACATAAAAAATAAATGCTGAAAATACCAAATCAGTATTTAGAATAAATGCTGATCAAGTAAATACAATATTTATAGCTTGTGAATCTGAAGTCACAATTGAACTCACAGTTAAGACAGTGGCTATGAAAGTTGTTGTTCATCAATTATGATATCCCAGATTTTTCAGAACTATTATTATTATTATTTGAATATGTTAGGTGATTTTCTGATTAGGAAGGAATAAAATGGTGGATATTTATTCTTGTTTGACGAGTTGGTGTTATTTAATGGTAATGTGCTAATTGTTAAGTGTTATATCGATCCTTGTTAATTTCTAAAAATATTTACTTAAATGAATTATTTTTAAAAGTTTATTTGAGAACCAATCATTTTATTGATATCGGTAAATTGAGTTCGTTTAGTAATATTAAGGATTGAATGGATATACTGTCTGATATGTGTTATATGTAATATTAATTGTATGGGACTCAATAGTGATTGAAGATTATTTGTATTATTAATTACTGAGTCTTATCATTTTGTTTTTGTCTTTAAAAGTGATTTTATTAAAAATTTAATTTCATAAATATTTAAATTATCTTTAAAAATAATTTTTTATGACTTTATAATTACAATAATTATTTTTGGGATGTTATAAAATTTAGAAATAAATATTTCATCAATTATTTAGCCCTATATGATTTTCTGATTTTATTTATTTGTAAAATCCGTATTTAATTCCAAAATTCTTCAAAAATTACGAAACTCATATTTATTTAAGTTTGCAATATTCTGAGAATTTTAAAATTAATTTGGGAATTTTTGGGATTAATTTTACCAGTGCGTTGAATCCTTTAATTGCTAAAAGTGGGTAAAAATTGTGTTTCAAAATTGTTTTAAAATTACAAAATTTATGTTTTTATAAACTTCGGGATATTTGTAACATTTTAAGACTGTTTTCGTGATTTTCTGAATTTGTTTCAAGTGCAGCTCGGTTCGTTAATTGTAAAATGCGGGTATAGCACGCAAGTCAAAATTACTTTAAAATTATGAAAATTTTATTTTATTAGTTTTAAAATATTCCGGGAATTTTAAAACTATTTTAGTAATTTTTCAGGTTTTATTCGCCCGCAATCTGGTTCGTTAAATAGCGATGCGCGGAGTAGAAACTAGATTGCAGGGGGTACGTGTTAATTTTTTTTATACGTGTCATGCTTTCCTTTTCTCACCCGAACGTGGCAGATGCTCAGTATACGTACATGTTGCTCTGTTAAAAAAATAAAAGAAAAACACAGCAGATGAGTGTATAGCTGTGTCTATCTCCCCACCCCCTTATTCCTTTTTCTAGTTTTCCTCCCCCGCCCCTTTTTTATGCCCCTCTCTTTACTCTCTCTCCTGATTCTCTCTCTCCCCCTTATCTTTATTTCTTTATTCTGCAGTTACCCCCTCTTTCACCTGCACGCAACAACACCCCTCTTTTCCACTTATATCTCTGCTCACTTCTCTTTCGTATAATTTTTATATTTTTAATTTTCAAAAATTCATATCTTACAAATCGTACATCCAAATTTCAATTGTCATATATATAAACGATCATCGCTTCGATACCTACATATAGGTATATATATTGCGAGATTTTGAGAAGAAAATTTTCGGAGCATATTCTCCGTTTTAATTTATTTTCGGGGCGTAGAAAAAGAGTTTGGAGGCGGTGATTACTCCATATGACATCTCAGTGTGTATATATCTATCGCTATTAATTTCAGAATTTTCTGGAGATATTTTCCGGACATCAGATATTCTCTTCGGGGTGATCATAATTTATTTTGGGTAACGATTCCGAAATTCCGCCTTCGTACTTGTGTATATTATAGCATGTTAGTGTTTATATATTTATTTAATAATTTTTAGAAGTTTTTGCAGAAGTTGCTTTTTGCAGTATTTTTTGTTTCTCGCGTGTTTATACGTGCAAATATGAATTATTGTGTGTTTTAAATTTATTGATTTTATTAGAGTACAGTTGGATTGTGTTGGTTTAAGATTGATTTTGAGGGGTATGACCCCGGAAAAAGTCCGTTTTACAAAGACCCTATTTCGAAATTTTTTTTGTAAAATATTTTTTTCAATTTCAAATTATTATCTTTTATTATTTTCAAAAATCATAATTTGATTCAATTATTTATAATTTGTTTTGATTAATTATTTATTCATTTAATGTTGATTAACTCATTTAATCAATTAATTTTATTTATAAATAGTTGAAGGAAGTGTAATTATTTATAATTGAGCCAAATAATATTCTAAAAATTATTTTGGGATTTTAAAAATTATATAAAGGTATTGAATATTCAATTATTATTATTATTAATTGAATTATTCTTATTTTATTCATAATAAATAGACCGTTCGTCCGTTTAATACGAAACGAACGCCTCTAGACTCAGAAAAATATTCCGCTTTCATTAAAAAAATACTTTCGAGACCCAAATTCTTTTGTTTCGAAAGGTCGCTTGTTTTACGAATCATTTTGAGTCAATTTTTGATCGATAAATCATATTTTTGACCCGATTTCAGTTTTAAACGTACCGAGTCGAACCTTTTGACGAACCGAAGCATGTGTGATATGAATTATGTGATATGTGAGTTACTTTTTTATATGTTATGTGAATTACATGTGTAAGTGGGTCAAGAGTCTTGTGTTTGACTGTTTCATTGATGTGTGGGCTATCGTATGGGTAGACGATTGGATTTTAACGCGCAATTCGTCGAGTAATTATCGTTTAGACGATTAAAATTATATCTTTTAATTATAGATGTGGATCATTCGAGTTGATCAGGACAAGACGTTGGATAAAGAATGAGATGGAATGGTATTGGATATCTGACTTCTAGCAATCGCAGGAGTAGCATATCAGTAAAGTGTTGAAAAAAAGGACGGTGATGTTTTGAGACAGAGTGTCAGAATAGATGCGTCTTTGCGAGTGTGACTAACTGCTAAAACTCAAAGACAAGTATCCCTACCATCACTTATTGTTCAAGTGATATTTATTTTAAATCTTCTTACGCAAGTATTGCTTTCCCTATTCTCAATTAAGAATAGATAAATATTTTACATATCGCTGAATTAAATAATTCTGTTTATGCAAGTTCTCTTCTGCTATTCTATGTTCAGAATAGCTAAGTGACTTTTTAACGCCCTCCAGACCCGGGGTATAAGTCTGGGGGTTACTAGCAAATCACCAAACCTATACAATCTGATTAACAATTAATAAAGAAATGAAATTAAACCCCTTTAACACTAACCAGGATCTCTTTAGGTTGAAGTATGAAAACAAGAACCACTATCTACTTTTATTACAAACCAAGTTCAAATTCTCACAAACTCTCTTTATTACAAACCATTGTCTAACCAGTTTTAAACTAAATTCATTTTTATTCAAACACACACACACACTATCTATCAACACTCCACCTGTTCGGGCAACTCAAAGCTTTCTTCCTGGATTGGGATCAACACCTTGGGTATGAGAGGATCCCGAGGCTTGACCCGCTTCTTTAGCACTCGATTCTTGATGGGTTTCATATTCCTTCTTAACTGAAAACAATAAGGTGAATAACAAAAAATAAGTGAGCCAAAAATTTCTCAACAAGTCCATAAAATATAAACAGTGTTAAAGTATTTTAAATGAATCCGTAATCCCGGGTATATCTGCAAAGATATAACCCCACGAGAATAGAAAGAAGGCCATTACTGGCGAGTACAAATGAACTAAACTGGACACAAGTTCGCATCTATATTCTGCTGATCAGTCAGAATATAATGTAGATCTATATCTCAATATATAGATCCATTCGGGTACCCAGGCACTACGGCTCATGTCGAGGCACCAGTCATATCCCGGTCCTCAGGATTAAGACACACTCAATCCCAAAATATCATTATCCAGTCCATCGCTTAGCAACCGGAACAATCGGTATGCTTTGATATATTCTAAACACCAGAATATATCAATCTCAATGTATCACCAATGAAATATGAACAAAGGAATAACAAGTGTGTATCAATGAGTAAGAACAAGAATCAAAAGACTGCAACAGTGATAAGCATATGAAGAAATGTCACTATTCTGAAAATAGAATAG
Organism: Apium graveolens; assembly: GCF_009905375.1. Classification (NCBI taxonomy): domain Eukaryota; kingdom Viridiplantae; phylum Streptophyta; class Magnoliopsida; order Apiales; family Apiaceae; genus Apium; species Apium graveolens. The sequence goes on along the minus strand of NC_133656.1, from coordinate 147,563,837 downwards.
GGGAAAAACTTGCCTTCTGCGCGACTCACTGCAATTAGATCACTTTCATCTACCACCTACTCGACCTGCCTTGCTGGCTTAGCTTCTGTTAGCAAAATAGACTGGTTAAGTCATTTTGTACTTCAATTGCATCTTGAATCGACTTCACATCATTCTTAAGGTCTACCTATGCGCTTACGACTGACTCATGTATTATGTATTAGCAAATAAGACACAATTAACCACATAATACACATAAGCACATAAGCACATAATCATTTATATAGTTAAAATAATTTTTAGAACCAAAATCGACTCGCTGATCGCTCAACTGATCCTTATCTAACTCGTTTCCCATTTTTCCAGAATTTTTCGGACTCGTCTTGACACGCATTTCGATTGATAATCAAACAAGTAACAAAATCAACTAATTTCTAGAAGAAATTAAGCTTTAATATTATTTTTAATGAAAAGAATTCATTTTTCTGAGTCAACAGGCTTTCGTTTCACTCGAATCGGACTAACCGTCTAATTATCATCAATTAAACACTGATAGTTCAATTTATTATTCACTATAAATAATTATTACTAATTCTTAAAACTCAAAAATAATTTTTAAATAAATATTTAAGAAAATCAGAATTAAAAATGATTTTTCTATAATTTTTGGAATTAAAATGAATTTATTATGATTTATTGGAAATTATTTGATTATTTATCGAAATAATTAATCATTTTTAAATAATTGATAAATAGTTAATAAATAATAAATAAATAATAAATAATTAAAAAAATAATTTAATCTGATTTTTAGAAAATAATTCAGAATTATTTATAATATTAATCAATTAACTAAATAATTAATTAATCAATTTATAAAATAAATGAATCTGATTTTTAAAATTAATAAAAATTAAAATTAAAATCCAGAAACAGATGTCAGAAATCAAACATCTGACAATTCAGATTAAAACCGGGTAATCTGAACGGGTCGAACGGGTCAAAATCCGGGTCGTGAAGAACACGCCGGATTTTGCCCAGAATCCGGCCACCGGTGCAGATTCCGGTGAGCCATTTTCAGGCCAAAAACAGAACCGTTTGGTTCGTTTTTCACAGGGTTTCGATTCCTGGCAACTACCCCAATCTGTTCCCGGCCAAAACAAACCAAAAACATCCCTGAAACTTCATCTCCGATCAAAATCAAACTCAACTCCGACCAAAAACCTATCTTTTGATTCTGTAAACCAAACTCAACGTTCTATAGTGGAAATTAAAGCTATGAACACATACAATCAAAGCCCAAAGAATCAAATATGCACAGAAATCATCGAGTTGTGATTTGAAAATCTGACATAAACCCTAGAAATTGTGAATCACTATACAGACATCGTTCGTTCAATCAAACACCATGAATCAACTATAAATCATCTAACAAAGCTATATCAATCATCAAAACATCAAAATAACCCTGCAATCAAAAGGTCCTAATTTGAACATAAACCCTAGAATTTGAAAATCACAAACTACGAATTAAAACGTGAAATTGATGCTAGAAATGGAAAGAACAGATCAAAACCTTCGATTTGGATACTCGAACTGCTTGATTTGGTACTGTAATCTGCTCAAAATCACGGCTTGAAATCTCGACCCGGCCCTGTTCTTCCGGACCCGAATTACAGAGAATTTTTGTATTTTTCTGAATTTTACTGATTTATTAATTATAATTAATTAATAATTAGGCTATTTATAGTAGTAAAATTAATACTCCTAAATAAAATTAAGGGGCTAATTGTACATCAAATAAAAATATTTGACCCTAATTTTTATAATTTTTGAGTATTAAAATTTAATTTATAAATATTTTATATATGCAATATATATGCCAAAATTTCCCAAAAATTGTGAATATTACAAAAATGCAAGGAAATAATATAAATGAAAGTCCTATAATTTTATAAAAATAAAAATGTAATTTTTGTAGGGTTTTTAACACCCAATGGGGCCCGAAAAAATCATTTTTCGTAAAACGAGAAAATTTATAAAATATCTAGATGTTCAGAATAATGCGATGGTAAAGGCCGTTTGATGAAAAATAAGGCCCATTATTTTATTTGAAATACTGGCTTTAAAATCATGGTTCGGGTCGTAAAACGTTTGAAATGAAAGCGATGAATGCAAAATAAAATATCTGAAAATGTATCTTAAAAATACAGAAATGACACAAAATGCACGTAACACGTAACAATTAGGATTTGACAGATAATTACACATAAATGACACATTAATACACATAATTTATTATAATTATGATATAATACAGATGTAAATTTCCCAGTCGTTACATCCTTCCCTCCTTAATAGGATTCTGTCCTCAGAATCTTTTATGAAAACAAATGAGGATATTTCTCTAACATCTCACTCTCAGGTTCCCAGGTTGATTCAACCATAGGGTTTTTCCACAACACTCGCACTAAAAATACAGACTTATTTCTCACGACTTTTTCTCACCGATCTAAAATTTTTACCGGCTGTTCTACAAAAGACAAATCAGGTTGGATATCTATCGGTTCATACTCTATTACATGCCTAGAATCAGGATTATATCGCTTAAGCATTGACACGTGAAACACATTGTGAATATGTTGCATATGAGGCGGTAAAGCTAATTCGTACGCAACTTTTCCCACTTTCTTCAAAATTTCAAACGGTCCGACGTATCGTGGTTTCAATTTACCCTTGTTGCCAAATCTGGTCAATCCTTTCCATGGCGATATTTTGAGTAATACGTTTTCTCCTTCCTGATAGTCTATATCCTTCCTTGCTTGGTCTGCATATTTGCGTTGCCTGTTTTGTGCTGCATCGAGTCATTTTCGAATAAGTTCAATCTTTTCTTTAGTCTGTTGGATTAATTCTGGACCCAAAATCTTGCGTTCTCCAACTTCATCCCAATGTACTGGTGATCTGCATTTTCTTCCATATAATGCTTCGTACGGTGGCATTCCAATACTTGCGTGGTAACTGTTGTTGTAAGAAAATTCCACCAAAGATAAATGCTCATCCCAACTGCCTTCAAAATCAATCGCACAAACTCGTAGCATGTCTTCAATGGTTTGGATAGTTCTTTCACTTTGCCCATCGGTTTGCGGATGATAAGCGGTACTCATGTTTAATTTTGTTCATAGACACTCTTGAAATTGTCTCCAAAATCTTGAGTTGAAACGGGGATCTCGATCAGACACGATAGATATTGGAAATCCATGTCGCATCATAATTTCCTTGAGATACATGTACACTAGCTTATCGAGCGAAAATCTTTCGTTAATCGGTAGAAAATGTGCCGACTTCGTGAGTCTATCCACAATCACCCATATCGCATCATGATTTGCTTTAGTCCTTGGTAGTCCTACCACAAAATCCATCGCTAAATGTTCCCATTTCCATTCTGGAATATCTAACGGTTGTAATAATCCGCTCGGACGTTGATGTTCTGCTTTGACTCTCTGGCATACGTAGCATTTACTCACCCATTCTGCTATTTCCTTCTTCATATTCGGCCACCAAAAGTTTTCTTTCAGATCGCGATACATTTTTGTGCTTCCTAGATGAATGGAATACTTTGAATTGTGCGCATCTCACAATATTTCTTCTTTTAATTCTGCCACGTTAGGAATCCAGATTCTCGATGCAAAGTGTAAAATTCCTTCATTATCCGTCTGAGTTGTAATCTCTTCTCCCGTTAGGTCGTCATCTTGACTCATCACTTCTTCTTGACAGCGGCGAATCTTCTCTAGCAACTCCGGTTGGAAAGTCATAGTGTAAATAGCTTCTGCAGATTCATTGGGAATACGAATTTTGATTTCCAATTTGTTGAATTCCTTAGCTAATTCTTCACATGAAGTTAACAAATTCAATCTTTCTTTTCTGCTTAGCGCATCTGCCACAACATTTGCTTTTCCTGGATGATAGTTGATCGTAACATCGTAATCTTTAATCAATTCCAGCCATCAACGTAGACGCATGTTCGGTTCCTTTTGCGTGAAGATATACTTCAGGCTTTTATGATCTGTGTAGATTTCGCATTTTTCACCGTAGAGATAGTGTCTCCAAAGCTTTAATGCAAATACGATCGCTGTTAATTCCAGTTCATGCGTAGGATATTTCTGTTCATGAGGTTTAAGTTGTCTCGAAGCATATGCGATGACGTTACCGTGCTGCATCAATACACATCCTAACCCGCGATACGAAGCATCGCTGTAAATGACGAAATTCCCTTGCTCATCTGGCAATACCAGTACCGGTGCGGGTACTAACTGATTCTTCAATTCTTGGAAACTTTCTTCACATTTACCATTCCATACAAACTTTTCACTTTTTCGAGTTAACTTGGTCAACGACGTTGCTATTTTTGCAAAATCTTTAACAAATCTTCTATAATATCCTGCCAATCCCAAGAAACTTCGAACTTCTGTCGGTGTCTTTGGTCTTTCCCAATTTAACACAGCTTCAATCTTCGCTGGATCGACTTGGATGCCTTCTCTACTGATGATATGCCCTAGAAATTGTACTTCCTTTAACCAGAATTCACATTTTGAGAATTTCGCATACAGTTTCTCTTTCCTCAGAATTTCCACAGCTATCCTCAAGTGTTCGGCATGCTCTTCTTCTGTCCTTGAGTAAATCAAGATGTCATCAATGAATACAATCACAAATTTGTCCAAATACCTCTTGAATACTCTGTTCATCAGGTCCATGAATGCTGCTGGCGCATTGGTTAAACCGAATGCCATTACCAGAAACTCGTAATGCCCATATCTCGTACAAAATGCAGTTTTGGGAATATCTTCGGCTTTAATCTTCAATTGATGATAGCCTGACGCAAATCTATCTTCGAAAACCATGCGACTCCTTTTAACTGATCGAATAAATCATCGATTCTCGGTAGCAGATACTTGTTCTTGATGGTGGGCTTATTCAACTCCCGATAGTCAATGCATAATCGCATGCTGCCGTCCTTCTTCTTTACGAACACCGGTGCACCCCATGGAGATACACTGGGTCGTATGATGCCTCGGTCTAGAAGATCTTGCAGCTGCGTTGATAATTCCTTCATCTCAAATGTAGCCATTTGATATAGAGTTTTCGAAACTGGTTCTGTGCCTGGTGCTAGATCAATCATAAACTCGATTTCTCGATTTGGCGGTAACCCTGGAAGCTCGTCTGGAAAGATATCCGGATATTCACTTACAACTGGAATATCTTCTATTTTAGGACTTCCTTTCTCAGTATTTAACACGTAAGCTATGTACACCTCACAATCTTGTCGAAGCAATCGTTTAGTCTGCATTACGGTGAGAAATTTCTTCCGCTGTTTTTCGCCCTTGAATATAACCGTTGCATTTTCCGCATTTCGCAGTTTGACTTTCTTATTCACGTAATCTATCTGAGCATTATGACAAGCTAACCAATCCATTCCCAAAATGACATCGAATTCTCCTAGCTTAAAAGGAATCAAGTATACAGAAAAATGATGTCCGACTATTTCTATATAACACGTAGGACATACTCGATATACTGGAACTTGGTCATCATTCGCTAATTTTGTAATTAACGTCTCGCCCAACCATTCGATTTCACAATATAACTTATCAAGAAATTCTTCAGAAATAAATGAACGGGTAGCTCCAGAATCAATTAATACTTTTGAACTTACGGAATTCACCAAAATCGTACCTGCGATCACACTCGGACTCTACACTGCTTTTTTCATTGTCATGTTAAAAGTCCTTGCTCTGGGTTGATTAGGCGGTGGCGGAGGTAATGCCAATACTCTTGGAACACTAGCTGCCATAGCCGGTCCTTTGCAATTTCTAGAGATATGCCCTTTCTTTCCACACTGGAAGCAAGTAATTTCTGCTATCTTTTCCGTTGGACATTCGTTAGAATAATGCCCTTTCTGCTTACATCGATTACACGTCACATCCCTTTTTATACATATGCCGGTATGTTTTCGATTACATATCTTGCAGTACGGCACTGGAACTCTGGCCATTCCCTGCTGACTGGGGGCTTGGAAACGATTACCTGTTTTCTGTGTACCTTGTCCTATCCTTTTAAAATTCAAATTTGTCCGGGCTTGAAATCCCGACTTTCTACTGGAGCGGTCTTGGAAACTTCCCTATCCTTTGTCTTGCTAAGATCTTTCACTTTCCCCTTCAATAATCAAAGCTTTCTGGACTACGGTGGTATACGTTGCTAATTCAAAAACTGCAACTTGGCCACGAATCCATGGTCGTAATCCTTCTTGAAATATCTGAACTAGCTTTTCTTCAGTATCAACCTGTTCTGGGACAAACCTAGCCAACTCAGTAAATTTGGCTTCATACTCTGCCACAGACATATTTCCCTGCTTTAGTTCTAAAAACTTAATCTGCATTTGGTTCTTCACATAGCGAGGAAAATGATTTTCTAAAAACAATTCTTTAAACCTATCCCATGTACTGGTGGTACCGGCTCCTGTGGCAATGGTGGTGGAGGTGGTAGAGGAGGAAACATGTACTCAGATACTGGAGGTATAACTGGTGCTGCTGGCCCGGTGACTGTCCTCTCAGAAGATGCAGAATAACCAGAAGATGCCATCTGATAATATACCAAAGAAAATAAAGGTTATTAAACAATCCTAAGATTTATACTTCCCTATTCTAATCTAATCTAAATCCTAACACTATGTTTTTTTCCTATTTGTCTATTCCTATCCTATGTCATCTCCCTATCTTATCTTAACCCTAATGTTCTTGTTTTCAGGGACCAAACCTACAGCTCTGATACCAAACCTGTAACGCCCTCCAGACCCGGGGTATAAGTCTGGGGGTTACCAGCAAATCACCAAACCTAAACAATCTGATTAATAATTAATAAAGAAATAAAATTAAACCCCTTTAACACTAACCAGGATCTCTTTAGGTTGAAGTATGAAAACAAGAACCACTATCTACTTTTATTACAAACCAAGTTCAAATTCTCAAAAACTCCCTTTATTACAAACCATTGTCTAACCAGTTTTAAACTAAATTCATTTTTATTCAAACACACACACACTATCTATCAACACTCCACCTGTTCGGGCAACTCAAAGCTTTCTGTTAGTCCCTAAACAATATAGCAAGAATTACAGAAGGGGGGTTGAATGGAATTCTTGAACCTTTTTCTTGAAATAAAAATGTTCAACTCGATTATAGATATATTTGTTTTGATTAGCACAATGCGGAATGTAAACTTAAATGAATCAAAACATAAGTAATTAAAAACAAGAGTCTTTAAAAACTTTCTGGTGGATTTAAACAATTCCACCAGAGATATATATATATATATAATATATCGAGAGGACTCTGTATGCAGAAATGCTCACAGCTGCTTACAAAATGGAACTACTGAGAATAAAGGAAATGCTAAAGATTATGCTTACAAAGATTTCTCTGTTTTTGTGTGTTTCTCAGCTATCTCAGTCATTTTTCTATTTTCTACTCTCTTGGTTTATATATTACCAAGATTACAAAGTCAAAAAGACTGAACAAATATAAAATCTAATAGTCTTGATCTTTGTTGCTTTTCGTCCTCTATTACCCAGTTAATGGGCTTCCACAGTGTGTTTGTATCCAACTCGACGGCTGTGTGTCAGCTTTCACCCTTCAACTGATGTTTGAATTCTTGATATGATCATCCGTCGACTTTCAGATCATCCGTCGATGACATGATTGATCATCCGTTGACTGCTATGTTAAACATCCGTTGATAGTCATTTGATCATCCGTCAAAGGCTTTGTTAATCATCCGTCGGTAGCTATTTTGGCACTTGACTTCATTTCACTTATACAGAATTACAAGACATTGCTTATGTACAATTAATTAACCTATTCTGCATATCTAGTTAAAGTCAACATGACTTATATGCTACTACAGATTCTATACAAAGGTACATACATCACTGTGCTATAAACTTATTATTACATAAACTACTCACTCGATGGATAATAAGTTAATCATCCGTCAGGACTATAATGAGTTATCCGTCGGGACTATAATTCTTATCCGTCGAGAGCTACATAATTTCACTAAGTAAAATCTACTTAGACATTTTGTTTAAGTGATCACCAAGTACACAACATATTCACAACAATCTCCCCCAATTTATGTCTACTGGAATTGTAGCCATAAATTAAGAGACACTTGATGATTACAAAACATCCTAAACATATATCTTTAAAGATAAGTAGATAAAACTGAAAGTGCTTCAATTTAAACAAAATGTACAAGGTTTGGCTCACAGTCAGTTCAAGATGCTCCTCTAGCTTGAGCAGATTTTTCTAATTTCTTGAAGGTCCGGATCTTCTTCCAAGCTTTCTGTTATTTTCTTCAATTTGATTCTGGAGCTGCCTATGGAATTCTAATTCATCAGATTCTGAGAGATCTAGCATTTCTTGCATCTCCAAGAGAGTCTCATTGCTAGAGATACTCAATTGGTCTTCTAGTCTGAAGAATCTTCTCACACCCTTGTCATCCATGAATTCCATCAGCCAGTAGGGCCTTACATGCACTCTTCTCCCTGTGTATGGGATGATAAAAGTCTCGGGAAGTGCATCTTTGGCTCTAAAACTTCTTAGCTCTTCAATCTTCTTCAATACTAATCTTCTTGCAGTTACATTGAACCCAAAGTTTTTCTTGAAGGATGAATAGACTTTGATCAACACAGCTTGGCTTTCTTGAAGTATCCTGTGAAGAGGCCACTGAATCTTCCTTCCTCCGTTGTACTTGAACACCAACCTTTCAGGTAGGTTTCTGTATCAATTGCCCTTAATTCATCCAGCTCCTCCAGATAAAGGTTTAGATCTGAGAATTCTTTGATATCACACAAGTACAAGTAGTCTCCCCTGTTGACCTTGGGTTGAGCTTTGACTACTAACTTGGATTTGAGAGGTGACAGCTTCACTTTCTTGACTGCCCTTGATTTTGTCCTTTTTGGCTTAGTAAGGATTGGCAAGTTGAAATCAGGAATTGGTAATTTATCCCACTCTATTGGCTCATCCTTTGGCACAATAGGCTCTCCATGTATGTTCCTGTAGGGGTCCACCACCCTTATGTCTTCAAATACCACAGAGGGCTTTGATGCTTGAGTTTAGCTTGAGTGGATTCCTTAGGAAATTGATCTTCCAATTCCTTGTCAACAACATCCAGTTTCCTTTTTGTTCTTCTAGCCAGTTCTTTCTTTCTTGGGGATTTCTTCTGTTTTTCAATCTTCTTCTTTGATTCAGCAGCTTGAGATGGTTGAGAGGGAATTTGTTGAGAAGAATTCACAGCCTGTAGCTTGGCCAAGATAGCAAACTGTTCTTTCTTTTGTTTAGACTTCTTTGCATCTAGAGCAGCTTGCCTCTTTTCCTGCTTCAATCTGGCTTTTTCTTCTTTCTTTGCATGAGCAAATTGTGGATGTCCAGCTACCACACAAATTTCCTTTCCATTTCTGAATATCTTTGCAATTCTCTTTCTTGAGGCTGAATCAGCTGGATCTTTGTAGAAGACAATAGATCTTGATAGAAGCTTCTTTTCATCAGGCTTGGGTGTCTCATACACAGTATCCATAGGATTCTTCAAAGATGACTTTGGATAGTTTGCCCTTGGTTTAAGAATTATCTCAGCCTTTGTAGTCTTGATGCAGGAAGATTGTCCTTTTCTCCAGATAGTTCATGCTCATCTCATTCACACTAATTGGCTTGACATGAGAGTGATGGATGGCTGACTGAACTGGTTCCTTGACTAATTCAAACTTTTTCTGTATTTCCTCATCAATCTTTTTCCAGTTGATCAGAGTCAACTTTCCTTTATCAGCATCTTTCAAATTTTCTGCTGCTGCATTGATAAGATCTATACTATCTGCAACTGGTGGCTTGGAGATAGTAATTGAAGGTACAATTACTTTGCTGATTTGAACTAGAAGTGTCTCCCCCTCAGTTGGTCCTTTCTCCCCCTTACTTGATTCTCTCTCCCCCTTTTTGTTATCATCAAGTGGAGGAGTTAGGCCTTGTGCTTTAGCCAGTTGCATAAGAAGATTTGTCTGAGTCTGTTGATTTTGAAGAAGTAGAGCCACTGAATTCTCAATAACTTGAACTCTGTTCTCCAGCTTGGCTATCTTCTTGTCAGAATCTGATTCTCTCCTTAATCTCAGTAATAGATCTTGCATGGTACCATATGGCATTACTGAATCCAGCTTCTCAGAGTTATAGGTCTTCAAGTCAGCTATATCCCTTTTCAATTCATCCACACTGAGATTCTGTCTTAAGTGCTGGATCTTCATTAGATGTAGAGAGTCCAGGTGAGCTTGAAGAACAGCCTTGGTACCAACATCTGAAGTTTCCTGAAAAGCCTGTTGAATAGCTATTACTTGCTTGACCAAGGACACCTCAAATTATCCTGGTGTAGATTCCTTTGCCCATGCCCATTCAGGTAAACTTAAAGCAGAACTTGGGCCTTCAGCTCCCCCTAAGTTCATGCTTCCATCCAAAGAACCAGAGTCATCATCATCAGAATTTACTCCAAATTCTTCAGATGGCTCTTCATCTTGAGAAGGCATCCTGTTAACAGCAGCTTTATCTCTTTGAAGAGATTTTGTGATGTGCACTAAATTCAAAGTCTGCTCTGCCTCAACATTGCCCTGAGCAGCCAACAATTGATAGGCTGAAACAGGGTGAGTAAAAGTGTCAGCATCCAAGGAAATGTTATCAATTACAGCTTTGTAATGCTGCTGAAATTGTCTTTCCTTTTCAGCATCATCCACAATCATTGACTCACTAGAAATGGCTGGTTCCATCCTTATTTCTCCTGTACCTGCCTTTCTCTCATATTCTCTCTTTTGTTGCATCAGGGTCTCACCCTGGCTCCCCACCCTCACACCCTCACCTTCACCTACTAAGGTGGGACTCCTCTCACTCACTTTTACCAATCCTGAATGAATGGATTGCTGAGATTCACTCTTTTCCTCTCCTTTTGCCTGGGAGCAACCCAGCCTCTCACTCAATGCACTCTCCTATCTCAGTCCTAAGAGTGATTGTATTACCACTAAGTCTTCTGCACTTGAAATTATTGAAGTTTGAAGTTGTGCAGAGACACTCGACGGATAAGTGATATCCGTCGGGTGAGTGGTAAAGCTATCCGACGGATAACTGCTGTTAAGCTTATCCGTCGGGATAGAATCACTACTCGACGGATGAGCAATATCCATCGAGAGAGTAGAAGTGAATGAGGTGGGAAGAGAAACTATTGTAGACTCTGTGTTGATTCAAGTTATTTGAGGCACAGATGTCACAATAGAATCTGAAAGAATTGGCAAGTGAGCCAACAAATCATCTAAAAGATGATGCTCACTTGCACTAGATTTTGGCTTCCCCAACAGAGTTAAAGAAGGGGAATCAGGAATTGAAGTGTTTATCATGTCCACTTCCAGTGAGTTAGTTGGTGAGTATAGTGTTTCAATGGCTTCTATAATGAGAGATTTTGGTTGTGACTCCATATTTATTGGAGCCACATCAAACTGAATTTGAGAAGGTGCAGGGACTGTGTCTTTAGCACCAGTTTGCACTAAGTGTGTGCCCTGTGCATCCCCAATTGTTTTGGATTTCTTCTTTCTAGTGTAAGTTTGGGGTGAGCTTGTGTCCCTAACCCTCTTGGCATGTGCTCTTGGATGAGAGCTTTGTTCAATAGCTACATTCTTTTGGGAAGATGCAGCTAGAAGAGAGCTTTTGTCCTTTTTAAGCACTGCAGTTTGTTGGGAAACTGCAGTGTGGCTAGGCTGGGATTCACTCAACTCTCCAACCTTATTCTTGGGGTTTCTTTGATGTTCACCCCTTCCCTCACCTATCTTACCCTCCTCCACACTCCCCTCTTTGGCTTTGGTAGATTTTTCAACTGGTACCTTTTGAGAGATACCAGAGGGGATTTTCTTTGATTTGGATTTGGAAATTGCAGTTGTTTTGGCAGCTTTGGTAGGCAACTGTTTGGTCATTGTCACAGTTGCCATAGCTATGACTGAAGTCAAAGAAATAGAGGAGATTGGAATAGTTGAGGGTATGGATGAACTTACCTCACTTACCTGAGGTGTCAGCATTACTAGGAAAATAGAATATTGGCACATCCCTGTGATGGTTGGCTCTGTTCAAGTCTACAATGATTCTTCTCTCTTGAACCCAACAAGCAAATTTGTTGTCTGGGTTCTCAAGTACAATCTCTTGACAAAGATGGTTAGCCAAAAGCATAAAAAATTTAGCATAGTAAACATTCTTTTCTCTTTTGGCTAAGTCACCTAGTTTAAAACCTAACTCATACACCACAAGGTCACTGAAATTGTAAAATTTGTCTGTAACTAGCATGTATAGCATGTTAAGCATGGAAATGTTCACAGAATCAAAATTACTGATTTTTCCAGAAAAGACTTTAGTTACAACATCACACAAATAACTCCATTCCTTCCTAAGACCTAGTCTTCTAATCTCACTTAGCTTATTAGTAGGAAGTGCATAATGCATGGAATTAAGCATATTGATCAAATTAGTGTCAGTGTGTGGTGAAGTTACATTATCATCAGGAATCTTGAAACATGCTTTTATCACATCACTATTGATACAGAATTCATTACCTTTGATGGTCAGAGTGATGGTTTTGTCAGTAGAGTTGTAGATTGTTGTTGTCCATATCTCCTCAACAACTTCACAATAAATTGTGGGTGATTCCAGCATGGCAAAACTTAACTTGCAGTTCTTCACGAAGTCCATCATCTTGTGATAGTCCTCTGATTGCTGAATACCCTTATTGACCAAAGCAGTGACGTTGTTCTTCCCATAGATGAACCCAGTCTGTGACATGATCTTTACTATGGGTGCCATTGTTAGAGAAGAAAAGCTTGAAGAGAAAGAGGATTTTTGCTTGAGAGAGAATGAAATAAACACAATTGAATTTGAGAATGATAAAAGAAAATGATTAGAATGAAATAAGCTTTTATACTTTGCACAAAAACAACGGATAAAAATAATAAAGAGAAGTAAATTATCCAATAGAAATTGCCTAAATTAGCCTTTTTAAAATAAACTGTAAAAATTCCACCCATTATCCGTCGTGTAATGCTTACAAACTGTAAGTATACTCGATGGATAATGTTTAGGGAATTAACGGTTAAGATTTAGACACTTCGACGGATGAGGATAAACTGTTATCCGTCGAGTTTTAAAAGATTCCAGAAAAATAAATGATTTTGTTATTTACAATTTGTATATCGACGGATGACTCAACCCGATGGATAATGGTCATCCGTCGAAATGCAATTTTTGACTTGGCCAAAATTTCATTCAAGAGTAAAAATCAGCTAGATTTCTGGCTACTTTTCAACTTGCAAAATAATTCAGATAAATTCAAGAGTAATTAAGCATACCTAACTCACTTACCAACCTAGAAAAGGTGGATTCATCCAGTGGCTTGGTAAAAATATCTGCAAGTTACTTCTCACTTGGAACAAAATGTAACTCTACAATACCATTCATTACATGTTCCCTTATGAAATGGTACTCGATGTCTATGTGCTTTTTCCTTGAATGTTGCACTGGATTTTCAGTGATGGCAATTGCACTTGTGTTGTCACAGAAAATAGGAATCCTTTCAACTTGCAAACCATAGTCTAGCAATTGATTTTTCATCCATAAAATCTGTGCACAGCAACTGCCAGCAGCAATATATTCAGCTTCAGCTGTAGAGGTAGAAACTGAATTTTGCTTTTTACTGAACCAGGACACAAGCTTGTCTCCTAAAAATTGACAGGTTCCTGTTGTGCTTTTTCCATCAATTCTGCAACCTGCATAATCTGCATCTGAATAACCAGTTAGATCAAAACCAGAATCTCTAGGATACCAAATGCCAAGTTTTGGTGTTCCTTTGAGATATCTGAAAATTCTCTTAATAGCTATCAAGTGAGACTCTCTAGGATCAGCCTGAAATCTAGCACACAAACATGTAGCAAACATTATATCTGGCCTACTAGCTGTTAAGTATAGAAGTGAGCCAACCATGCCTCTATAGCTTGAAATATCCACAGACTTTTCAGTAGTGTTTAGTTCAAGCTTAGTTACAGTAGCCATGGGAGTTTTTGTAGATGTGCAATCCATTAGATCAAACTTCTTTAAAAGGTCAAAAATATATTTAGTTTGACTAATGAATATTCCATCACTGACTTGCTTAACTTGTAAACCAAGAAAGTAAGTTAGTTCTCCCATCATACTCATTTCATACTTACTTTGCATCAGTTTGGCAAACTTTTTACAAAGTTTCTCATCTGTAGATCCAAAAATAATATCATCTACATAAATTTGAACAAGTATGCTAGAGCCATTAACATTAATGAAAAATAAAGTTTTATCTATAGTACCTCTTGTGAAGTGATTTTCCAAAAGGAACTTTGATAAAGTGTCATACCAGGCTCTAGGTGCTTGCTTCAGTCCATAAAGTGCTTTCAGTAGATAATAGACATACTCTGGAAAATTTAGATCTTCAAAGCCAGGAGGTTGACTAACATACACTTCTTCCTCCAAATCTCCATTCAGAAAGGCACTTTTGACATCCATTTGATAGACCTTGAAATTGGCATGGGATGCATAGGCTAAGAAGATTCTGATGGCTTCAAGTCTTGCAACAGGAGCAAATGTTTCATCAAAATCTATTCCTTCTTGCTGGAAATAGCCTTTAGCAACCAATCTTGCTTTGTTCCTTACTACTATGCGATTCTCATCCATCTTGTTTCTGAATACCCATTTGGTGTCTATTGGATTCTTTTCTTTAGGCTTGGGTACCAGCTTCCATACTTTATTCCTTTCAAATTGGTTTAGCTCCTCCTGCATAGCTAAAATTCAATCAGGATCTAACAAGGCTTCTTCTACCTTCTTTGGTTCTTCCTTTGACAGAAAGCTGCTGTATAAACATTCTTCTTTAGTTGCTCTCCTGGTTTAAACTCTGGAAGAAACATCACCAATAATCAGTTCAAAGGGGTGATCTTTTGTCCATTTCCTTGATTGAGGTAGATTAGCCCTAGATGAAGAGACCTCAATGTTGTCTTGATGTGTGATTGAGTTTTGATTGCTAGAAACTCCCCCTGAGTTTGTGGATCTTTGATTTGAGATAGGGGTACTTTCTATGGGTGATCTGCCTTGACTTCCTGCTCCTTTTGATAACCCGACAAGTGGTGAATTTTGAGTACCGACGGATGAGGCAGGTTGTCTTCCGACGGATAATACAGATTGCCTTCCGACGGATAAAGCATTATGTAACTCGACGGATTTTGAGTTTTGTGCTTCATTTGTGGTAGATTTGTCTGCATTATCCTTAGACACTGTTTCTTGATCACTCTCATCATCACTTTCATCACTGACCATCTCAATATTGTCGAATTTGAGGCTCTCATGGTAATCTCCATCTTTTAGTCCTTCAATCTTTTTATCATCAAACACAACATGTATAGATTCAACAACAATGTTGGTTCTTAGATTGTAGACTCTATATGCTTTACCAACAGCATATCCAACAAAAATTCCTTCATCTGCTTTAGCATCAAACTTCCCATTTTGATCAGCTTGATTTCTCAGAATATAGCATTTACAGCCAAAGACATGAAGAAAGTTTAGAGTTGGCTTCTTGTTCTTGAACAATTGATAAGGTGTCATGCATCTTGCTTGATTAATCAGAGAGATGTTCTGAGTGTAGCATGCAGTGTTTACAGCTTCAGCCCAGAAATATGTTGGTAATTTTGATTCTTCAAGCATTGTCCTTGCAGCTTCAATAAGAGATCTATTCTTTCTTTCCATTACTCCATTCTGTTGTGGAGTCCTTGCTGCTGAAAACTCATGCAAGATCTCATTTTCCTCACAAAATGCTCTCATGACATAGTTCTTGAACTCAGTTCCATTGTCACTCCTGATTCTTCTAATTTTGAAATCAGGATGATTGTTAACTTGCCTTATGTGATTGATGATTATTTCACTAGCTTCATCTTTAGACTTTAGGAAATATGTCCAAGAGAACTTTGAGAACTCATCTACAATTACTAGGCAAAATCTTTTCTTAGAAATTGACAATACATTGACTGGTCCAAACAAATCCATGTGAAGCAGTTCCAGAGGCTCTTCAATTGCTGAATCAAGTTTCTTCCTGAATGATGCTTTAATCTGCTTCCCTTTTTGGTAGGTATTACACAGTCCATCCTTTGTAAACTCCACTAGAGGAATGCCTCTAACTAGCTCTTTCCTTATCAGCTCATTCATAGTCTTGAAGTTTAAATGAGATAGCTTCTTGTGCCATAGACAACTTTCATCTTGACTTGCTTTGCTGAGAAGACAAGTTACAGATTCTGCTTTAGTTGAGTTGAAGTCAGCTAGATACATATTTCCTCTTCTCACACCAGTGAAAACCACTTTGTTGTTTTGATTATTGGTCACAACACAGGCTTCTTTGTTGAAGGTTACTGAGTTGCCTTTGTCACAAAGCTGGCTGAAATCAAGCCATATCCCACAGTGTAACCTTTGTTGTCATCTCCAAAAGTGATACTTGGTCCAGCTCTCTCTTCAAACTCTGTGAGCAGGGTAGAATCACCAGACATGTGTCTTGAACAGCCACTATCTAAGTACCAAAGATTTTTTCTGTTTCCCTGCACACATTAAAATCAAATCAAGTTGATTTTGGTACCCAAGTTTCCTTGGGTCCTGCCTTGTTAGCTTTCTTCTTCTGTTTCTTAGGTTTTAACTCATTTGATTTAGGAATTTCAGATTCTTCCTTAGTCATTTGGGTTGGACAGTTGAAACCACTAGATGCAACAGAATTATCATGCATGTTATGGCTAACAGGAAATGGCATGCTTGGTGTAAATATATTATTCCAGTAAGGCATGCTAAATGGCACTTGAGGCATATTGTATGCAGCATAATATGGATTAGGTGCAAATGGCATATTAGCAAACTGTGCATTGATATTCTGTGTAGGCATAACATTAACAGGCATGGGAGGCATGGCATTTATGTTAGGAAATTGAGGTTGAACAGACATGGGAGATTTGCAATTAACAGACAAATGATTTACACTACCACACTTGACACAGATCTTTCTAGGAGTATATTTATCAGGTGTGTAGTTATTGTGTTTGTTAATCCCTACTTTACCATTCCTATTGTTTTTCCTTTTAGTCTCTGTTTTTACCTCTATTTTCTCAAGTCTGTCACTTAACTGTTTGACAGTCATGTGACCGACATTACCCTTTTTCCCTTTCTTAGCTTGACTTGATTCACCTGAAACAAAGTGTTAGGAATATGTGTATTAGTTTGATGATAAGGTAAACAAAACACTTAAGTAGAAATCTAGTGTTTGTAGCCTCAACGGATAAGACCATCTTGGCTATCCGTTGAAGGAGTAGCTTTACTTAGCAATAAGTTTAGTATTGTAGCACATTTCATTCTCTGGATTCAAGTTGTAATTCTTAGATGTTGTAGGAAATTATCAGTCATGTTGACTACTAGTGGATATGCAAATAGGAGGGCTAATTGTAAATATTTTATGCCTTGTAATCTTGTATAAGTGAAGAAGTATCAACGGATATTGAAGACCTTCAACGGATAAGAAACAAAGCTTCAACGGATGTCTCTAATGCTTCAACGGATAATATCCATCAACGGATAAGTTCTTCAACGGATAAAGACTTCAACTAATAATGCATCAACGGATAAAGCTTCAACGGATAAAGCCTCAATGGATAAGGCATCAACGGATGAAAGCTTCAACAGATGCTTAGTTCATTAGCAGTTGATAGTGACAATTCACAAGCTGACAGAGGCACATGGGTTGACAGAGATAAACTGGAATATGGAAGCCTCTAGGAGGAATCTAGAAAATGCAGCATTTCCATTCTGATGCAAACAAGGAAGTATTCAAAGATCTACAGCCAAGCCTAAATTGCATTTGATAGAGAAATGAAGAAGAAACATGTGAAGAATCTTTTTAATTGTATTTTACAGTTTTGTCTTCACTTGTAAACTTGGTGATATATAAACCAAGTAGCAGCTAGTAATTAGATATGAATTTTCCTGAGCTGTTTAGAAATATCCAGAGAGAAAATCATCTAGTTTGTACTAGGAAGCAGCTGTGATTTAATTCTTTGAATCACAGATTTTCTGAAATAACACATCTCTGGTGGAACAACAAATCCACCAGAAAAGTTTTTAAGTTCTTTGTGTTCTTTACATTTGTGTTTGAATATATATCTGTCTGTATTAGCTTCAAGCAATTCACACACTTGTTCTCAAAAACACTTAGCCTTAGAAACTGCTCAAAACTTGAAAAAGTTTTGAGATTTACATTCAACCCCCCTTCTGTAAATCTCATTGTTAGTCCACTGGGAATAACAATTGGTATCAGAGCTAGCTCTTGACATACAAAGAGTTTAAAGATCTTTTCTGCTAACATCATGAGTAAGAAGGATGTTGGTGTAAAGATTCCAATCCTGGAAAGAGATAACTATCATCACTGGAAGGTGAAGATGCATTTACGTCTTCTCTCTCAAGATGAAAGCTACATCAACTGCATTAAGAATGGTCCTCACATCCCACACAAGGTGGCAACAACTGCTACTGCAACAGTTGATGTTGGACAGTCTATTCCCAAGCCAAAGGAAGAATGGACTGTTGAAGATATTGAAGAGGTCCACAAGGAAAAGAAAGCCATGAACATTATGTTTAATGGCCTGGATCAAGATATGTTTGACAATGTCATCAACAACCAAACTGCTAAGGAAATTTGGGATACTGTGCAGCTTATCTGTGAAGGCACTGAGCAAGTTAGAGAAAATAAAATGCAGCTTCTCATTCAACAGTATGAATATTTTCACTTTGAAGAAGGAGAATCATTGAATGATACCTTCAACAAATTTTAGAAACTGTTGAATGGATTAAAGCTGTATGGGAGAGTGTACCAAGTCAAGGACTCCAATTTAAAATTTCTAAGGTCTCTACCAAAGGAATGGAAGCCTATGACTGTTTCTCTAAGAAATTCTCAAGATTATAAGGACTTCACACTTGAAAGATTATATGGAATTTTGAAGACATATGAACTTGAGATGGAGCAAGATGAGCTGTTGGAAAAGGGAAAGAGAAAAGGAGGATCAGTTGTACTTGTAGCTGACAGTGAGAAGATTGAAGCCAGGAATGAGGAAAAGACAATGCCAAGTCTCAAAATTGGCACAAGCAAATCAGAATCAAGCAAGGGTAAAGAGCAAGTAGCTGAGGATGAAGACAATTCTAGTCAGGATGACTCTGATGATATTGATGAACATCTGGCTTTTCTGTCCAGGAGGTTTGCAAAGATGAAGTTCAGGAAAAATACAAGATTCACTAAGCCAAACAAAAACATGGTGGACAAATCAAAGTTCAAATGTTACAACTGTGGCATTAGTGGACACTTTGCAAGTGAGTGTAGGAAGCCAACTTCTGATAAAAAGAAATTTGAGCAAGTTGATTACAAAAAGAAGTATTTTGATTTGCTCAAATAAAAGGAAAGAGCTTTTCTCACTCAAGATGATTGGGCAGCAGATGGGGTCAATGAAGATGATGATGTGGAATATGTCAACCTAGCCTTGATGGCTAATTCTGATGAAAATGAAACTAGTTCATCAAGCAACCAGGGAAAAAGAAGGAATCTATGGTACTTGGACAGTGGCTGTTCAAG
The DNA here is from genome assembly GCF_009905375.1 of Apium graveolens. Taxonomy (NCBI): domain Eukaryota; kingdom Viridiplantae; phylum Streptophyta; class Magnoliopsida; order Apiales; family Apiaceae; genus Apium; species Apium graveolens. Next base: position 147,544,076 of record NC_133656.1, on the reverse strand, counting down.
ACACATGACAGGAGATTTCACCCTGCTCACAGAGTTTAAAGAGAGAGCTGGCCCTAGCATAACCTTTGGAGATGACAGCAAAGGATTCACTATGGGATATGGCTTGATTTTAAAAGAAAATGTCATCATTGATGAAGTTGCATTGGTTGATGGTCTCAAACACAACTTATTGAGCATCAGTCAACTATGTGACAGAGGGAATACTATTTCCTTCAATTCAGAAGCCTGTATTGTCACAAGTAAAAAGGACAATAAAGTGGTTCTAACTGGAGTTAGAAAAGGGAATGTGTACTTAGCTGACTTCAACTCTACAGATGCATAATCCATTACTTGTCTTTTCAGCAAAGCAAGTGCAGTTGAAAGTTGGCTATGGCACAAGAAGCTGTCCCATTTGAATTTCAAGACAATGAATGATCTAGTCAAAAAGGACTTAGTTAGAGGAATGCCTCTAGTGGAATTCACAAGGGATGGACTGTGTGATGCTTGTCAGAAAGGAAAGCAAAAGAAAGTATCATTCCGTAAGAAGCTTGAATCTGCAATTAATGAACCATTACAACTGCTACACATGGATCTTTTTGGACCAGTCAATGTATTGTCAATTTCAAGAAAAAGATATTGCCTAGTGATTGTTGATGATTTCTCTAAGTTTTCATGGGTCTATTTTCTTGGATCAAAGGATGAAGCTAGTGAAATCATTATCAATCATATCAAGCAAGTCAACAATCATCCTGATTTCAAAGTAAGGAATATTAGGAGTGACAATGGAACTGAGTTCAAGAATTCAACCATGAAGTTGTTCTGTGAAGAAAATGGGATCATGCATGAGTTCTCAGCTCCAAGGACTCCACACCAAAATGGTGTGGTGGAAAGGAAGAACAGATCACTAATTGAGGCTGCAAGGACAATGCTTGAAGAGTCAAAACTCCCAACTTACTTTTGGGCTGAGGCTGTTAACTGTGCATGTTACACTCAGAATATTTCTCTAATCAATCAAGCAAAAGGCATGACTCCCTATCAATTATTCAAGAGAAGAAAACCAACTTTAAACTTTCTGCATGTCTTTGGTTGTAAATGTTACATCTTAAGGAATCAATCTGATCACAAAGGGAAGTTTGATGCAAAGGCTGATGAAGGAATATTTGTTGGTTATTCTGCTGGAAAATCTTATAGGGTCTACAATCTAAGAACCAACATTGTCATGGAATCTGTGCATGTTGTGTTTGATGATAAAAAGATTGATGGACTAAAAGATGAGGGACATCATGAAGGACTCAAATTTGACAACATTGAGAAATATTGTGATGATAGTGAAGATGAGAATGATGAAGAAGGCATCTCAAGAAGAATTTAGAATCTGCCTTTGGATAATGCACAGAATGTTGCATCCGTTGAAAGTCATAATTCAGCTTCCGTTGAAAGAAGCAATGCAGCATCCGTTGAAAGACAAAGTGCATCATCCGTTGAAGTTCATAATGAAGCATCCGTTGATCACAGTCTGTCAACGGATAATCAATTCACTTCATCAGTTGATAGAGCTCCTAATTCCTTTCAAAGGATCCAGATTACTCAAGATGAATGTCTGTATAGTAGCTTTCTATCACAGGAGGAACCTAAGAGAGTGGAAGAAGCTCTATTGGATCCAGATTGGATTTTAGCAATGCAAGAGGAGCTAAACCAATTTGAAAGGAACAAAGTATGGAAGCTGGTACCCAAGCCAAAGAACAAGAGTTCTATTGACACAAAATGGGTATTCAGAAACAAGATGGATGAAAATGGCATTGTCATAAGGAATAAAGCCAGATTGGTTGCTAAAGGCTATTCTCAACAAGAAGGAATAGATTTTGATGAAACATTTGCTCCAGTTGCCAGACTTGAGGCCATCAGAATCTTTCTAGCCTATGCAGCTCATGCCAATTTCAAAGTCTATCAAATGGATGTCAAGAGTGCATTTCTAAATGGGGAATTGGAGGAAGAAGTTTATGTAAGCCAACCTCCAGGATTTGAAGATCCAAACTTTCCAGACTATGTGTATTATCTGTTGAAAGCACTCTATGGACTAAAGCAAGCACCTAGAGCCTGGTATGAGACTTTGTCGAAATTCCTTCTAGATAATCACTTCACAAGAGGTACTGTTGACAAAACTCCCTTCTTTAGAAATGTTAATGGCTCTAAAATACTTGTTCAAATTTATGTAGATGATATTATATTTGGATCTACAGATGATAAGCTTTGTAAAAAGTTTGCTAAGTTAATGCAAAGTAAATATGAAATGAGCATGATGGGAGAGCTAACTTATTTTCTTGGTTTACAAGTTAAACAAGTTAGTGATGGAATTTTCATTAGTCAAACCAAATACATTTATGATCTTTTAAAGAAGTTTGACTTAATGGACTGTTCATCTGCAAAAACTCCCATGGCCACTGCCACCAAGCTTGAATTAAACAAGGCTGAAAAGTCTGTGGATATTTCAAGTTATAGAGGCATGGTTGGCTCACTTTTATATTTAACTGCTAGTAGACCTGATATAATGTTTTTTACATGTCTTTGTGCTAGATTTTAAGCTGACCCTAAAGAATCTCACTTAGTGGCTATTAAAAGAATCTTCAGATATCTCAAAGGGACTCCAAATCTAGGAATTTGGTACCCTAGAGAGTCTGGTTTTGATCTAATTGGCTACTCAGATGCAAATTATGCAGGCTGTAAAATAGACAGGAAAAGCACAACTGGCACCTGTCAATTTCTGGGGAACAAACTTGTGTCATGGTTCAGCAAGAAACAAAATTCAGTTTCTACATCAACAGCTGAAGCTGAGTACATTGCTGCTGGTAGTTGCTGTGCACAGATACTATGGATGAGGAATCAACTATTTGACTATGGTTTGACTGTTGACAAAATTCCAATATTCTGTGACAACACAAGTGCCATTGCCATTACTGAAAATCCAGTGCAGCACTCAAGAACCAAGCACATTGATATCAAGTACCACTTTATTAGGGAATATGTGATGAAAGGTACAGTGGAACTTCATTTTATTCCAAGTGAAAAGCAGATTGCAGACATATTTACCAAGCCACTTGATGAATCAACATTCACAAGATTAGTAAGTGAGCTAGGTATGCTTAATTATTCATAAATTTATGTCCTCTATATAATCTGCATTGAAGCCTGAAATGAATTTGCTGCAAGAACAAAGTTGGCTTTAAGAAAGACCTATCCTATCAACGGATATTCCTTATCCGTTGAAAGCCAAAATTGTTCTATCAACGGATGTTCATTATCCGTTGAAAGACAAATACATTTATGGTAATTTTATCCCTCAACGGATAAAATAGTGTTGGTCATCAACGGATAACTATTTACCTTATCCGTTGAAGTGTCACATCAGTTACTTTCAGTAAGTCACAGCCGTTGATTTCTTTACTTAACCGTTGATACAGATATACACTGTTGTATGTATTTGTTTTAAAGGCAGTTTAGAATTTCTACAGTTTTATTTATTCTTGAACGGCTGTAATTTACTTAAAAGTATCATTTTATTTACGTTTTAATTCAAGAAAGTATAAAAGCCCATTGAACTCTTATTTTCACTTTACGCTTTCTTGCAATTTTCATTCTCCTTCTCTCCCAAAATTCTCAAGTTTTTCTCTGCAACCTCTACTCACAACAATGGCACCGATAGTCAAAATTATGTCTCAAACAGGATTTGTTTATGAAAAGAATAATTTCGTAGCCTTGGTTGAAAAGAATGAAGCCCATTCTGATTATCACAAGATGATGGACTTCATCAAAAACTGCAAACTGAGCTATGCAATGCTGGAAGCCCCAACCATCTACTGTGAGGTGATTGAGGAGATTTGGACAACTACAGAGTTCAACTCCACATATATGACTATTGCCTTCTCTCTCAAAGGTAAATATTATTGCATTAACTGTGATGATATACAGTCTTGCTTTAAGTTGCCTGAGAATAATGCCATAACACCACACACTGATAAAGATGTATCTGCTATGTTAGATTCCATAGGCTATGCTTTTGGTTCTGCTAGTTTAGGTAGCATTAGAAGGAAAGGCCTTAGGAAAGAATGGAGTTTTCTTGGAGATGCCTTTATCAAGGTTTTCTCTGGGAAGATTAGCAATTTTGATGCCATAACTTCATCTCTTGTTAATATGCTCTATATGCTAGTTTCTGATAGGTACTTTAATTTTAGCAACTGTGTCATGCTAGAATTAGGTTCCAGATTAGGTAATAAAGCTAATAGACCACATAACATTGACTATGCTAGATTTTTTATGTTATTGGCTAACCATGTTGCTGAAGGATTGGTTATATCAAATGAGAAGAATAAACTCAAATGTTGGGCACAAGAGAAAAGGGTCCTTGCAGACCTTTTGAGAATGAACCTCAACAGCCAGGTGCCATTGGTATATTTGCCAATCATGAATGCACCACAGGTAAGTGAGGTAAACACTTCTATAACTCCTACTATTTCCAACCCCATTGTTTCTTTGCCTTTCAGTGTGGCAATGTAATCTGTGTCTTTGTCCAAACAGGTTCCTACCAAAGCCACCAAAACTAAAGTTTCAAAACTCAAGTCAAAGAAAACTACCTCTGTTGTTTCTCAAAAGACAACAGTTGTAACAACTACCATAAACCCTGAAGGGAGTGAACAGGGTGTGAGTGGTGAGGGGAGGGGTGAACATCAAGAAACCCCCCAGGATAAGGTGGGAGAGGTGAGTGGTACCCAAGCCAGCCAAGCCACAGTCTCTCAAAAGACTGTGGTGGTTCAAAATGAGTCAAACACATCCCTAGTTGCATCCTCCCAAAAGGATGTAACTATTGAAAATAGTCCCCAACCAGGGACACAGAACAAAAGGGGGAGGGACACTGAAGCCACATATTCACCAATTAAAGCCTTTTCAAGGCAGAAGAAGGCCAAGACCCTAGTTTCCACACAAGGGGAACACACAGCACAGATACATCCACCTGTATCTGAGCCTTCTCAAATTCAGCTTGATGTGATTCCAGCAAATGTGGAGTCACAGCCCCATTCTCTCATAATAGAAACACACCAATCATCAAACTCTCCATCACCCTCTCTGGATGTGGATATGATATTCACATCAATTCCTGATTCTCCCTCATCAAAACTCAGGGAGGAGCCCCACTCAAAACCTGGTGATCATCATCTTTTAGATGATTTGTTGGATCATCAGCCAATTCTTTCAGATGTAATTGAAGAATCTGTGTCACCACACTTAAAATCAATTTACACAGATTCAACAATTATGTCACTTTCTATATCTACATCTTTTCCTTCTTCAACGGATATCTCTCATCCGTTGACAAGTGGTTGTTCTTCAACCGATAAGCTTAACAGCAGTTATCCGTTGATACCATAAGTTTCCACTTCAACGGATACTCCCTATCCGTTGATGGTCTCTACACACATAACAGAAACAATTCCAACTGTAGAGGACATGGTTACTGTACAATCTTTTGAGTGAGAGGCTGGGTTGCTCCCAGGAAAAAGGAGAGGTTGAGAGTCACCATATGCATGCTATTTCTTCCAGCATGGCAAAAGTGAGTGAGGGGAGTGCCACCTTAGAAGGTGAGGGTGAGGGTGTGAGGATGTGTGTGAGCCAGGGGGAGCCCCTGACGCAAGAAAATAGAGAAAATGAGAGAAAGGCAGGTACAGAAGCTATAAGGGTGGATCCATCCATTGCTAGTGAGTCAATGAAAGTGGATGATGCAGAAAAGGAAAGACAATTTCAGCAACATTACAAAGCTGTAATTGATAACATTTCCTTGGATGCTGACACTTTTACTCATCCTGTTTCAGCCTATCAATTATTGGCTGCTCAGGGCAATGTGGAGGCAGAACAGACATTAAACATTGTACATATTTCAGAATCTCTTCTCAGAGACAAAGCTGCTGTTAACAGGCTGCCTTCTCAAGCTGGTGAGCCATCTGAAGAATTTGGAGTAAATTCTAATGATGATGACTCTGATTCTTTGGATGAGAGCATGAACTTAGGGGGAGTAGCAGGCCCAAATTCTGTTCCAGATCTTCCTGAATGGGCATGGGCAAAAGCATCAACACCAGGAGAGTTTGGTGTCACTTTGGTCAGACAAGTCATGATAATTCAGAAGGCCCTTCAGGAGACTACAGATGCTGGTACCAAGGCAATACTTCAAGCTCATCTGGAATCTCTGCATCTCTTGCAGTTGCAGCATTTCAAACAGAATCTAAGTGTGGATGAGCTCAAACAGGACATTGTTGATCTGAAATCCTACAATGTTGAGAAGTTGGATTCAGTCATACCTTATGGTACCATGCAAGATTTGTTGTGGAGACTGAGGAAAGAATCTGATACTGACAAGAGGCTGGCCAGATTGGAAACCAGAGTTCAGATCATTGAAGACTCTATGGTCACCATTCTTCAGAATCAACAAACTCAAACAAATCTACTCATGCAGCTGGCAAAAGCACAAGGCTTGACCCCTACCCTTGATGATAACAAAAAGGGGGAGAATAGAGGGGAAGGGGAAGGAGAGCCATCAATAACAGTTCAAATTTCTCAAGTGCTAGTTCCTGCCATCACCACTTCTCCAATTATTCAAATCAAAGGAAAGCTTGATGGAATTGATCTAATCCAGATAGCAGCAGCTGAATTGCAAGTCAAAGAGCAAAGGAAGAAGATTGATGAAAAGATGCAACAAATATTTGGTTCTACAACTTCTCAATCACAATCTGTGAAGCACAACACAAAAGTGGAATCAATTATTGTGGAGCTCAAGCCAGTAGGGAGGAATAAGGTTGGAGAGACTTCTTACAAGGATCTGAAACCTATGGTTCTCAAGCCCAACAACAGATCCATTAAGGACTCTACAAAGAATCCTCTGAAAGAAGTGGATTTTCCTCTTCCAAAGGCTGATGAGGACAAGCTTTTGGGTAGAAGTATCACAAAGCTCAAAGAGACCATGGATGTGGCTGTAAGGAGGAACATGGATATTATCTTCAGAGAGGGAAAGAGCATATGTGTGATGCAAGGACATCCCAAATTCTCAATAGCCAAGAGAGAAGAAACCAGAAGGTTGAAGGAAGAAGCCAAACAACTAAAGGCTGACAAAAGAGCACAAGCAAAGCTTGAAAAACAGCTAAAGTTAAGTCAGGCTGAAGAACAAAAAGAAATTGAAGACAAAAGTGAAGATGAAGCTATGGGGGACATGGTTGATATTGATATGGAAGAGAGAAGCAAGGAAAGAGAAGAATGGCAAAAAGGGAACAGAAAGAAGGCCAATGCAAAGAGAAAGATGGTAGATAAGACTGAAGAAACCCAATCAAAATCCAAACCACTACCCTCTATTCCTGAACCCATTGTGCCTGACCCCTTCATGAACATTCATGGTGAAACAATCATTCCCAAGGAGGAACCAATTGATTGGGACACCATCAAATTGCCCACCTTCCTAACCTCTTCTCCACCATCAAAGTAGCAGAAAAGAAGAATCAAATCAACACCCTCTAAAGCCTCAATCAAATTCACATCTGTGACATTATTTGTTTCACATCTGTTCACATCTGTGACATAAAAGAATTTTCAGACATTGAACTCTATCTGGATGAGCTGGAGGAAGTAAGGGGAATAGCTGCCTACAGACAGCTACCAGAAAGACTAGTGTTCAAATACAAAGGAGATGGGGAAAGAACCTGGCCTCTTTACATAATTCTGAATGAAGGCTACTCTACCTTGATTAGAGTCTACTCAGCCATACAAAGGGATTTTGGCTTTACCAGGACGGCCAAGACTGAGATTCTCAACAAGATTGCCAACATAAGGAAAACTTGGAGGGAGCCCAATGCCTTGCCTAGAACATTACTCATTCAAGAAAGGGGAATTACAGTTCACAATTCACCTCATTGGTTGATAGAGTTCAGAGACAACAAAGGAGTCAGAAGATTTTTCAGAATTGAAAATCAGCTCAAGATTGCCAGTAATGAAACTCTCCAGGATATGCAATCTAAGTTGGACATCAATGAAGAAGATGAAGCTGAATTCTACAGACAACTTCAACTTCAAATAGAGGAGAATGACAGGAGGCTAGGAAAGAAAACAAGGAATCAAAGGAAAAGAAATTAATCTGCTTAGGCTAAAGGAGCACCCTTGGAAACAGTGTAATTATTCAATTCCATCTTAGCATACACATTTTTGCAGCACTTTTGAATTTCTGCTTTATTACAGTTTATATATTTGTCAAGTGTTTTATTATCATCAAGCTAAACCCAAATTTATGCCTACAGTTCTAGTAGACATAAATAGGGGGAGATTGTTAGGAATATGTGTATTAGTTTGATGATAAGTTAAACAAAACACTTAAGTAGAAATCTAGTGTTTGTAGCCTCAACGGATAAGACCATCTTAGCTATCCATTGAAGGAGTAGCTTTACTTAGCAATAAGTTTAGTATTGTAGCACATTTCATTCTCTGGATTCAAGTTGTAATTCTTAGATGTTGTAGGAAATTATCAGTCATGTTGACTACTAGTGGATATGCAAATAAGAGGGCTAATTGTAAATATTTCATGCCTTGTAATCTTGTATAAGTGAAGAAGTATCAACGGATATTGAAGACCTTCAACGGATAAGAAACAAAGCTTTAACGGATGTCTCTAATGCTTCAACGGATAATATCCATCAACGGATAAGTGCTTCAACGGATAAAGACTTCAACTGATAATGCATCAACGGATAAAGCCTCAACGGATAAGGCATCAACGGATGAAAGCTTCAACGGATGCTTAGTTCATTAGCAGTTGATAGTGACAATTCACAAGCTGACAGAGGCACATGGGTTGACAGAGACAAACTGGAATGTTGAAGCCTCTAGGAGGAATCAAGAAAATGCAGCATTTCCATTCTGATGCAAACAAGGAAGTATTCAAAGATCTACAGCCAAGCCTAAATTGCATTTGATAGAGAAATGAAGAAGAAACATGTGAAGAATCTTTTTAATTGTATTTTACAGTTTTGTCTTCACTTGTAAACTTGGTGATATATAAACCAAGTAGCAGCTAGTAATTAGATATGAATTTTCCTGAGCTGTTTAGAAATATCCAGCGAGAAAATCATCTAGTTTATACTAGGAAACAGCTGTGATTTAATTCTTTGAATCACAGATTTTCTGAAATAACACATCTCAGGTGGAACAACAAATCCACCAGAAAAGTTTTTAAGTTCTTTATGTTCTTTACATTTGTGTTTGAATATATATCTGTCTGTATTAGCTTCAAGCAATTCACACACTTGTTCTCAAAAACACTTAGCCTTAGAAACTGCTCAAAACTTGAAAAAGTTTTGAGATTTATATTCAACCCCCCTTCTGTAAATCTCATTGTTAGTCCACTGGGAATAACACAAAGTTCTTGGAAATAGACCCATACTTATCATTTAGCTTGGTTAGTTTGGCTTTGCTGATGGGTTTGCTTACAGCCGACGAATGAGGATTTTTATCATTCGACGGATAACACTTTTTGTTATCCGACGGATAGTCCTCATCATCCGTCGAGTCTACATCTGTTAGCAACCCATCTACCAAAATAGGTTCTAGTTTCTCCTTATCCTTTTTCCAGGCTTCATCACAAAAGGACTCAATTCCTTGAACCTTGGTGATTTGAGCATGAATATCTCTGGATGTTTTCCATGCTTTAATCACCTCTTGTTCACGATCGAGCTGTTTCTTTAAAATTTCTTCCTTTTTCAAGGACTCAGTTAATTCCTCCTTGGCAATCCTACACTCAATTTTTAGTTTCTCAAACTCAACAAACTGAGACTCAAGCACATTATTCCTCTCACTCAAAAATAAGTTGTTTTCTTTGATTTTAGCATTTTCTTTAGTGAGGGACTTAAGTGTAACACACAAATGATACAATTCTGTAGACATGTCATTTATGGTATCATTACACTCAGCTTTAGATAAATGTGCAAGGTTTGTAGTGATTACCTGATTGCTTGAGGAACTTGTCTCTGTTTCATCAGACTTAGCCATTAGGGCTAGATTGACATAGCTGACATCTTCATCTTCATCCAAGCCATCAGCTGCCCAATCATTCTCTTGTGTAATAAAAGCCCTTTCCTTTTGTTTGAGTAGATCAAAGTATTTTTGCTTGTAATCTACAGACTCAATCTTTTCTTACTGGAATCTGACTTTCTACACTCATTTGCAAAATGCCCTGCCAAGCCACATTTGAAACACTTGAATTTTGATTTATCCACCATGTTTCTATTTGGCTTGGCAGCTCCAAAGTTCTTCTTGAACTTGAGCTTGGCAAATCTTCTTGAAAGGAATGCTAGGTGCTCATCAATGTCCTCCATGTCATCTTGGCTGAATGAATCTTCATTTTCTGCAGCTAGCCCCTTACCCTTGCTTTCACAGACCTTTGAAGTTGATTCAACAGCTTCCATCTTCACTTCCTTCTCCTTTTCCAGATCAGCAACTAGTGCAATGGATCCTCCTTTCTTCTTTCCTCTCTCCATTCTTTCATCCTGCTCTATCTCAAGCTCATAGGTCTTCAGAATGCCATACAGTCTTTCCAAAGTAAACTCCTTATAATCTTGTGAGTTTCTCAATGAGACTGTCATTGGTTTCCATTCCTTTGGAAGAGATCTGAGAAATTTCAGATTGGAGTCTTTAGTCTGATAGACTCTTCCATGCAACTTAAGAGCATTTAGTAGTTTTTGGAATCTACTAAAAATGTCAGTGAGCGATTCACTTTCCTTATTGTGAAAATGCTCATATTGCTGAATCAGGAGCTGCATTTTATTTTCTCTTACTTGCTCAGTACCATCACAGATTATATGTATTGTGTCCCAAACTTCCTTGGCAGTCTTGCAGTTGATGATGTTATCAAACATGTCTGCATCCACACCATTGAACAGAATGTTCATGGCCTTTTTATCTTTCCTGACTTGTTCAATGTCAGAATCAGACCATTCATGCCTTGGCTTTGGAACAGATGGCTCATTTCCTGTTACAGCTCTCATTGGAACATGAGGGCCTCTTTCTATGCAGTCCACATAGGCCTCATCTTGAGAAAGCATATGAAGATGCATCTTTAACTTCCAATGATGGTAATTATCTTTATCAAGAAAAAGGAATCTTGACTCCAACATCTTTCTTGTTCATCTTGCTGAATTGTTTTGATCTTTAAACTCTTTGTAGATTAAGAGCTAGCTCTGATACCAATTGTTAGTCCCTTAACAATATAGCAAGAATTACAGAAGGGGGGTTGAATGGAATTCTTGAACCTTTTTCTTGAAATAAAAATGTTCAACTCGATTATAGATATATTTGTTTTGATTAGCACAATGCGGAATGTAAACTTGAATGAATCAAAACATAAGTAATTAAAAACAAGAGTCTTTAAAAACTTTCTGGTGGATTTAAATAATTCCACCAGAGATATATATATATAATATATCGAGAGGACTCTGTGTGCAGAAATGCTCACAGCTGCTTACAAAATGGAACTACTGAGAATACAGGAAATGCTAAAGATTATGCTTACAAAGATTTCTCTGTTTTTGTGTGTTTCTCAGCTATCTCAGCCATTTTTCTATTTGCTACTCTCTTGGTTTATATATTACCAAGATTACAAAGTCAAAAAAACTGAACAAATATAAAATCTAACAGTCTTGATCTTTGCTGCTTTTCGTCCTCTATTACCCAGTTAATGGGCTTCCACAGTGTGTTTGTATCCAACTCGACGGCTGTGTGTCAGCTTTCACTGTTCAACTGATGTTTGAATTCTTGATATGATCATCCGTCGACTTTCAGATCATCCATCGATGACATGATTGATCATCCGTCAGCTGCTATGTTAAACATCCGTTGATAGTCATTTGATCATCCGTCGAAGGCTTTGTTAATCATCCGTCGGTAGCTATTTTGGCACTTGACTTCATTTCACTTATACAGAATTACAAGACATTGCTTATGTACAATTAATCAACCTATTCTGCATATCTAGTTAAAGTCAACATGACTTATATGCTACTACAGATTCTATACAAAGGTGCATACATCACTGTGCTACAAACTTATTATTACATAAGCTACTTACTCGATGGATAATAAGTTAATCATCCGTCGGGACTATAATGAGTTATCCGTCGGGACTATAATTCTTATCCGTCGAGAGCTACATAATTTCACTAAGTAAAATCTACTTAGACATTTTGTTTAAGTGATCATCAAGTACACATCATATTCACAACACTTTCTTCCTGGATTGGGATCAACACCTTGGGTATGAGAGGATCCCGAGGCTTGACCCGCTTCTTTACCACTCGAGTCTTGATGGGTTTCATATTCCTTCTTAACTGAAAACAATAAGGTGAATAACAAAAAATAGGTGAGCCAAAAATTACTCAATAAGTCCACAAAATATAAACAATGTTAAAGTATTTTAAATGAATCCGTAATCCCGGGTATATCTGCAAAGATATAACCCCACGAGAATAGAAAGAAGGCCATTACTAGCGAGTACAAATGAACTAAACTGGACACAAGTTCGCATCTATATTCTGCTGATCAATCAGAATATAATGCAGATCTATATCTCAATATATAGATCAAGTCGGGTACCCAGGCACTACGGCCCATGTCGAGGCACCAGTCATATCCCGGTCCTCAGGATTAAGACACACTCAATCTTAAAATATCATTATCCAATCCATCGCTTAGCAACCGGAACAATCGGTATGCTTTGATATATTCTAAACAACAGAATATATCAATCTCAATGTATCACCAATGAAATATGAACAAAGGAATAACAAGTGTGTATCAATGAGTAAGAACAAGAATCAAGAGAGTGCAACAGTGATAAGCATCTGAAGAAATGTCACTATTCTAAAAATAGAATAAGGGAAAAATTGCCTTTTGCGTGACTCACTGCAATTAGATCACTTTCGTCTATCACCTACTCGACCTGCCTTGCTGGCTTAGCTTCTGTTAGCAAAATAGACCGGTTAAGTCATTTTGTACTTCAATATCATCTTGAATCGACTTCACACCGTTCCTAAGGTCTACCCATGCGCTTACGACTGACTCATGTATTACGTAGTAACAAATAAAACTCAATTAACCACGTAATACACATAAGCACATAAGCACATAATCATTTATATAGTTAAAATAATTTTTAGAACCAAAATCGACTCGCTGATCGCTCAACTGATCCTTATCTGACTCGTTTCCCATTTTTCCAGAATTTTTCGGACTCGTTTTGACACGCATTTCGACTGATAATCAAACAAGTAACAAAATCAACTAATTTCTAGAATAAATTAAGCTTTAATATTATTTTTAATGAAAAGAATTCAATTTTCTGAGTCAACAGGCTTTCGTTTCACTCGAATCGGATTAACGGTCTAATTATTATCAATTAAACACTGATAATTCAATTTATTATTCACTATAAATAATTATTACTAATTCTTAAAACTCAAAAATAATTTTTAAATAATTATTTAAGAAAAATCATAATTAAAAATGATTTTTCTATAATTTTTGGAATTAAAATGAATTTATTATGATTTATTGGAAATTATTTGATTATTTATCAAAATAATTAATCATTTTTAAATGATTAATAAATAGTTAATAAATAATAAATAATTAAGAAAATAATTTAATCTGATTTTTAGAAAATAATTCAGAATTAATTATAATATAAATCAATTAATTAAATAATTAATTAATCAATTTATAAAATAAATAAATCTGATTTTTAAAATTAATAAAAATAAAATTAAAATTAAAATCTAGAAACAGATGTCAGAAATCAAACATCTGACAATTCAGATTAAAACCGGGTAACCTGAACGGGTCAAACGGGTCAAAATCCGGGTCGTGAAGAACACGCCGGATTTTGCCCAGAATCTGGCCACCAATGCAGATTCCGGTGAGCCATTTTCAGGCCAAAAACGGAACCGTTTGGTTCGTTTTTCACAGGGTTTCAATTCCTGGCAACTACCCCAATCTGTTCCCGGCCAAAACAAACCAAAAACATCCCTGAAAGTTCATCTCCGATCAAAATCAAACTCAACTCCGGCCAAAAACCTATCTGTTGATTCTGTAAACCAAACTCAACGTTCTATAGTGGAAATTAAAGCTATGAACACATACAATCAAAGCCCTAACATATCAAGAATCAAATATGCACAGAAATCATCGAGTTGTGATTTGAAAATCTGACATAAACCCTAGAATTCGTGAATCACTATACAGACATCGTTCGTTCAATCAAACACCATGAATCAACTATAAATCATCTAACAAAGCTATATCAATCATCAAAACATCAAAATAACCCTGCAATCAAAAAGTCCTAATTCGAACATAAACCCTAGAATTTGAAAATCACAAACTACGAATTAAAACGTGAAATTGATGCTAGAAATTGAAAGAACAGATCAAAACCTTCGATTTGGATACTCGAACTGCTTGATTTGGTACTGTAATTTGCTCAAAATCACGGCTTGAATTCTCGAACCGACCCTGTTCTTCCCGACCCGAATTACAGAGAATTTTTGTATTTTTCTGAATTTTACTGATTTATTAATTATAATTAATTAATAATTAGGCTATTTATAGTAGTAAAATTAATACTCCTAAATAAAATTAAGGGTCTAATTATACATCAAATAAAAATATTTGACCCTAATTTTTATAATTTTTGAGTATTAAAATTTAATTTATAAATACCTTATATATGCAATATATATGCCAAAATTTCCCAAAAATTGTGAATATTAACAAATATGCAAGGAAATAATATAAATGAAAGTCCTATAATTTTATAAAAATAAAAATGTGATTTTTGTGGGGGTTTTAACACCCAATGGGGCCCGGAAAAATTATTTTTCGTAAAACGAGAAAATTTATAAAATATCTAGATGTTCAGAATAATGTGATGGTAAAGGCCGTTTGATGAAAAATTACTGGCTTTAAAATCATGGTTCGGGTCGTAAAACGTTTGAAATGAAAGCGATGAATGCAAAATAAAATATCTTAAAAAATATCTTAAAAATACAGAAATGACACAGAATGCACATAATTTATTATAATTATGATACAATACAGACATAAATTTCCCAGTCGTTACAGATTTTACTTACCAAATGAATGGATTTATAAATGTTTTTGGTTTTGAGAAAATTGAGTTGGTTTTTCGAGTATTCCTGCCCAAGTAAATGGGGGAATAAAAGTTTATAAGGGTGGCGTGTATTATGACCCCTTTCAATAAAATGTTTTTAAGATTGGATGGTTGCGTAAGAGGCCGTGGCGGCGGTCCAGTGTGAGCTATGTGTTATACAGGATATAACACTTTGCTAGGCCGATATGTGCCTTGGGTACCCCTTTGTTTAGTTGGATATGCTTCGGCATACCGGTGTTGCTCCGCGGCTGATCACCGGCGGCAACACACCGTCGTTCGAGGATTCCAATCTAAATTATGATATTATTTTGATAATCATAAAATAAATGGTTTATCAACTGTTTCTGTTTTGGATTAAAGGTGAAATGCAGTTTTGATTTAGTTTCTGCTTGATGTGGATATTTAGTTTGTTGTTAAATATCAAAGGTGGTATTAGTATAGATGATTGATGTTGACTTCAGTATGGGATGTTGTGAGCATCAAAGTTCTTATTGATATCTAATTTGATAGGACAACAAAATAAGTATTAATTTTAAGAGTTCGGTTTTGAATAAAGTTTATGACTCGATCCATAATCATTGCTTCTTATTATTGTTGTTTACGATATTTCTGTAAACACTATTTGACGATTTTTATTCTCGTCAAGATTCAAAGTATTGCTGAAGCACTTCGCTCAAAAATATCAAAAAGAGTTTTGAATACAGTGAGAAATAATTATCCGATTCTTTAAGAAATTTTTTGTTTCAGCAATTATGATTTTTAAATGTAATGCTCTAATGCAGATGTTGGTTTTATATCACAACGACCATATATATATATATATATTATAATAAACTTGCTGAGAATTTCTTTCGCTCAAACTTGCCTGTTTTAAAATTTAACCTCCAGTGAGGATTAGCTTGCGCCGTTTAGCCGCGTAATTCGAGGAAGCAAAGAAGAAGCTTTTGGAAGGTGGTTGGTCCAGGGTTTGCGAACTAGTGTAAGTTCTATTGTATAAAGTTGTTTATATTATATTATATTATAATTGTGTAATTTATAGTTGGGCCTAGTATACTTCTTTTCGAAGTTATACTAGCGGGTTAAGTTTTGAGATTGAGAATTATTGAAAAGAGTTTTAAAAGGAAGTGAAAAAATTATTTATGGAATTTGGAATTCTTGTTTCTAGAACTGTAACCTTAAAAGATCTTGGGTGTAGTTTGGGGTCATAAATGATAAATATCTTCCGCTGGCATTTGCATTTTGATTTAACAGGTTGATTTGGATTGAGGTTTCATAGTGACGACCAAATCCTTTGAACCCGGATTTGGGGGCGTTACATCAATTACGAGAACCTCCATTTGAATTGGAGAGGATTTTTTCAGGTTACTATCATGTACCATGATCTCAAACCTTGTTCTTCTTGCAAAAAACTGACACTTGAATGTGTTATTAAAAGCTTTCACAGGGTCTTGAGTAAAAACTGATGAAACCCCTTTATTTTTGTTGGTGTCATAAAGATCTACCTCAACATATAGTCTCTTACCAACTAAATGTTGTTTCCGAGTGGTGAGCATAATTTCAGGAACTAAGTCACTTGATTTTGGCAACATTTGATAAATGGATTCAAGTGTTTCTATTGTAAGAAGAAATTTAAGATATAAGATATGTGTTTTCGAGATTTAGTGTGGACAACTTTCTTTGAGAGAAAAAGAAATTTTCAAAGGTATGTCCTGAATAGACATTTTAGATAGATAAGTACACTCAAAGATTATAATTCTCATGAAATCAAAATTAAACCTTTCATAAATTTCTTCCGTGAAATCAGTTCCTGCCTGTAATGTGTGTTAGTCGCTAAACACGCGCTAATATTACACGCAAGTATACGAGTTCGCAAGTAGTATAAGATATAAATAAAATTCGATCCCACAGAAAGTGTATTGGTTAACTATTTAATTTACGCACCTAAACAACAATGTATGGTTATTATCCAATGCTAAGACGATAAAAAATTGAGAGTGATTATAACTAAGAATTAAACTAATAATTATCACTACGAGAAAAAGATTAATTGGATTAATATATAAGATAGACATGGGATTCTAACTTCATTAAATACTTCATTCAATAGCCTTATTATTCTCAACCTTAGCATGCAATGGTGATGACACTAATCAGACAACACTAAACTGATAAACGCCAACTTTTGTTGCACGAGTACCATTCTACCAGACATCGACAAAAGAGATAGAAGATGAATAGGCACCAATTATATTGAGGCCCTATATGTCTATAGAATTTGACAACATAACAGTTTAAGCACAAGCATAAAAATAATGCTAATTCACCTGATTCATGAAGTAAAGCCTGAAATGCAAAAACACTTGAAAACACGTTAAAACATAAATAACTTGAGTACAAATACACCAACTCAAAGCTTATTAGAGCATAAATAAATGTCATAAATGTCACTTAACACACCCCCAAACTTGAATCGATGCTTGTCCTCAAGCATAAACAGACTCAAAGAACAAGAAATAAAAATTCATGAATGCAACTAATATGAATACAATGATCCCCAAAGAAAAACTAAACTAATGAACCAGCAATGTAACACCCCCAAATCCGGGGTCGGGGATCCGGGTTGTCACGAGTTCCATTTCCCTTAATAACACCCAATCTTAATAATTACTCAACTACTCTGTACTGTGACCCCACAATAAACACACACACCACACGTTATAGTCTCAGAGATGAACATCCAAAAATAACCACAAGTCATTTTACTCCACAATTATCTGTCCATACACCTTAAAAGGTTTTCTGAATAAATTTACATTTTTTTTGCCATTATTACAATTCATAAATATACATAAATCTGGTACATCAAAAGTTGAAAGCCTAGCCTATTGGTAGTTCCTACCTCAGCTACGGCGGCATCAATGCTTCTAGAAAACTGCGGAACGTCTCCTAATCGCTTGCGAATCGGGAGCTTGGTCCTGTTCATCTTTTCTATCTGTTGTTGTGTGATGAAAGAAGAAAGCAAGGGTGAGCAGCAAGCCCACCAAAATAATATGTATAATGATTAACAATATGAGCCTTCTCATAGTACTCATGAAAGTCTTGGTCAAAAGATATGAACCAAGTTTGATATCTTAATGCGATGAAGTCGCAAAATATTCAGTATATATACATATATACTTTTCAAAATATTGGAAGTCCTCTTCCATGCATAATACACACAGAGTTCCAGTGTATAACTGTATAAAAAATATCGTTGCAAGGTGATCTCATATATCTAACCTTGTCTCAACGTTTTTCTGAAAATCTTTGTCATTCATAAGACAATTATTAACTAGATATAAGTTTAAAAGATGAAGTTACCAAATACTTCACTACACTTATATCATTTATAAAGCTACTTGAACCACCATTGTTCAAAGTATAATGAGCTTTCAACAGTTCATCACATAGATGAGACTACAAGACAAGATTTGAATAGATTAAATCTTTCAAATATTATTAAAGGAAATGAAGTTATGACATACTTCATTAAGTTCTGATATATATATATATATCCATATATACATCTTCCTTATACAATTTCCTGAAAACCTCTGTCATGTAAAGTATGAACAGAATTGCAATATCCAATAAATTTGGAAAGGAAAAGAATTTGGCATAAACCAGATATCTTGCTGATCAGGCGAAGATACCCATAAGTAACCTTTTCTACTAGTAGATGGACGAATTCCCCACTGGTCATCACCCTAGTCTCAATAGGACCTTATGTTGGACTGCAACTCAGCCACTTATGCATTTGATGGACTCCCACTGAGCCACTTACACTATCATGGACGCCCACTGAGCCCATGTTGCTTATGCCGACTCAATAGATGGACTTACTTCCCGAATGTTGGGTAAGTAATCAATTCATTTACCAAAACTGCAACCTTGTTGCGAATATAAAATACACCATAGAGCCGGATCCCTCAGGTTTTGAGCGAGTATTTAAATCCCCTTTTTAAAAGGAAGATCTTAAATATAAAAATGAGTTTTGGGATCCGCTCTAACTTTCAAAAATCATTTTGAAGACTCGAAAATACTTTAAAGAGTGTTTGGAGTAAAGCTGATTTAATGAAGTAAATCAGTCCCCAGTATATTTAGAAAATGCCTGAATATTATTATTTAAATAATATTCTCATAAAGATAATCCTTATAAAAATAATTGAAGTAGAAGTATTAAAACTTATACTTGAAACGAGTATCAAATAACCAAAGATATACTTATATGAAAGTACTATCTTTATTTAAATAATCGAAAATAAGTTTGATTATTGACACCTTATTCTTTAATAAAATAAAGAATATATTGCAGCAAATAATCGGAGTCATAATACCTCGAATGAATATTATAAATAATATTCATTAAATAAAAATAAAGGAGTCATACATCCTCAAATGAATATTCAAATAATATTCATTAAATAAAAATAAAGGAGTCATACATCCTCAAATGAATATTCAAATAATATTCATTAAATAATATAAACTGAGTCATAAGCCCTCGAATGAATATTCAAATAATATTCAAATAATAAAATAAAAGTTATCGAATAAACCTTATTCGATTAATAGTTTGGAAAACTATAACCATATATATATATAAGTATATATATATATATTTATATACATATATACAAACTCTACTCGGGATCCTCGACTCCCGGTTTAGAAAATATTTCCACCTTTTGGGTCCCTATACTAAGGGTATATGCAAGTTACCGCTATCCTCTAGCATAGGTATTATCAACTGAATCAACAGATATATATAGCAAGAATACAAAACAGGCATGCATATATATATATATATATATATATATCATAGCAGCATGCTTCAATGTATTGCAACATTTGCTAATTAACCAACATGCATCTATCGCAAGATAATGCAAATCCATATATACATCACAACAACAGTTATAACGGGTAGAAAACTTGCCTGAGCGACTGGGGGTTACGAATGGCTCGGGACGAGTCTGGTAACCTATAAACAACAAGTAAGTTGGAATTAAACCAAAGTCACTTGTAAATCTATACTTTAACTAACTTAGACTCTAACGCTTGTTTTGCGCTTATTGATTCTCTTAAGTCACTCGGGTACCCTCGGCTCCACCATTTTTAATAATTTAACCTTTACGAGTTTTAAGGCGATTCCTTCGCGAGTGTCTTACCAATTGCCTAACACACTTACCATAAATGTTTCATACATTAATTAACCCTTTTTGGTCTTTAACCTTTGTTTCAAAGTAAGGCGAGGGGAAAAGTTTCGTTCTTGAAACGCCGTTACTTGAAACGGTCGTTTCTCCTAAACCGTGCATCGGAATCAAACGAACTACATATCAAAATGAAGCTCGTAACACGAGCTATCTAGACATGGCAATGGTAATAAAGTAGCAGGGGGTTCTCGGGTCCTAATGTTATGCACAAAAACAGTCTAAAGAAAATCGGACGTTACGACGGCTATGTTTACGCGATTTCCCAATTTTAAACCATTCAAAACCAACCCAATTCAACCTCAAATCCAACATACAACCAACATCCATCCTTATCACATCATAACAACCCCAACAAATTCAATTTTAACATTCATACTTATGCCTAAGCTTAACTTTAACCATACTTAAGTTCTTTTAATCAAAACAACAACATTTACCATTCCAATTCAATACCATTTCAAATCCCAAACTCTAAATCACAACATCAAGCTACAATATCACCCTACTAATCAAAATCATCTTATAATACATAGGAATCTAGGGTTTGGAGATGATATACCTTCCTTGAAGTGGTGGGAGGAGCTAGGAAGCCTTAAGAAGCTTTGAGAAGTCTTAGGAATGCTTGGATCTTCAAGGAAATCAAGAAAAATGTCAAGTTAAAAACTTGAAAACACTATTCATTATCTTCTTCATTGATTAAATGGAGAAGATTGAGAAGGAATTGATGGCTTAAACTCATGATATAGCCCTAACTAAGCATAAAGATGATTAGGGAATTAACTCACCAATTTAGGAAGCTTGGATCTTGAGTTTTGAATTTCTTGCCCTTTAAAATGATAAAAAGCCGAGAGCAAAAGATGAACAATGCCTTGGTTTCTTTTTGATTTTGATAAAGAATGAATTTGCTTGGCTTGGTTGATTTGTTTTTGTGTTTGATTTAGTTAATTACCTTGTTGCCCTTGATTTTGTGTGGTTAAAAAGCCACCACATCTCCTTCCTTCCCATGTCATGCCCATGTCATGTGGTGATGTCATCCTTCCCTCCTTGTCCTCTTCTTATTGGTTGGGTGACATTACTCTCTCTAATCCCTTTGATTAACTTCCTAATTGTTTGCCTAATGATCGCTGATCTGTTATACGGTTCGCTTAACTTTCGTTTTCGTTTATCGTTTGAAGGATCATACCCGGGATCTTATTACTTAGGTTCCCTTAACCTTTCTCAATACATTATATTCCTTTTTATGATCCTCTATTATAATCTTTTAATTTAAATCCTTTTTATCCTGTTACCTTATACTCAATTCTCCCCGTATCTAGTGTATTTCCAGGAAAATCAAAGTGTTCGGATTTGGATTCTGACGATCTTTACATACACTTATATCCCATATAAAGTACTAATAAAATCTCAGAATATCCATATCAGAACCCCTACATAGTGTGGCATGAAAAGTTTTCTCATTCAGCAAAAACACTATTCATAAGGGTTTCAAAATTTCCCAAAAATTGGGGTTATTACAGTCTCCCCTCCTTAAAAGGATTCCGTCCCGGAATCAAATTGAAAATAAATAGGGATACTCTCTTAGCATTGCACTTTCTAACTCTCGAGTAAATTTTCCCACATTGTGGTCCTACCACCAAACTCCACCTAGTTTGATAACCCTTCTCCTAAGTATTTGTTCCTTTTCACTCTATAACCCTTCCTGGTTGCTCCATATAGGTTACGTCGGGTTGCATGTCTATGTGTTCACATGCCCCTATTTGTCTGGCATCCGAATTATACTTTCTTAACATTGATACGTGGAACACGTTATGAACTTGCTACATATTCGGGGGTAGGGCTAGCTCATATGCTATCTTCCCAATACGTCTTAATATATCCAAGGGTCCAACAATTCGTGGACTTAGCTTCCCTTTCTTTCCGAACCTCATCCTTCCTTTCCAAGGGAATACCTATAGCAACACTAGGTCCCCTACTTCCTATTCCTTGTCCTTTCGTATCAAATCAACATACTTCTTATGTCCATCTTGGGTTACTACCAGCCGTCCTCTGATTAGATCTATTATATCCCTGGTCCTTTGGACTACTGCGGGTCTGAGCATCTTGCGCTCTACAACTTCATCCTAACATAAGGGAGATCGACATTGTCTTCCCTCAAGGATCTCATAAGGCGATATCTCAATACTGACATGTGATCTATTGTCGTACGATAACTTAATTCGCGTTAAGTGATCATTCCAAATTCTTTCAAGTCTATTACACAGACTCTCATTATAGCTTTTAACATTAGAACTTTTGCTTCTCAATACCCATTCTTTTCCAGTTCGTAATCGCTACTACCTTCCGTTCCTAATATTATACGGGTTATACTTTTGCTCGCTAGCGTTCTATAACCTTTTAGTAACATCGTCAACCTTAGTATCACGAATGTGTTCCCATCCCGAATACTATCACAATTTTATTATCCTTTTTCAGCTGCTTCTATCTTCGAAAGCTTAATCCTTCATATAGAAGTAAAAGAATTTATTGAGAGATCACTATGATCATGAACACTTGTTATATCGCATAGTTAGTACAGAAGGTGGCCAGCCTTTAGTACTTGACAAGCAATTAAACAATAGATGGTATCCTACTAGGCTTCTATCACACAGATAGATAGTCATTCGGCAATACCTCCCCTTTCTGGAAGGGTTGTTCTTCTCAGCTTACATGAAATGAAAAGAAGAGAAAAGAACGAATTGAAGAGAATTGTATATATGAAAAAAAAAATATACTGCCACAAAACATCTGGCTTGGAACCTACCTCTGAACTATAGAGGTTTGTCATAGGAGAACAAATCATATACGTATATAAATCAGCATTAAGCATTATAGCATCGTATTTCCCATGCCTAAATATTTTCGCTATCCCGTCCATCATTCTATGGACCCACACTCTTCCTCGAGCTTATACGCAATCACCTTTGAAACTCCCTCGACATCGAAAATCGAATCTGGGATCTCATTCTATACATCATCGTTACTAGAATTCTATGCTTGCACCGCAACCTTCCTCGTATAATAATACGACTCTCTATTGATAAGAAAGAATAAATATACAATAGGTAGATACTCTACTTAATTAGTCTATCAATGATAACTTATACACTACCACGACCCGATTAGTGGTACTCAATCTTAACACCCATTCCAATACAACTCTCATGGTTGTAACCAGCTCATTACTCGCAGAATCATTGCTGCATTACTATGGTCCACTATTGACCTACTGTCGTCATTCACGTTCCATGAAATCTTAATATCTAACCATACGGAGTCCATACATGTCGTATCAAATCATTCTAAGGAGGTAACATAATCACCATTCCTGATTCATGAAGAACACTCCTGATCCTGACATCCATACATGACATGAAGCAGATAAAATTGCAAAAGAGTTTCAATCAAAGCAACGATAGCAGGTTAATACCATTCTAAATCATATGCCTTAAATAGAAGACTTACTCAAAGGTTCGTCTAGTCCTTTTTGAAACATGGTCCTGGCTTATCTCAAGATAGGACCTTCTAAGATAGATAGCCCGTTCATGGCGATTACACGAATTATACCTTTACCAACTACAATTACGGTTGGATATTGCACAGTCATCAGAAGGAATGTCAATCTTCCGAACCGTAATACAACCTTCCCGGCTTCAACCATCATCATTGTATTCCTTTGGCACACGCGCCTATAATTATCCACTTACCTTTAAAGTGTCGGCCACCTCTTTGGCCTTTCCTGATAGTAAAATTTCCTTACAGTCAATGTCATTTTAACCACCTCCAAATAAATTTTCTACCTTATTTCAATCACAGCTTATGTGAAAATGCTTTTCTTTAATATCTGATGAGTGAATAAAAAAAAATATCACCATTTTTCCATAAGTTATTGCCTCAGTCTTTGGAGGCTAATCACTGTCAAGACTGACTCTCAATCATACTTAGAACATCTTTTATCTTAAGTCCTAATTGCCCTAAACAATTTCGACCATTACTGGTTCGATCCATACTTTCTCGTGGTTTAACACGTGCCCCACTTGGAAACATTATAATTACGTCATATTTCCTTTATCAACATTTCTATTCTTGAGAATTTTGAATATTACCTTTCTCCTTGTAAAACCTCTAAAATTATCCTTCAATCATTCCTCCTGTATTCCCTAGATACAGAGCATATCAAGATACCATTTATTAATACCAGAATCATTGTCTATATACTTCTGAAAAATTTCTCCACTGATTCTTAAAGGTTGTTATTACCTTAATCATTTCCAATTCATACTGTCAAAACTCACACTATCCCTATTAAGGGTGAAATTCCAACTTTTATGCATTCCCCGAGGATTCATTTTAAGTTACCGATGTTCTATCCTTAATTCCACCTTTAAAAGGTACCTGCCTTCTTCCATGGATAAATCAAGTCATATATCCCTGATAAGGGTGTCTTATTCAATCATTCCCACCTCGATAGTCTATACCTAACTTCATAATAGCATCCTTATTCAAATTGAGGTCAATCCATATG
This sequence comes from Apium graveolens, assembly GCF_009905375.1. NCBI lineage: Eukaryota > Viridiplantae > Streptophyta > Magnoliopsida > Apiales > Apiaceae > Apium > Apium graveolens. Next base: position 147,519,040 of record NC_133656.1, on the reverse strand, counting down.
GCCTCCAAAAGATAACAATGGTCATCCGCTTTTCTTTCCTGATTTGGTAATGATAACATGGATGTTCTGGAAGATATTGGTCATGTTCAACATGAACTTCTTCTTAATAATTCCTTATTTACTTTTGTTGTTTATCTCAACAGTCACCTCAATGTTGGGATATCTTTCATACCTGGCGTCTCCCTTTCTGGGTATCATGCCACCGGTCTTACATTTCACCTTCTTGAAGGTCACTTCCTTCATCCAATTTTCTTAATTTCTTACTTTCTTGTGTCCTCAGTCTATCCGCGTCTCATTATTTATCCTTCAAACTATCTCAAGGTTTCCTCAAATCCTCCCAACTTACAGGGGGTAAACTATATGTATCTCTTATGCCTTCAACCATCAACTTTAACTCATGGTGAATCACCCTCATCCTGACGATTACATGCTTTTCTATTTCTATTGCTATGAGTCTTTAGGGTTTCCTCATACCCAACTCCCTTATCATTTCTCAAACTCTATTGCCTTTATGTTCCTTTCCACTTCAGTTTCTTTTTATTTTCCTTTCTCTTATCATTATTTCACGAACCAATCACAACATAAGCATTGATTTCAAACATCCCGTCATTTCGGATTCGTGTCCTCAGAACGAATCTTGATAACTTTTACAATTTAGATTCCTAATTCATCATACTCGTCTGCCTTTATTCTGGCTCTAAAGCTTTTACGCTATCTCCATAACCTTGTGAATTACTTTCTCGAAAACAATTGATTGAACTTTAATCAGTTTATTCTAACCTCTGGCTCCGTGCCTTCCTTGGCCTTTCACCAGCGGGTGGTCTCTCTCTTAGAAGGGTAAGTGATAAAAACAGTCTTTTGTGGTTCGTCAATCATTCAGAAACTCAAATGATTCCTCTATTTCCTTTAGCCAGGCTCTTGCCTCGACTAGGTCAACCTGTTCCTTGGAACTCTGAGAGCTTAGCGACTTAAAGGTCATGAAAGAATTTCCTGCCGCATTGTTTCCTCAAGGTGGTGGTTAGGGGTAAAAGTATAAGTTTTGTTTTAGGCAGGTCCATGGATTGCCCAATAGGAGTACCGTCTCGGGTCTCCTTTCCTTACTCGTCTTTCTGTTTCCTTAGTATGAAATGTTTCATCCTTCTCCCATACTTGGGGTTATCTTATCCGTTAAAATCCTTGTTTTCCACTTCATTATATTCTGGGTTCCTTATATCTTAATTGCGACTTCCCTGATTATCGCATTCAAGGTTTGCCTCCCCCCTAATCTTATTCCTTGTGGGGCCATATTACTTGGAAAAAAAAATTGAGAATCTCTGGATATTTGTCTTACTTACTTTGCTTAAGTTTTTCCCTCGTTCAGTCCTTGCATGATTGCAAATTATGAATTCTCAAGTTCGATAACTTCCTGACACTCTCTTACGTGTTAATAGTGCAATTGACAATATGAACTTATCACCACGAACTGATCTGAACTGAATTTAACGAATATATACATAACCATTGGTTCGAGGGTACAACAACTGAACATATTAAAGAGAATTACATCATTTGATCTGATCGTTTCTATCCCAAAAGTACTACCATAGATAATCATCTAGTCATTAAAACTAATCATTCATAACTTAGGCTAACCCTTCCAAAAGTGGTGCTACATGAAATTCTCGTCAGATTGTTCAGACTCTGCACACTATTATGGATCAAGAAATGCGGGCACGCACGACATCCCTAACCTGCTCCATTAAAGCGGTGATGAGGTCTAGGATAGTTGCAAGTAGAGCTGGATCAATCTGACCCTCAAGATGGCCTCTAGCTATAACACGGGTGGTAGCCTCAATCCTTTCCATGCTATGAGCTAATCCCGCCGGAAGTATCCCGCCCTCAATCCTTGGTGCAGTAAGTCGATCCAACAGATCACTCCTAACATTACGGGCCCCTGTCAGGCCACCCAGGATCATCTGATAATCAGCGATAAGAGAAGCCTGAGTGGTAGCATCTAGCAGTCCATGGGGTGCAGGTGGTGTAGACCCAGGAGATCCAAATGGATAACCAAGCACGGTATCAGGTGACATATGGTGCAGGAGATAAAGGTGGCATTTCCTCAGTAGGTGCTGGGCTCTGTACCGGGGATGGGACAGGAATTGGTAGGACCTCATGGATGTCTACAGGAACCTCTGGAAGAGGGTATGATACTGGTATAATTGGTGTCGTGGAAGGCCCCACTCCTCCTGCCCTCGTTAACCTTTGTGCCCTTGGTAACTCTTCATCCTCTAGTGCCACCCTCGCGGCCATTCTTGCTCTGGTAGTCGCCCTGACTACGGTCATCAATTCCTCAGCGGTCCTCTCTTCATTCTCATCAGGATCCTCCATGAGATCCTCCTCAGCCACAATCCTTTCCGGAATAACATCCTCAACCACAACATTCTCTATCTGAACCTCATCCGGTCCCTCATTAGGGTACTCCATCGGATTCACAATTTGATCTCGACTTGTAATAAAACATCCTCATGCTGATGCTCCTGAACCTCAAGGTTCGGTGCCCCGCTGCCCTATACGAGAACGAACTATGTTACTATCACGATATTTATAAGGGTTCCCGTAAGGGTTTTAACTATCGGTACTACGTTAGGTAGCCCGACTATGAACTTGGCAAGAGTTCTTATTATCTTAGTTATTATCTTAACGTCACATCATCTCTGAGGTTTATAACGCTAAGAGCTCTGATACCACTTCTGTAACACCCCCAAATCCAGGGTCGGGGATCCGGGTTGTCACGAGTTCCATTTCCCTTAATAACACCCAATCTTAATAATTACTCAACTACTCTGTACTGTGACCCCACAATAAACGCACACACCACACGTTATAGTCTCAGAGATGAACATCCAAAAATAACCACAAGTCATTTTACTCCACAATTATCTGTCCATACACCTTAAAAGGTTTTCTGAATAAATTTACATTTTCTTTGCCATTATTACAATTCATAAATATACATAAATCTGGTACATCAAAAGTTGAAAGCCTAGCCTATTGGTAGTTCCTACCTCAGCTACGGCGGCATCAATGCTTCCAGAAAACTGCGGAACGTCTCCTAATCGCTTGCGAATCGGGAGCTTGGTCCTGTTCATCTTTTCTATCTGTTGTTGTGTGATGAAAGAAGAAAGCAAGGGTGAGCAGCAAGCCCACCAAAATAATATGTATAATGATTAACAATATGAGCCTTCTCATAGTACTCATGAAAGTCTTGGTCAAAAGAAATGAACCAAGTTTGATATCTTAATGCGATGAAGTCGCAAAATATTCAGTATATATACATATATACTTTTCAAAATATTGGAAGTCCTCTTCCATGCATAATACACACAGAGTTCCAGTGTATAACTGTATAAAAAATATCGTTGCAAGGTGATCTCATATATCTAACCTTGTCTCAACATTTTTCTGAAAATCTTTGTCATTCATAAGACAATTATTAACTAGATATAAGTTTAAAAGATGAAGTTACCAAATACTTCACTACACTTATATCATTTATAAAGCTACTTGAACCACCATTGTTCAAAGTATAATGAGCTTTCAACAGTTCATCACATAGATGAGACTACAAGACAAGATTTGAATAGATTAAATCTTTCAAATATTATTAAAGGAAATGAAGTTATGACATACTTCATTAAGTTTTGATATATATATATATATATCCACATATACATCTTCCTTATACAATTTCCTGAAAACCTCTGTCATGTAAAGTATGAACATAATTGCAATATCCAATAAATTTGGAAAGGAAAAGAATTTGGCATAAACCAGATATCTTGCTGATCAGGCGAAGATACCCATAAGTAACCTTTTCTACTAGTAGATGGACGAATTCCCCACTGGTCATCACCCTGGTCTCAATAGGACCTTATGCTGGACTGCCACTCAGCCACTTATGCATTTGATGGACTCCCACTGAGCCACTTACACTATCATGGACGCCCACTGAGCCCATGTTGCTTATGCCGACTCAATAGATGGACTTACTTCCCGAATGTTGGGTAAGTAATCAATTCATTTACCAAAACTGCAACCTTGTTGCGAATATAAAATACACCATAGAGCCGGATCCCTCAGGTTTTGAGCGAGTATTTAAATCCCCTTTTTAAAAGGAAGATCTTAAATATAAAAATGAGTTTTGGGATCCGCTCTAACTTTCAAAAATCATTTTGAAGACTCGAAAACACTTTAAAGAGTGTTTGGAGTAAAGCTGATTTAATGAAGTAAATCAGTCCCCAGTATATTTAGAAAATACCTGAATATTATTATTTAAATAATATTCTCATAAAGATAATCCTTATAAAAATAATTGAAGTAGAAGTATTAAAACTTATACTTGAAACGAGTATCAAATAACCAAAGATATACTTATATGAAAGTAATATCTTTATTTGAATAATCGAAAATAAGTTTGATTATTGACACCTTATTCTTTAATAAAATAAAGAATATATTGCAGCAAATAATCGGAGTCATAATACCTCGAATGAATATTATAAATAATGTTCATTAAATAAAAATAAAGGAGTCATACATCCTCAAATGAATATTCAAATAATATTCATTAAATAAAAATAAAGGAGTCATACATCCTCAAATGAATATTCAAATAATATTTATTAAATAATATAAACTGAGTCATAAGCCCTCGAATGAATATTCAAATAATATTCAAATAATAAAATAAAAGTTATCGAATAAACCTTATTCGATTAATAGTTTGGAAAACTATAACCATATATATATATATAAGTATATATATATATATTTATATACATATATACAAACTCTACTCGGGATCCTCGACTCCCGGTTTAGAAAATATTTCCACCTTTTGGGTCCCTATACTAAGGGTATATGCAAGTTACCGCTATTCTCTAGCATAGGTATTATCAACTGAATCAACAGATATATATAGCAAGAATACAAAACAGGCATGCATATATATATATATATCATAGCAGCATGCTTCAATGTATTGCAACATTTGCTAATTAACCAACATGCATCTATTGCAAGATAATGCAAATCCATATATACATCACAACAACAGTTATAACGGGTAGAAAACTTGCCTGAGCGACTGGGGGTTACGAATGGCTCGGGACGAGTCTGGTAACCTATAAACAACAAGTAAGTTGGAATTAAACCAAAGTCACTTGTAAATCTATACTTTAACTAACTTAGACTCTAACGCTTGTTTTGCGCTTATTGATTCTCTTAAGTCACTCGGGTACCCTCGGCTCCACCATTTTTAATAATTTAACCTTTACGAGTTTTAAGGCGATTCCTTTGCGAGTATCTTACCAATTGCCTAACACACTTACCATAAATGTTTCATACATTAATTAACCTTTTTTGGTCTTTAACCTTTGTTTCAAAGTAAGGCGAGGGGAAAAGTTTCGTTCGCGAAACGCCGTTACTTGAAACGGTCGTTTCTCCTAAACCGTGCATCGGAATCGAACGAACTACATATCAAAACGAAGCTCGTAACACGAGCTATCTAGACATGGCAATAGGCATAATCTAGCAGGGGGTTCTCGGGTCCTAATGTTATGCACAAAAATAGTCTAAAGAAAATCGGACGTTACGACGGCTATGTTTACGCGATTTCCCAATTTTGAACCATTCAAAACCAACCCAATTCAACCTCAAATCTAACATACAACCAACATCCATCCTTATCACATCATAACAACCCCAACCAATTCAATTTTAACATTCATACTTATGCCTAAGCTTAACTTTAACCATACTTAAGTTCTTTTAATCAAAACAACAACATTTACCATTCCAATTCAATACCATTTCAAATCCCAAACTCTAAATCACAACATCAAGCTACAATATCACCCTACTAATCAAAATCATCTTATAATACATAGGAATCTAGGGTTTGGAGATGATATACCTTCCTTGAAGTGGTGGGAGGAGCTAGGAAGCCTTAAGAAGCTTTGAGAAGTCTTAGGAATGCTTGGATCTTCAAGGAAATCAAGAAAAATGTCAAGTTAAAAACTTGAAAACACTATTCATTGTCTTCTTCATTGATTAAATGGAGAAGATTGAGAAGGAATTGATGGCTTAAACTCATGATATAGCCCTAACTAAGCATAAAGATGATTAGGGAATTAACTCACTAATTTAGGAAGCTTGGATCTTGAGTTTTGAATTTCTTGCCCTTTAAAATGATAAAAAGCCGAGAGCAAAAGATGAACAATGCCTTGGTTCTTTTTGATTTTGATGAAGAATGAATTTGCTTGGCTTGGTTGATTTGTTTTTGTGTTTGATTTAGTTAATTACCTTGTTGCCCTTGATTTTGTGTGGTTAAAAAGCCACCACATCTCCTTCCTTCCCATGTCATGCCCATGTCATGTGGTGATGTCATCCTTCCCTCCTTGTCCTCTTCTCATTGGTTGGGTGACATCACTCTCTCTAATCCCTTTGATTAACTTCCTAATTTTTTGCCTAATGACCGCTGATCTGTTATACGGTTCGCTTAACTTTCGTTTTCGTTTATCGTTTGAAGGATCATACCCGGGATCTTATTACTTAGGTTCCCTTAACCTTTCTCAATACATTATATTCCTTTTTATGATCCTCTATTATAATCCTTTAATTTAAATCCTTTTTATCCTGTTACCTTATACTCAATTCTCCCCGTATCTAGTGTATTTCCAGGAAAATCAAAGTGTTCGGATTTGGATTCTGACGATCTTTACATACACTTATATCTCATATAAAGTACTAATAAAATCTCAGAATATCCATATCAGAACCCCTACATAGTGTGGCATGAAAGGTTTTCTCATTCAGCAAAAACACTATTCATAAGGGTTTCAAAATTTCCCAAAAATTGGGGTTATTACAAGCAACACCTCAGAAAATGCAATTATTCACATAAAGATCCATCAAATCTCACAAATCAATCTACACACCAGAGACGTGCGTGTGTGCAAATGCTTACAGATATACTATCACCACTAGATCGACAATCAAGACTCACTACTTATCAAGACAATCACAAGTTTATAAACAGAATAAAAGCTAGACTCAAAATAACTTATAACACTTCAATTCTTATATCAGAGTTAACATGGATTCATGATTTTATTCACAACAAAATAACACAAATATGTTTATTTGATCGTGCAATGAGTGAGGTCCACAAAAGACTTATACAATAGCACCCATGTAGCGAACGTTAGGTTAGCAGATCCCAGAATATAGAAGCCTTAAGTCACTAGGCACAAAGTCCCCTAAGAATTTAATAACTCGAGTACTAAAGAGCCCATTCGTGATCAATTATACATAACACTTATTCTTTTTTTTTACATTTTTTTCTCTTTTTTTTAACAATTTCTGAATGAGAGCGTTTCGCTCCATCTCATTAAAACCTAGACTACTCATATAAATATGAGCCGGCTACTACCCATTTGACACCTAGCAACACAACTAGCAATGAAATCCAATTTTCTCCAATTTTTCTAATATCCATGCCTTTTATTATTAAGAGAATACCCTAAATTCTAATCATAAACAAGCGATTAAATCTCGACAAATCAAACAAATCATGACTATGATCTAGCACTGTAGCAACCTATAAGACTTAGTGAAATACAAGTGTCTCTATCATGCAAACCAATCCAATAAGACTCAACATCACTAAATACGACATCACTATACTAGCATCAATATCGCAAGTCAATCGGAAAAAATTATCTAAGGGATCATGTTATAATGCAAATGCATGAACTACATGAACAAAATATCATAAAAACTACCAAAATAATAAAAAAAACTACATGGAAAAATATGCTAACTACATGAACTAAACTATCATGAACATGCAAACTATATGAGACTCACAAAAACTATATTCCTTCAACTACTACCCCCTAACTTAAAATATTCACTATCTAAGGAATCAGGCATACCTACTGTGAATCAGAATCCTCACCTCAACGGATAGAGTGTCAGACGTGTCCGGAGGTGGATACACGGAATTCTAACCAAAAACTGGCCACTGAATGTCAATTCCAGTGGATCTAAATGCAGTCCCAAGTGCCTGGGTGAGATCGCATGAAAAACGACTACGAATGTCGTGCATCGCATCCATCCTCCTCGTAAGATGCCTATACTGCATCAAACTCAAACCAGATCCCATCTCTGCTCCTGCTGCCTCCTGCTGCTGATATTACTGCGACGAACTAGCCTCCTCTCCATACTGAGCCCTCCAAGCTGCTCGACGGGCATGCTGAGAACCCCCTGATGTAGCTTCCTCTATAGGCACACCAGATGAGCATAAGAGTAACCAAGCCCCTTAGGATCGGGCTTGCCACCATACCACTCAACCATGCTATGCAGTATAGAACTGTCAATAGGAGCACTAGGAAGCTGCAGCTGCTCATGTGCTGGCCAATGAACACCAACTGCCACACACAACTTCGTCATAACTGACGCATACGGATTAGCCCCAGTAGTACCTCCCCTACAAAACCTCAGTATCCCCTGATATATCACCATCCCCATGTCAATGTAATCACCCTGTAGAATCCCCCACAACAGACGAGCACGCTCCACAATAATCTCATGCACATGCGAAGATGGCATGATGTTAGCATAAATAAAAGAGTTCCAAGCTCGTGTAAACCTGTTCATGCACGACGGAGTAATCAGTAGTTCCCCTCTTGAACTTCCAGTATGTCTTAGGCACACAGAGAGTAGCCACAATAAGATCCAAATCAAAGTCCTCTAAAGTCTTATCGTTCTAAGTGTTCTGACCCACCTTACTCGCAGGCTGCTCAATCACCTTCCTGATAGCCTCTGCACTGTACTCAACAGTCATCCCCCTTACCACCGTGAAGCCATTCTTCTCCGCCTTTGTGTTAGCATAAAACTCCCGCACAACACTCATGAGCACAGCAGTGGGAGCCTCATAAAAAGGAACCCAGCACATCTCAAGGATCATCTCCAAAAGCTTACCATCATTCCCTGATGGTAAAAACCCTCGCTCCTTAGCAATCGGCTTCGAGAGAAGCCTCGTGTACTCCTCTTCAGCCTCAGGAGTAGAAAATCTGGGCCTCACACTGTCACACCCCCAACTTAACAAACAAAATAAATATAACTATTACAATATTTAAAAGAAAGTAAACATAACCGAATCCAAGATCTTACAGTTTAGGGTTTGGAACAGCCCAACACTACCATCTATTACAACCGATTTTAATATCGAGTCCTCCCACAAAACTATCTCTTATTCTACCTGAGCTCGGACATACGCATCGGCGTCACAGATCTTACGTGTTGTCTGCTTGAATCTAACCATAGTTGCTAGCTGTAATATCAGGGTAAAGCAAGGAATGAGCCAAATGCTCAACAAGTGCTAAACTATACGGTACAAAGCATAAATCGAGATATATATAAAAGAATGGTAATGCGAAGATATAATAAATAATAACAAGAGATAAAACTTTGAGTGATGGAATCGTTTGCTTGAATCAAAACATTTTCAAAATCATAACTTAATCAAAATCATTTTATGACGTTACGGATTATAGCCGGTGATCAGCCGCGAAGTAATCCCGAACCTCGCCGGGTTCTTAAACATTAATGGGATCCCTAGGCAACTTTTAAGCCTACAATATAAGTGTGGAAAGGACTCGCGTCTCAGTCCAGATCCACTATTCAAAAAAAACATTTATCCCCCTTTGGGACTGAAAATCCACATTTTAATCATTTCAAAAACTGATGCCGATTTATAATAAAATCTCTTAAGTAGTAAACATTTTTATCAAGGGATTATAGATCAACTTGAAACACTGGAAATATGACACTTAATCTCAGGGCCATGATCCACTAGACTTTATTATATTAGGGTAATTGAGAGGTTTCCATAAACAAGAGCTTTGACAAGGAGATTTAGCAAGGCTATTGGATATTATGAAAGAGTAACGCCAAACTAGGCTTAAAGCAAAGGTTTTCGACATGGTACAAGTACTAGAACATCAAGAAGATAAGCGTCATGAATAAGATGAGTGTTAAGTTATGAGGAAATGATTTTTAGCTCAAGGTATAACAGGATTGTCCATCTTCAGGGTATGAAAAAGGGGTTATCAAATCAGTTAAGAACAATCTTTGAAGAATATCTGGCTTTTAGGTATCAAGGTAAAGTTTTTATTGGGGTTCAAGCATCAGGGTGAGATGTCAATATTTTAGGGATCAATAGCATGATAACCAAGAGGTTCAATCAAGTATTATATCAAATCTTTATTTTATCATGGCATTCCAATTACTATGATATACTAGCATAATACAACTGTTGCAATATCAATATGTACTTGTGGGTTCATGGCATTTCTATAATAATACAAAGATAGATTTAAATATCACTTGGTTCAAGTATATCAAGATGACTCAAGATAATCGCATCAATATATATGAATTAATTATTACACATTTGCAGTGAATACGAAAGACAGGTTGAATCACTTGCCTTGAGAAAGGCTGGTCTGGTCTGGCTGGTAGGAGCAACTGGAAGCTTCACTCGACCTTTATGGCAAGTTTACCCTCGTTTCAAGATACTACATAAATAATAATAATCCTCATTATAATGTATTCTCACCAACTTAACCTATTTACAACTCGAAATTAAACACCAATGGCACTTAGGCCTATATGCACTCAATTTATAATTACCTTATAAATACCATAGTCCACATAGACACATATACTCACATATCATATTTTAATACCAAATAATATCACACACATCATAATGCAACACTAGGCTAGGATGATCTCGACCCACAACTTAAGTCACTTGGTCGCTAAACTAGACAAAGTCTCCAAATTTTAGCTTCCTTACTCGATGTGCCTTTACTAAACTGTCCAAAACCTATTGACCCTCACTTGGGTCTTTAATTATAATGGCTTTATACTATCTTGCAACCATAGAGGTAAACCTAGGTCTTACTCATAAGTGCTCTAAAACTATGTGCTAAGTGAAAGTGCTCACTGGAGTAAACTTCAGAATGACATCTATGGTTTCTTGAGTGCATTAGACAATCTTAAACTACAAGTTTACCTCCAAAACTTCTACAGTAGACTCTTCTGACCATAAGGCATCTCCCAAACTTGATGTGGCTCAAGGGCCTAGCTTGGGCCTCCTTGGGCCTAAGCTTAAAGTCCATGGTTCCCCTGTTTTTCTGGGCAGAAAACGCCCTGACTTGAATTAAATTGTGACACATGGTTCTAACTCAAATCCTATGAACTATGATTGGAAAAACTCCTCTGACACTCCCTCTAACTAAGGCCCAATAGGGCCTAATGAGGGCTTACCCATGACATGGTCAAAACTTCCTATTTCTAAGTTGCAACAAAACTGTCCCCTGCTGGACAGATTTTGTGATTCCACTTGTGCACCTAACCAAACGACTTGTAAACCTTCAAAAAACACCTAAAACCTTTTATATACTCCTAATGCTAGCTTCTGGTGGCTTGGGCCTCAAAGTGCACAACAATGACATGGTCAAAACTCGTTCTAAACCTCAGGGTACCAAACTGATTTCTGCAGAAATAAATACTCTCCTTTCACCAAGGTTCTTACTTAACAAACCCAACCAACAACCAAAAACCCAACCCAAACCTTAAATAAGGTGTTCTACTGAACTAACTCCCTTACACTCAAAATAATCTTGGTGGAGATCATCCTTACCTAAGATGCAACATAGCAAAACAAAGGAAATCATATTACATAACTTACAAGCCATTAAGTTTTTGAAAACGACAAATTATATATTTTTTTATAAATATATACGAATTAATACCACATATCTAGGAGCACTAATTAAGATTAATATCTTATCCCTACTGAAATTAAGGCTTACTAACAAAATCAATCCACATGATCAAAAACTTCCAAAATTCCAAGAGAAATTTACATGCATGCATGACTTCGAGTCTTATAAACCAAAACAACATGCTTTCCAAATAAATTTTACCATGGAATCAACATGCAAGCCTAGCATAAGCTATAACTAGATGATCACTTAGCATGCAAAGGGTTTTATCAAGTTTTTGATACAAAATTTATGTTATCACCACCAAAAACACATAAAATTGAAACAAGACAACAAAACATCCTCAGGAACCATTCATTCGGCTCCCTCAAGGTCATGGCCGAATGAAGTGGAAGGGAAATGACCATTTAAAATCAAGAGCCTCATTCTTATGACTTAGCATTTTACCTTTCCTTGTAGTTCTCTCAAATACAACCTTAAATCCATAAGAATCAAGATTGTACTTTGAGTTCCAACTAAAGCTTTGACATGCAAACTAAAAACTTAAACTTTTCACTCAAAACTCTTTGAATTATGTGGGATCAAGATATAGGAAGTAACATTTACTTGAATGGAAGGTGGGAGCTTGAATGAAGAATGAAGAAAAAGGAGGGGGGTAGGGCTTCGGCCAAAAAGCCGAGAGGAGAGGGGGAGGAAGGAGGAGTGTGGAAATGGTGGAGTGAAAGTGAGGTGATAATCATATTGGTTTGGTTTTTATTTGACCACAAGTGAGTGGATATGAGAATTTACAAGAGTAACCTTCCAACATAGTTAGGTAGATTCGCATGCAAGGACAAAGTGGTAATTTGGCTAGTAGAATGAAAGTGAGTGGGGTTGGAAATGCCTTCCTTGCCCCTTAGTTGAATGGAAGAGTATTTGCATGCAAGGGTAACCATGTAATTTGATAATTATTAAGCAACCAAATTTTCAAAGATTTATTTTTATATAATAAAATAAAAGTTAAAAAATTATAAAATTTATACCATAAAATAACTTGGATTTTTAGAGATTTTATAAAATCATTTTCAAAATTTGTGAACAAAATATCTTTTAAAAGAAAATTTTTCCAAGGCTTAGAATATTCCTTATAAATCAAAAATAAAGGAAATAATTAAACTTTTGCTTTGAAAAATTATATACTACACATAACAATTTTATAATGCAAAAATTTTCACTCACACAAACGTACAATCAGTGAACATATTTTTTATTCGGCTTTAATATTATACCAAATCCATAAATAATATTACACGAAAATGTCGGTCGTAACATCCTCTCCCCCTTAAGGGATTCTGTCCCCAGAATCTAAGAGAACAGATGAGGATACCAGGAACGCATATCAGACTCTAACTCCCAAGTTGATTCTTCGACCTTGGGGTTTCTCCAAAGTACTTTTACTAACTTTACGGACTTATTTATAAGACTCTTTTCTTGCCAGTCGAGTATTTTGACAGGTTGATCCACAAATGACAGGTCTGCCTGAATTTCTACAGGTTCATATTCTATCACATGGCTGGCGTCAGGATTGTACTTCTTAAGCAATGACACATGGAACACATTATGCACATGCTGATACTGAGGTGGTAAGGCTAACTCGTAGGCTACCTTCCCCTCATGACTCAAAATTTCAAAAGGACCTATATATCTAGGTGCTAATTTCCCTTTCTTGCCAAATCTAGACAACCCTTTTCTAGGTGACACCTTCAACAAAACAGCTTCGCCTGCTTGGAATCGAACATCCTTACGCGTTGGATCTGCATACTTCTTCTGTCTATGTTGAGCAGCAAGCAACCTTCTCTGAATTAACTTGACTGTGTCATGCAACTGTTGTACCAATTCCGAGCCTAGAATCCTTCCTTCTCCTACTTCATCCCAACTTGTCGGTGATCTACATTTTCGTCCGTATAAAGCTTCGTATGGTGGCATGCCAATACTGGAGTGATAGCTGTTGTTGTAAGAGAATTCAATCAATGGCAAGTGGTCGTCCCAACTTCCTGCAAAATCGATTGCACAACTGTGCAACATGTCTTCGATTATTTGAATTGTCCTTTCGCTCTGACCATCAGTCTGCGGGTGGTATGTCGTACTCATGTTCAACTTCGTACCAAGACTTTCTTGAAATTGCTTCCAGAATCTCGAGTTAAATCGGGGGTCTCTGTCTGAAACTATTGATACGGGTACTCCATGTCTTAGTACGATTTCATGCACGTACAGATGAACCAATTTGTCCAATGATGACTTCTCCTTAATTGGAAGGAAATGCGCCGACTTCGTAAGGCGATCAACTATAACCCATATAGCGTCATGTCCGGATTTCGTTCGCGGTAGTCCCACTATAAAGTCCATAGAAATATTTTCCCATTTCCATTCTGGAATCTTTAGGGGCTGAATTAATCCGCTTGGTCGTTGATGTTCTGCCTTCACTTTCTGACAAGTATAACACTTCGCAACCCATTCCGCCACGTTTCGCTTCATATTTGGCCACCAAAAGTTCTGCTTAAAGTCCCGATACATCTTGGTGCTTCCCGGGTGGATTGAAAATCTTGAATTGTGGGCTTCTTGCAGAATCTTATTCTTCAATTCAGGAACATGAGGAATCCAAATTCTTGAGGAAAACCTTAGTATACTTTGCTCATCCCTTTGAGTGCCAATCTCTTCTCCAGTTAGCTGATTCTTCTCTTTCTCCATTACTTCTTCCTGACATTTCCTTATCTTTTCCACTAGTGTTGGCTGAAAAGTCATTGCACGACAAACTTCTTCAACCATTCCATAATTACAAAGTTCTAATCCAAATTTCTTAATCTCTTCAGACAATTCCTTTGGTGTTGCCATCATATTCAATCTCTCCTTCCTGCTTAGTGCATCGGCCACAACATTCGCCTTTCCAGGATGGTAATTTATCAAGCAATCGTAGTCCTTGATCAATTCCAACCATCTCCTTTGCCTCATATTGAGTTCCTTCTGAGTGAAAATGTACTTTAAACTCTTGTGATCTGTGTAGATTGCACACTTCTCTCCGTAGAGGTAATGTCTCCAAATCTTAAGTGCGAACACTATGGCGGCTAGTTCCAAATCATGCGTCGCGTACTTCAACTCGTGTGGTTTTAACTGTCTTGACGCATACGCGATCACCTTACTGTGTTGCATTAACACACAGCCCAATTCCTTAAGTTAAGCGTCGCTGAATATCACATAGTTTCCTTGGTCATCTGGTAGTACTAACACCGGAGCCGTTACCAACCTCTGTTTCAACTCTTGAAAGCTATCCTCACATTCTGCACTCCATTCGAACTTCTGATTCTTCCTGGTTAACTTAGTCAATGGCATGGCGATTTTCGAAAAATCTTTGACAAACCTTCTATAATACCCTGCCAATCCTAGAAAACTTCGCACTTCCGTAGGTGTCTTTGGCCTCTCCCAACTCATAATCGCCTCGATTTTTGCCGGATCTACTTTAACTCCTTCATTTCCAATGACATGTCACAAAAATTGAACTTTCTAAAACCAAAACTCACATTTAGAAAACTTGGCATACAATTTCTCTTGCCGAAGTATCTCCAATGCTATCCAGAGGTGCTGCTTATGTTCTTCTTCCGACTTAGAATAAATAAGGATGTCATCAATGAATTCTACTACGAACTTGTCCAAATACTTTTTAAATACCCGATTCATCAGATCCATAAATGCGGCCGGGGCATTAGTCAATCCAAACGGCATTACTAAGAATTCATAATGTCCGTATCTGGTCCTGAATGCTGTCTTGGGAATATCTTCTTCCTTAATCTTTAATTGATGGTATCCTGATCTCAAGTCAATCTTTGAAAAGCACTTTGCTCCCTTCAGCTGATCAAATAGGTCATCTATTCTTGGTAGCGGGTAACGGTTCTTGATCGTTACCTTATTCAACTCCCGATAATCTATACATAGCCGCATATTTCCATCTTTCTTCTTTACAAACAGAACAGGTGCTCCCCATGGTGACGTACTTGGATGAATCACTCCTTTATCCAACAATTATTGTAGTTGGCTCGCCAACTCTTTCATTTCTGCTGGTGCCATCCTATATGGGGCCTTTGAAACTGGTTCTGTGCCCGGAGCAAGGTTGATCTCAAACTCGATTTTTCAATCTGGTGGTAAGCCTGGTAGTTCGTCTGGAATCACATCTGGGAACTCGTTAACTACGGGGATATCTTCTATGCTGGGGTTACCTTTTTCTGAATCCACTACATAAGCTAGGAATGACTCACAACCTTTTCTAAGTAGCTTCTTAGCCTGAACGATTGTAAGAAACAGTTGCTCTTGCCTCTGTCCCTTAAATACTACCTTCTCTCCACTCTCCGTCTTTAAGTACACTTTCTTGGTCTTACAATTAATCTGGGCGTTATTCTTCCCTAACCAATCCATTCCTAAAATTATATCGAACTCTCCCTACTTGAAGAGTATCAAGTCGGCTGAAAACTTATGCCCCAAAATATCAATCTCACACTTCGGACAGAATTTATTCACAGGAATCTTCTCTTGGTTCGCAATTACCATATTTACTACCTCGCTCATAATCATTTTATCACATTGAAGTTTATCAACAAAAGTTTCTGATATGAAAGATCTTGTTGCTCCCGAATCAATCAATACTTTAGCTTTGACATTATTGAGTAAAAGTGTACTTGCTATCACCTCAGAGTTCTGAACAGCGTCCTTCATTTTCAGATCAAATGTCCTTGCTTTTGCTTGCGGAGTTATTGTAGGTGGTGGAGGTAATGCCAATACCTCGGCTGGCACGCTTGCACTGGTACTTGCCACATTCATTAGAGCTTTGACTGGTCCGGTTGCCTTGCACTCCCTAGCTATGTGTCCAGTCTTTCCAAACTTGTAACATGTAACTCATGGCTTCGGCATCTTGCACTCATTTTCCAAATGTCCCTTCTGGTTACACCTATAGCATGTCATGCTCAGCTTATTACACACTCCGGGGTGCCTTCTTCCACAGTGCTTGCATTTCGGTCTCTGGAACCTATTTTCTCCAACTTGTCCTTGGCTTGCCGGGTTGTTCCCCTTCAATTCTTGTCTTTTGCCCAAATTTCCCTTCTTTTGAAAATTTCCGCCCTTATGGAATCCAATCCTCTTTACATTCCGATCTGGTGAATTTTCGGCTTCAGACTTCTCTCCATAAAATGGAACCTTTCTCTTCTTGTTATCCCTTTCCTTCCTTGACTGCATCCCATTATTCTCAATCAGAGCAGCTTTCTGTACTACTCCCGCATAAGTATCAAGCTCAAACATAGCTACTCTATCTCTGATCCAAGGCTCCAATCCTTGTTGAAATCTCTTCGCTTTTTCCTCCTCAGTGCTGGTATACTTTGTCACAAACCTTGACAACTCAGTGAACTTCTTCTCATACTCCAGTACATACATATTACCTTGCTTCAACTCAAGAAATTTAAGCTCCATCTGATTCTGCATGTACTTAGGGTAATATTTCACCTGAAATAATTTCTTAAATCTCTCCCAAGAAACCTGCTGAGTTGCTTCCATAGCTTTTACTGATTCCCACCAATAGATGACTTCGCCCTTCAGGAAGTAAGTAGCATATGGCGTCTTCTGATCGTCTCCTAACTGTACCAACTCAAAAGCCCTTTCCATTTCCTTAATCCATGTGTTAGCTATTATTGGATCAGTGGTATCATGAAATGCAGGTGGATTCACATTCTGAAAAGCCTTGAAAGTGACAACTTGTCGAGGTGGTACTGGTGGTTCGGGTGGTTGGTGTGGTTCACGATTATCTTGGTTTTCAATTCGTTGTTGAAGAGTTAGTTGTTGTTGAGCTATAGCATTGGTTTGCTGTTGGAAAGTTTCCAGTAATCGAAGAATATTTGGATATGTGGTAGATGTGGTTGTTGGGTTCTTTTTGGGTGGCATGATCCTGAAATAAGAGTTATGTCAAAACAGGTATGAATGATGAAATAATTCGAGGGTATCGCATGGCATTCTTATTTACATATGAGGTCAAGTTTTAAATTAAGCAGATATGGTGATGCATACAAAAGCGTAAAATAAAAGTTGAGAGCAAATGGAAAGATAGTGCATAATAATTGAAATTTAAAGGTCACAATACATCAGGATTAGGACAAGGTCAGATTCTTGGAATAACGTGCTTATTTAAAGGAAACAACTGGGAATTCTACGAAGTCTGATAATACAACAACATGAAAGGTAAATAATGGAAAGAACTAAGGCTCCACTCCATCAGAACGGGGCTTGGTAGTCTTCTCCTCTCGAAGCGTCTTCACAATGCTCTGGAGCTCATCCGCTACCATCTGGATGATATACTGGCTGGTGTGGTCTCGGTGTGATGGCATCTCCTCAAGCTTAGTGTTGACGTACTGAACCAAAGTCTCAAGTCTCGCAGTCATCTGCTCCTTAGGCTTCCCTTCATAGTTTCGGCTGTCTGGGTACACGTTCTTCAGTCGGTCTATCAGTCGGTCGTACTTGCCCTGAAGCATGTCAAACTCACGCCTCAACTCAGCATACACGGAGAAAGCAATAGTGTCGTCCGACCCAGAGGATGACGAGGAATGCGCCCTTTGCTGACAAACCAATAAGAGGAGTATTAATAATAAATTTACTTAACCTACTCTCTCGCATATTATCTATAGCCTATACATAAATCCTATAACCTATTTTGGGCTGTCCAGGGACTCTAAAACGTAGCTCTGATACCAAAACCTGTCACACCCCCAACTTAACAAATAAAATAAATATAACTATTACAATATTTAAAAGAAAGTAAACATAACCGAATCCAAGATCTTACAGTTTAGGGTTTGGAACAGCCCAACACTACCATCTATTACAACCGATTTTAATATCGAGTCCTCACACAAAACTATCTCTTATTCTACCTGAGCTCGGACATACGCATCGGCGTCACAGGTCTTACGTGCTGTCTGCTTGAATCTAACCATAGCTGCTAGCTGTAATATCAGGGTAAAGCAAGGAGTGAGCCAAATGCTCAACAAGTGCTAAACTATACGGTACAAAGCATAAATCGAGATATATATAAAAGAATGGCAATGCGAAGATATAACCAATAATAACAAGAGATAAAACTTTGAGTGATGGCATCATTTGCTTGAATCAAAACATTTTCAAAATCATAACTTAATCAAAATCATTTTATGACGCTACGGATTACAGCCAGTGATCAGCCGCGAAGTAATCCCGAACCTCGCTGGGTTCTAAAACATTAATGGGATCCCTAAGCAACTTTTAAGCCTACAATATAAGTGTGGAAAGGACTCACATCTCAGTCCAGATCCACTATTCAAAGAAAACATTTATCCCCCTTTGGGATTGAAAATCCACATTTTAATCATTTCAAAAACTGATGCCGATTTATAATAAAATCTCTTAAGTAGTAAACATTTTTATCAAGGGATTATAGATCAACTTGAAACACTGGAAATATGACACTAAATCTCAGGGCCATGATCCACTAGACTTTACTA
This sequence comes from Apium graveolens, assembly GCF_009905375.1. Taxonomy (NCBI): domain Eukaryota; kingdom Viridiplantae; phylum Streptophyta; class Magnoliopsida; order Apiales; family Apiaceae; genus Apium; species Apium graveolens. The sequence goes on along the minus strand of NC_133656.1, from coordinate 147,499,656 downwards.
TATTAGGGTAATTGAGAGGTTTCCATAAACAAGACCTTTGAGAAGGAGATTTAGCAAAGCTATTGGATATTATGAAAGAGTAACGCCAAACTAGGCTTATATCAATGGTTTTCGACATGGTACAAGTACTAGAACATCAAGAAGATAAGCTTCATGAATAAGAGGAGTGTTAAGTTATGAGGAAATGATTTTTAGCTCAAGGTATAACAGGATTGTCCATCTTCAGGGTATGAAAAGGGGTTATCAAATCAGTTAAGAACAATCTTTGAAGAATATCTGGCTTTCAGGTATCAAGGTAAAGTTTTTATTGGGGTTCAAGCATCAGGGTGAGATGTCAATATTTTAGGGATCAATAGCATGATAACCAAGAGGTTCAATCAAGTATTATATCAAATCTTTATTTTATCATGGCATTCCAATTACTATGATATACTAGCGTAATATAACTGTTGTAATATCAATATGTACTTGTGGGTTCATGGCATTTCTATTATAATACAAAGATAGATTTAAATATCGCTTTGTTCAAGTATATCAAGATGACTCAGGATAATCGCATCAATATATATGAATTAATTAATACACATTTGCAGTGAATATGAAAGACAGGTTGAATCACTTGCCTTGAGAAAGGCTGGTCTGGTCTGGCTGGTAGGAGCAACTGGAAGCTTCACTCGACCTTTATGGAAAGTTTACCCTCGTCTCGAGATCCTACATAAATAATAATAATCCTCATTATAATGTATTCTCACCAACTTAACCTATTTACAACTCGAAATTAAACACCAATGGCACTTAGGCCTATATGCAATCAATTTATAATTACCTTATAAATACCATAGTCCACATAGCCACATATACTCACATATCATATTTTAATACCAAATAATATCACAAACATCAAAATGCAACACTAGGCTTGGATGATCTCGACCCACAACTTAAGTCACTTGGTCGCTAAACTAGACAAAGTCTCCAAATTTTGGCTTCCTTACTCGATGTGCCTTTAGTAAACTGTCCAAAACCTATTGACCCTCACTTGGTCCTTTAATTCTAATGGCTTTATACTATCTTGCAACCATAGAGGTCAACCTAAGTCTTACTCATAAGTGATCTAAAACTATGTGTTAAGTGAAAGTGCTCACTGGAGTAAATTTCAGAATGACATCTATGGTTTCTTGAGTGCATTAGACACTCTTAAACTACAAGTTTACCTCCAAAACCTCTACACTAGACTCTTCTGACCATAAGGCATCTCCTAAACTTGATGTGGCTCAAGGGCCTAGCTTGGGCCTCCTTGGGCCTAAGCTTAAAGTCCATGGTTCCCTTGTTTTTCTGGGCAGAAAACGCTCTGACTTGAATTAACTTGTGACACATGGTTCTAACTCAAATCCTATGAACTATGGTTGGAAAAACTCCTCTGATACTCCCTCTAACTAAGGCCCAATAGGGCCTAATGAGGGCCTACCCATGACATGGTCAAAACGTCCTATTTCTAAGTTGCAACAAAACTGTCCCCTGCTGGACAGATTTTGTGATTCCACTTGTGCACCTAACCAAACGACTTATAAACCTTCAACAAACACCTAAAACCTTTTATATACTCCTAATGATAGCTTCTGGTGGCTTGGGCCTCAAAGTGCACAACAATGACATGGTCAAAACTCGTTCTAAACCTCAAGGTACCAAACTGATTTCTGCAGAAACAAATACTCTCCTTTCACCAAGGTTCTTACTTAACAAACCCAACCAACAACAACCAAAAACCCAACCCAAACCTTAACTAAGGTGTTCTACTGAACTAACTCCCTTAAACTCAAAATAATCTTGGTGGAGATCATCCTTACCTAAGGTGCAACATAGCAAAACAAAGGAAATCACATTACATAACTTACAAGCCATTAAGTTTTTGAAAACGACAAGTTATATATTTTTTTTATAAATATATACGAATTAATACCACATATCAAGGAGCACTAATCAAGATTAATATCTTATCCCTACTGAAATTAAGGCTTACTAACAAAATCAATCCACATGATCAAAAACTTCCAAAATTCCAAGAGAAATCTACATGCATGCATGACTTCGAGTCTTATAAACCAAAACAACATGCTTTCCAAATAAATTTTACCATGGAATCAACATGCAAGCCTAGCATAAGCTATAACTAGATGATCACTTAGCATGCAAAGGGTTTTATCAAGTTTTTGATACAAAATTTATGTTATCACCACCAAAAACACATAAAATTGAAACAAGACAACAAAACATCCTCAAGAACCATTCATTCGGCTCCCTCAAGGTAATGGCCGAATGAAGTGGAAGGGAAATGACCATTTAAAATCAAGAGCCTCATTCTCATGACTTGGCATTTCACCATTCCTTGTAGTTCTCTAAAATACAACCTTAAATCCATAAGAATCAAGATTGTACTTTGAGTTCCAACTAGAGCTTTGACATGCAAACTCAAGACTTAAACTTTTTACTCAAAACTCTTTGAATTATGTATGATCAAGATATAGGAAGTAACATTTACTTGAATGGAAGGTGGGAGCTTGAATAAAGAATGAAGAAAAGGGAGGGGGGTAGGGCTTCGACCAAAAAGCCGAGAGGAGAGGGGGAGGAAAGAGGAGTGTGGAAATGGTGGAGTGAAAGTGGGGTGATAATCATATTGGTTTGGTTTTTATTTGACCACAAGTGAGTGGATATGAGAATTTACAAGAGTAACCTTCCAACATATTAAGGTAGATTTGCATACAAGGACAAAGTGGTAATTTGGCTAGTAGAATGAAAGTGAGTGGGGTTGGAAATGCCTTCCTTGCCCCTTAGTTGAATGGAAGAGTATTTGCATGCAAGGGTAACCATGTAATTTGTTAATTATTAAGCAACCAAATTTTCAAAGATTTATTTTTATATAATAAAATAAAAGTTCAAAAATTATAAAATTTATACCATAAAATAACTTGGATTTTTAGAGATTTTATAAAATCATTTTCATATTTTGCGAACAAAATATCTTTTAAAAGAAAATTTTTCCAAGGCTTAGAATATTCCTTATAAATCAAAAATAAAGGAAATAATTAAACTTTTGCTTTGAAAAATCATATACTACACATAACAATTTTATAATGCAGAAATTTTCAGTCACACAAACGTACAATCAGTGAACATATTTTTTATTCGGCTTTAATATTATATCAAATCCATAAATAATATTACACAAAAATGCCGGTCGTAACACACACCACCCACAGATGAAGAATCGGTGGTGCTGCTGCTTACTTGTGTTCTTTGTCTCTTGGGTGCCGTCAGGATTGAATAAGAGAAAATAAGAGTGTAAGTGTTTAGAGAGAATTTGTGTTTGAGTGTTTGTGGATTGGTGGAGAAGATGTTTGTAAGTGTATATATTTATAGGTGGAGGGGTGTGAATCTGATAAGGAATAGAAGTGGGAATTGATTATTGGAATCATGGGAATAATGGAATTGATTAGGAGATGGAATTATGGGATTTGGAAGAGTAAAAATCGGGTTAAAATTTATTTTCGAATTAGAATCCCAATTTTCTCTTAATAAACTGTTGTTATTATTTTTTTTCTGAACAGGGACCCAGAACGGCCGCGCGCTAGGATAGCGCGGGCGCGCTCACTCTCTGGAAAACCGGCGCGGCCGGGCCCTGGAACAGCGCGGGCGCGCTTGGTTACTGGAAAAACGGCGCGACCGCGTGCTTGATCAGCGCGGGCGCGCCCAGCTTCTGTAGTTGGCCCTGCAATTTTTTCTTTTTCTGATTTTTTTTTGTTTTTCTCTTTTCTTCTTGCTTCTTCTACTCCCTAATGTATAACATGCTTGGGTTGCCTCCCAAGAAGCGCTTGTTTTACGTCGTTAGCTCGACGTAGAATCTTTAGCTCAAACGGACAATAAAACGACACTAACCACCTCACGGTTTGCCGTTTGACCATAGTAATGCTTCAACCTTTGACCATTTACCTTGAATGCTTGGCCCAGATCAGTCTCAAAAATTTCCACCGCTCCATGTGGAAACACAGTTTTGATTATGAAGGGCCCTGACCATCTTGACTTCAACTTTCTAGGAAAAAGATGGAGACGAGAGTTGAATAAAAGAACTTGTTTCCCTAGCACAAATTTCTTGAGCACTAGACCCCAATCGTGCCACCTCTTGACTTTCTCCTTATATATTTTGTTGTTCTCATAATCTTGAAGTCAAAATTCATCAAGTTCATTCAATTGAAGCATCATTTTCTTTCCAGCCGCATCCAAGTCTAGATTTAATTTCTTTAATTCCCAATATGCTTTATGCTCTATTAGGTCACACAACACTGTAGAAGGGGGTTGAATACAATGTAGAATACAATCAAATCGATTTAGAACACAAGTAACATAAAACATATGTATTCGATATAATAAACTCTGTTATAATGGAACTGTTCTCTCTCAGTGATGAACAAATATCACGAGAGCTGCTAGGTTACAATGTATGATCTTCTCGATGATCGTAAAACATATAGTGTAAACCTATGTCTGTGTTTATATAGACACACAGTTACAAGATAACTTCTAATTGATATGGAATATAATTTTGTCTCCTAAAATATATCAATCAGATATCTTATACAATTCTTCTAGTCCTCTAACTTTTTCCATGCATATCTTCTTCTATATTAGTCTCGATCTTCTTTCCTGTAAATCATCTTCCTTCATTAACTGTTAGTCCTCCAGTACTTAAGTTCTGATATCCATCTTTTGATATTATCTTCTGATAATCTAAGTCCTGATATCCTTAAGTCCTGACTTCCAGTAAGTCCTGATTCTAGTAAGAACTGATATTTCCTGTTTGTTAAGATCTGAAAACTAAACATGAAATATATTAGACATGACATCTCAAATATATACAACAATCTCCCAATGAAACACAAGAGCAGTCAAATTGAGCCTCGAAGCTCACGTTCCTTAGTAATAAATACAGCAATTATTATACTTTAGTTTTTGATCCATAACACCTATCTTCTGTCATCCTATCCCCAATGAAACCTAAAAAACAATTGCATAATCAAAATGAGTTTGATTAATGAGAGCATACCCAATTTGTTGACTGAATATAGGGATTGCATCGATGTTAGAACATTTGTTGGTAAAAGCCTTGGTGATGTAGTCAAAGAAGAAACTCCAGTCCTTCCTTCTGAAAGGTCTCTTCAATTGACCCAGCTTTGCCAATGTCTTTTCATACCCCAGACTAGTCATCATATTTTGAAGAATGGGCTCCTCAACAGTTGTATAGGCTCTATTTTCAGGCAACTGCAGTGCTTGGCGTACTGTAGCCAAGGTTACGACATGCTCATCCTCCCCTGCTGTAAAGATTATACTTTGGGACCCTTGAGCACCACCATCATCATATACTCCACTTCTCCAGAACTCCAGCACTTGAGTTCCAGAGACTGCATCAGGTTGGGTCAGAGTGTACCCAATCCTGAATGAAGTGAAGTTCCGATGGAGCTTCAGCCTTGCTAAGAATGGCGGAGTAGTTTTTAGGAACAAACTTAGCTCCTTTGAAAATCACGTCTTTTGGTGCCATCTCTGTAAGAAATTAAGTGAGAAAGAGAGTGTTTGCAAAGTGTTTGTTAAAAGTCCTGAAAGAAAACGCTTCAGAGAATATTAGAAAGAGAGAGAATAAAAGAGATTAAGAATAGAAAAGTAAGTAAAAGATTAGAAAATCTTTTAACTCCCATATATATACTCTCTCCACTTAACAGTTATATTTTTGAAGCATGGGATACACTTTACACCTGGCAACGTGTGAACAGTCAATAAACGGTTAGAGCAGGAGTTAATGGGCACGTGAAATAGGCAATAATTACCGTGCACATGTAGTTTTTCAAGACATACACATTTACCACTAACCCAAAATGATTATGACTGTTTTTATCTTACCCAAATATATTTTGATTTATATGACTGTTTCAGATTTTACCATAAATAAGTCAAGTAAAGAATAATGCCACGTAAGCATCAAGGATTCCATCAGGATTTAATATCAGAACTTAACTTATATCAGATGTTAAAAGTCATCTAGACATGGTTTCCGTACTCAAAAAAATGAATATCTTTTTTCTGTAATTCTTCATACAAATACTGACTTATTTTCTTCAGAGTTTTAATCATCAGAACTTCCACTAGAACTTGTCCTCAGAATTTATGCAAATGACACTTAACTGTTTGTCAACAACAAATTAATCACCACAGTAATTTTCATCATTCATTTGGAGTGAAAGTGTGTGCATTCAGCAAAATATCAAATAAAAATTAAAGTCTGATAAGCTTCAGTACATCTTAGAAATAAGGCATAACTGAGAAAAATGCTTAAAATCTGTCATCAGTCATGATGTCTACTATAGAACAAATTTATGCAAGAGTCCACCTTAACTGTTTATGCTCATTTTATCCATCTTTGAAATTCCTTTTTACAGTGGCTTCTCAGTGTAAGTGAGTCACGACTGCTTATCAGATTTTATGTTGTTATCAGAGTATTTCTCCAGTAATCATAGAATATGAAAAGTCACCAAGAAAAGTTTTTTCTTTTCTAATACATATTACTTAATACCAGCAATGCACTTGGGTCTTCCCTTCCACATATTTACTCTAGATCTCAAAGGAGTACCTGACTTTTATTATTTTCTTTTCTTTTCTTTTGATAAGTGAGGCTTATCAACACTTTGTTCATTCTTAAGATTTACTAACATCAGAATTTGACATATAAGAAACAATAATCTAGTTTGTGACTTAGTAATAAGACACACAAAGTAAACTTGACTCAGCTTAATATCAGAATCTGCTTGTGTTAATGAGTTTCCACATAAACAACTAATTCAAACATGGGATTTCTAGTATGTTAAAGACTACTAGGTTAGCATCTAGCATAATTATCCTCATTGGATTGAATAGTCACAGATCATTCAAAACACTTATCAGAGTATATAGATCCACATCAGATAACAATCAGTATTTAATGAATTTTCAAATTAAGCACAGATTACATATAGATAATACAATCTGTAAACACCGATCATAAAGTCTGATGCATGAGAACAAAAACTAAGCAGATTTAGAGAAAGAACCTGAAACCATTCCAAGTTCATTTACCAATCTTATAAAAGTAGCTTCACATAGGGCTTTTTTGAAGATATCTGCTAGATGTTGATCTGTTGGAACAAAATGCAATTCCACTATACCTTCATCCACATGTTCCCTTATGAAATGGTACCTAATGTTGATGTGCTTTGTCATTGAGTGTTGAACTAGATTACCTGTCATAGCAATTGCACTTTGATTATCACAGTAAATAGGGATTTTAGAAAATTCTAACCCATAATCCAGTAACTGATTCTTAATCCAAAGAATCTGTGCACAACAGCTTCCTGCAGTAATATATTCTGCTTCTGCAGTTCATATGGAAATTGACTTCTGTTTCTTGCTAAACCAAGAAATAAATCTGCCTCCAAGAAATTGGCAGCTTCCACTACTGCTTTTCCTGTCTATTTTGCATCCTGCAAAATCTGCATCTGAGTAACCAATTAGCTTAAAATCTAATTTCCTAGGATACCACAATCCTAGATCAGCTGTACCCTTAAGGTACTTGGAAATTCTTTTCACAACTATTAAGTGAGGTTCTCTTGGATCATCCTGAAATCTGCACAAAGACAGGTAGCATACATGATATCAGGTATACTTACAGTTAGATAGAGTAAAGAGCCAATCATACCTCTGTAGTTAGTAATATCTACTGATTTACCCGTATCCTTATTTAACTTGGTTACAGTGGCCATGAGAGTGGTTGCAATTGAACAATCTTGCATTCCAATTTCTTCAGTAAATTTCTGGTGTACTTGGATTGACAGATAAAAGTGCCTTCTTCATTTTGCTTGACTTGAAGACCCAGAAAATAGCCGAGTTCTCCCATCATACTCATTTGATATCTTGATTGTATTAGCTTTGCAAACTTCTCACAAAGTTTGGAATTTGTAGAACCAAATATGATATCATCAACATATATCTGTACCAAAAGTAAGTCATTTCCATGGTTGAGGTAGAATAAAGTCTTGTCAATTGTGCCTCTGTGAAATCCACTTTCCAGAAGGAATTGAGCTAAAGTCTCATACCATGCTCTTGGAGCTTGCTTAAGGCCATAAAGTGCTTTGTCAAGCCTGTAGACATGATTGGGAAATTTAGGATCTACAAAGCCTGGATGTTGTTCAACATATACCTCCTCTTCTAATTCTCCATTGAGAAAATCACTTTTTATATCCATTTGAAAGACTTTAAACTTCTTGTGAGCAGCATAAGCCAAAAAGATCCTTATGGCGTCTAATCTAGCAACTGGTGCAAATGTTTCATCATAATCAATACCCTCTTGTTTAGAGTAGCCTTTAGCAACCAGTCTTGCTTTATTCCTTGTAATTATGCCATCACTGTCAGTTTTATTTCTGAATACCCATTTTATGCCTACAACATATCTGTTCTTTGGTCTTGGCACTAGGGTCCAGACTTTATTTCTTTAAAATTCATTTAACTCTTCCTGCATTGCTTGCACCCAATCAGCATCTTGAAGAGCTTCTTCCACTTTCTTTGGTTAAGTCTGAGATAGAAAAAAAATGATAGAGACATTCATTTGAAGTTGCAGTTCTAGTTCTGACACGTGCTTCAGGATCTCCAATGATTAAATCAGGTGTGTGCTTTAGTCCATTTCCTTGCAGATGGAAGTTGATCTCTAGAACTGGATCCTCCCCCATGATCCATGATGTCTCCATCAGCATTTTCTGATGCTCCCGCTATAGTTATTCTCTCTGAGACTTCAGAATTTGAGTTTAATTTTTCAGGAGTTGAAGAATCAGAGCTTCCAGAATTATCAGTACTTTGCTCATCAGAACTAGATGAATCAGAACTTGAAGATTCAGTGACAGGTTCTGATGTTTCTCGAGAGTCTTGAGATGTGGTAGGATCTTCAGCTTTCTCCCCCTGGACAGGTGCATTTTCCTTTGGAGTTGTTACCACAGTTTCAATGACATCAGAACTTAATCCAGCAGAACTTATAGGATCAGGATTTAAGTCATCAGAATTTCCAGAATCAGAGTTTAAATCTTCATTCTCAAATCTCAGCTCATCATGATTATCAAAATTTACAAGTCCAGTAATCTTCTTATCATCAAAAAAGACATTGATAGATTCCATGACAACCCTTGTTCCATGACAACCCAGGTGCAGAAAATTCCTGCTTGATTCCATACTTTTTGCAGAACTCTTCCATAATTGAATTCTTGAACTCAGTGCCATTATCACTCCTTATTATTTTAACAGAATCTTTGACCAACTTATCCAGCTGTCTGACATATTCAGTTAGAGTAAATGTAGTTTCATTCTTCTTGTGCAAGAAGTACACCCAAGTGTACCTTGTGAACTCATCCACTATAACCATAACATATTTCTTCTTTGCAATAGACATGACATTGACTAGACCAAATAGATCAACATGCAGTAGGTGATAAGGCTCAAGAATTGATGACTCAGTTTTGCTCTTGAAAGAAGATTTTCTTTGTTTTGCCTTCTGACATGAATCACAAGGGCCATCAGGAGCAAATACTGTTTTTGGCAGTCTTCTCATAAGATCTTTCTTTACAAGCTCATTTATATTGTTGAAATTTAAATGAGAGAGTTTCTTGTGCCAATTCCAGCTTTCTTCAATTGATGCTCTACTCAACAGACAGAGATAGCAGAACCATCAGTACTTGTTGAAAGTCTGGCTTCATAAATGTTACCATGCATGTAACCTTTCAGAACCACTTTGCCTGTAGAATTACTTATAACTTCACAGTGTTCTTCAAAGAAATCCACATGATAACCTCTGTCATAGATTTGACTTATACTCAATAGATTGTGTTTAAGTCCTGAGACTAGAGCTACTGATTCAATGATGACATTCCCAAGATTGTTCTTGCCATATCCCAGAGTTTTTCCAATGTTGCCATCTCCATAAGAAACTCCTGGGCCAGCTTTCTCCACAAAGTTTGATAGCAGGGCTTTATTTCCAGTCATATGTCCTGAACATCCACTATCCATAAGTAGGATGTTCTTCCTGTTGCCCTGCAATCACAAAGACCACTAATGGTTAGTTTTAAGGACCCTGACTTGCTTGGATCCTTTGGCCTTATTAAGTTTGTTAACATTCGCAGCGGATTTAACATCTGAGTTTATGCTAACATTTTTCTTATCAGATTTAACAGTATCAGACTTTGCATCATACTTTACACTAGAAGGAATTAAGGCAACTTTCTTCAAAGAAGGTTTTATCTGATAATAATCATAGTACAAACTATGATATTCCTTACAAGTATAAATGGAATGCCATATACTACCACAATGAAAACAAGGATTTTGTGGATTAAACCTAACAGATTGACTCTTAACTCCTGACTTAGGAGGTAAAGAGTTTATATTCTTATTCTTCCTGCAAAAAGAAGCAAGATGGTTAGAGTTTCCACAGTTATAACATTTCTTTCTAGGAGCATTAGGAACAGGCATATAATTGTTGCTTTTATTCATACCTTCCTTTCCATTCCTATTTTTCCTTGCTTCCTTTACCTTGTTCACACTAGTAATTTCTTCTAGCTTATATTTAAGTTGCTTCTTTGTCATTAAGCCTATGTTAACTTCAGTTGGTTTATCCTGTTCTTATTTGTCAGAAGTTGACTCTGCTATCACTTCTGTCTCAATATCTTTCATCTTTTCAGGATCAGACTTTACAGTTTTAGCTACAAATTTAACATGATTTACCTTTGGCTTAGTAGTTTGTTTAACAATAATTGGCTTAACTTGTTCAGTTCCTTTTTCACTTTTCTCATCTCCATAACCTAAGCCCTATTTCCAGTTTCCACTACTTAGTATATCCTGAGTTGCTCTACCAGAGTTAGTCCAAGTCCTGATAATCTCTCTCTCCTTTTCTAACTCATTTTTTTAGAGATTTATTCATTTTCAGCGATTCATCTCTAACATAAAAAGCATCATCTCTTTCCTTCTGAGTTTGATGGAACATGACTAACTCTTTTTCTAAATAATCATTCCTCTTTTTAAAAGCAATATTTTCAGAAGTTAATCTTTCACATGTTAAAGTTTGATCTCTGTAACTAATAAACATGGTTTTAAGATATAATCTTAACTCAATAATATCATCAGTATGAAAGGCATAAGTTGTTTGAGGTACCTTTAACTCAGCAGCATCAGAACTGCTATCAGCATTTGCCATCAAGGCATAGTTCTCCTCATCTTCAAAATCTAAAGTGTCTGTCCAGCTTTTCTTCTTTATGACAAGAGCCTTGCCTTTATCACTCTTTCCTTTCTTGCAGTCAGGAGATATGTGGCCTTTCTCACCACAGTTGTAGTATTTGACATTTGGGTAATCTCCTCTGTCAGACTTTCCTCCTTTCCCTTCAGATTTTATGAAGCCCTTCTTATCAGAACTTCTACCTTTCCTGGAAAACTTCGTTCCCCTTCTGAATTTCCTATAGGCTATCTTTGTGATACCCTTCACCATAAGAGCACACAATTTCATCATCTCTTCATCAGCATCTACTTTAGGTAGACTTTCAGTTTCTGAATCATCATCATCACAACTTGATGATTCTGAATCAGATTTTATGATGAGAGCCTTTCCTTTGCCTTTCTTTAAGATAACCACTTTGGGGGATTCCTCCTCAGCCTTAAGAGCAACTGTCCTTCACTTTCTCCCACGTCTCTTGCTTCTTTGATCCATCTCATGTTCATAAGTCTTGAGCATACCATAAATTTCATCAAGGGTAGTTTCATCAAGAGCATAGTTGTCTCTTATAATAGTAGCTTTCAAATCCCAACTTTCAGGAAGAGCTAAAAGGAATTTTAGATTTGAATCTTCAATATCATATTCCTTGTCCACCAGTGACAGATCATTCAAGAGTTTGACAAACCTGTCATATAAGTCAGTTAATGACTCATCACTTTTTGAGTCAAAGTGCTTATACTCTTGAGTGAGTATAGTCCTCCTGTTTTTCTTGATTGCATCAGTTCCCTGACACCTTGTTTCCAAAGCATCCCATAACTCCTTTGCAGTCTTGCATTGAATTACCCTGTTTGACATGACATTATCAATGGCACTATACAGCAAATGCCTTACCTTTGCATCCTTGGCAATAGATGAGATATCTTCAGCCGTGTATTCACTTTTCTCCTTTGGTATGGTCTTTGCTGGCTGATCTGCAACTACAACAGAGAGCTTGGTTGGCTTATGCGGTCCTTCATAAATTCTGTCAAGGTATTATGGATCTATAGCTTCCAGAAACATAGCCATCTTCACTTTCCATATGGGATACTCAGAAGGTCTCAACATGGGAACCCTGATAGTCTCATATCGACTGTGGGTTTGAGTCATTGGAGTTTCTTCAATTTTGGCGGGCTTGGTTGGATTTTCTGCTTCTTCAGACATGATTGTTTTGGATCTTTACTGTATGTGTGTTAACATATAGGCTCTGATACCACTTGTTAGGTCACACAACACTGTAAAAGGGGGTTGAATATAGTGTAGAATACAATCAAATGAATTTAGAACACAAGTAACATAAAACAGATGTATTCGATATAATAAACTCTGTTACAATGGAACTGTTCTTTCTCAGTGATGAACAAATATCACGAGAGCTGCTAGGTTACAATGTATGATCTTCTCGATGATCGTAACACATATAGTGTAAACCTATGTCTTTGTTTATATAGACACACAGTTACAAGATAACTTCTAATTGATATGGAATATAATTTTGTCTCCTAAAATATATCAATCAGATATCTTATACAATTCTTCTAGTCCTCTAACTCTTTCCATGCATATCTTCTTCTGTATTAGTCTCGATCTTCTTTCCTGTAAATCAGCTTCCTTCCTTAACTGTTAGTCCTCCAGTACTTAAGTTCTGATATCCATCTTCTGATATTATCTTCTGATAATCTAAGTCCTGATATCCTTAAGTCCTGACTTCCAGTAAGTCCTGATTCCAGTAAGAACTGATATTTCCTGTTTATTAAGATCTGAAAACTAAACATGAAACATATTAGACATGATATCTCAAATATATCCAATATGCTCGAGCTCCATAGGCAAATGACACCCGTTACCATAAACTAACTGAAATGGCGACATTCCCAATTGAGTCTTATATGTTGTTCTATATGCCCAAACAGCTTCATCAAGCTTCAAAGACCAATCCTTCCTTGATGGAAACACAACATTCTCTAGAATGCGCTTGATCTCTTTGTTAGATACCTCAGCTTGACCATTCATCTGAGGATGATAAGCTGTAGCAATACGATGATTCATATTATACCTTTTCATCATGGAAGTGAACTTGCGGTTGCAAAAATACGACCCCTCATCACTGATTATGACTCTTGGAGTTCCAAACCTTGTGAATATTTGCTTGTGAAGAAAATTAAGCACCACTTTCGCATTGTTTGTTGGCAATGCCTTAACTTCAACCCATTTCGACACATAATCAACCGCCAACAAGATATACTGATTGTTACAAGACGAGACAAATGGCCCCATGAAGTCAATTGCCCAAACATCGAAGACCTCAACCTCGAGAAGCACATTGAGAGGCATCTCATCCCTCTTAGACATATTACCCACCCGTTGACATCGATCATATTTCAAAACGAACTGGTAAGCATCTTTAAACAAGGTCGGCCAAAAGAAACCTGCCCGAAGAACACGAGCTGCTGTCTTTTCTCCATCATAATTTCCTCCATAAGCCGTTGAGTGGCAATCTCGCAAGATCCCCCCCGTTTCGCTGTAAGAAATGCATCTCCTGATGATTTGGTCAGCTCCTCGGCGAAAGAGAAATGGCTCATCCCACATATACCACTTCACTTCATGAATAAACTTCTTCCTTTAAGCATAAGATAAGTCAGGAGGCATGATGTTACTCACAAGGTAGTTCACAATGTCTGTAAACCACGGTTTTTCTTCTTGCACTCCAAACAGCTGCTCATCGGGAAAAGACTCATTTATCAATGTCTTATCCAATGAATTAGCATTAGGATTCTCTAAACGCGAGAGATGATCAGCAACTTGATTTTCAGTTCCTTTTATGTCCTTGATCTCTAGTTCAAATTCTTGGAGAAAAAGAACTCATCAAATCAATCTAGGCTTCGAGTTATTCTTTGAGACAAGATATCGAATGGCGGCGTGATCAGTGAAAACTGTCACCTTAGTCCCAAGTAGATAAGATCGAAATTTCTCAAAACCGTAGAAAATAGCCAAAAGTTCTTTCTCCGTAGTAGTGTAATTCAGTTGAGCACCATTTAGAGTCTTACTAGCGTAATAGACTACATGAAATATATTGTTCTTTCTCTGCCTAAGAACTGCTCCAACTGATAGTCACTTGCATCACACATCATCTCAAAAGGCTCATTCCAATCAGGTGCAGTTATGACAGGTGCCGTGATTAAACTCTTCTTTAATGTCTCAAAAGCTGCAAAGCACTCATCATTGAAATTAAAAGGAACATCTTTCTTTAACAGACTTCATAAAGGCTTTGAAATTTTCGAGAAGTCCTTGATGAAATGCCTGTAGAAACCCGCGTGACCAAGAAAACTGCGGATTCCCTTAACAGAAATAGGTGGGGGAAGATTCTCAATGACCCTCACCTTGGCCTTATCCACCTCAAGACCCTTACTAGAAACCTTATGCCCGAGAATTATGCCTTGACGCGCCATAAAGTGACATTTCTCCCAATTTAGAACCAAATTGGTCTCAATGCACCTTTTGAGAACATGTCCTAGATTCTGCAAGCATTCATCAAAAGAATCGCCAAAGACTGAGAAGTCTTCCATGAACACTTCCACATTCTGGCCAATCATGTCAGAAAAGATGGCCATCATACATCTCTGAAATATGGCTGGTGCACCCCACAGACCAAAAGAAACTCGTCTGAAGGCGAAAGTACCAAATGGACAAGTGAATGTAGTCTTCTCTTGATCTCCTGGAGCAATACAAATCTGGTTGTAACCCGAATAACCATCCAAAAGACAATAGTACTCATGACCAGCCAACCTATCAAGCATCTGATCCATGACGGGTAAGGGAAAGTGATCCTTCCTAGTGGCTTTGTTCAGATTCCTATAGTCCATGCAGACTCTCCACCCTATGACTGTCCGTGTAGGAATAAGCTCATTCTTCTCATTTGCTACCACAGTAATTCCACCTTTCTTTGGCATACATTGAACCGGGCTTACCCATGAACTGTCAGAAATAGGATAGATGATCCTTGCATCTAGCCACTTCAGAATTTCCTTCTTCACTACCTCTTTCATGATAAGATTTAGTCTTCTTTGCTGCTCGACTGTAGGCTTGCTACCTTCCTCCAGTAGAATTTTATGCATACAGTAAGAAGGGATGATCCCCTTGATATTCACTATAGTCCATCCAATTGCCGATTTGAACTCTCTCAGAATTCTCAAAAGCTTTTCCTCATCACTACCTGAAAGGTCAGATGCAATAATAACAGGAAGAGTAGATGCATCACCTAAAAAAGCATACCTAAAATGCTCTGGTAAAGGCTTAAGCTCAAGAGATGGAGCTTCCTCAATAGAAGGCTTGAGGCGTTTAGGAGCTTTGTTCAATTCCTCTATTCCAAGAGATTCAAAAGGCATATCAATCTTCCTTTTCCAGGGAGAAGCATTCAAATACTGCAATTGTTCTTCACCTTCATCATCTTCACTATCTGAATTCCCCAATAAGGCTTTTTCTAAGGCATCAGACCTTAGCAATTGATCGAGTTCCAATCTGACCACCGAGTCGACCAACTCCACTTTTATGCACTCCTCATTATCAGTAGGAAATTTCATAGCATTGAACACATTAAAGGGCACATCCTGATCCAATACTCGCATTGTAATCTCACCCTTCTGCACATCAATCAAGGTTCGGCCAGTTGCCAAGAAAGGCCTTCCAAAGATTATGGGAATCTTTTTATCCTCCTCAAAATCAAGAATAATGAAATCAGCAGGGAAGATGAGTTTATCCACCTTAACCAAGATATCCTCCACAATACCTCTCGGATATGTAATAGAACGGTCGGCCAACTGCAAGGTCATATACGTCGGTTTAGGATCAGGTAGATCTAACTGCTTGAATATTGACAAAGGCATTAGATTGATGCTAGCTCCCAAATCACATAAGCATCTATCAAAAGACAATTTTCCAATAGTACATGGAATAGTGAAGCTTCCTGGATCTTTAAGCTTTGGAGGCAACTTCTGTTGCAGCACAATACTGCATTTCTCCGTGAGAGCGACAGTCTCTAAATCATCTAGCTTCACCTTCCAAGATAGAATACTTTCATAAACTTTGCATAACTAGGCATCTGCTCGAGAGCCTCAGCGAAAGGTATGTTGATATGAAGTTTCTTGAACACCTCCAGAATCTTCTCAAATTGCTTATCTAGCTTTTTCTTCTGCAGCCTCTTAGGAAAAGGTGGTGGAGGATAGATCTTTTTCTCCCCTGTATTACCCTAAGGCAGAGTATGCTCAACAGTAGTCTTCCTTGGGTCCACTTCTTCATCCTGCTGCTTTGCTTCTTTCTCAACCCCAGCTTTTTCAGTCAATTCTTGAGTTTGATTGGTATTTGCAACCTTCCCAGACCTCAAAGTGATTGCCTTTACCTGCTCCTTTGCTTCCTTCTTTCCTGGCACTTCAGTGTCACTAGGCAATGTACCAGGTTGACGATTTAGCAAGGCATTGGCAATTTGCCCAATTTTATTTTCCAAGGTCTTGATAGATACAACTTGACTCTTGTACATAAGTTTCAACTCCTCCAATTCAGATTTTTCATTAGCTTGTGTCAGCTGGAGTTGTTGTCTCGGTGCATACTGCGGTTGTTGAAAACTAGGGGGGTTGTACTGTTTAGCTGGATACTGCTGATAAGGCTGTTGAACTGCATTCTGAGTGTTGCTCCAGCTGAAATTTGGATGATTGCGGTTATTGGGATGATAGGTGGCTGGCACAGGTTGTTGTGATTGCTGGAAGTTGCTCACAAACTGAGCTTATTCACTTGAAATTGTGCACTGATTAGTCTCATGGGCACCAACACAAAGCTCACAAACACTAGTGATTTGATTAACTCCATAATTAGCCAAACTGTCCACCTTCATTGTCAAAGCCTTAAGTTGGGCAGCGATAGCAGTTGCTGCATCCAACTCCAGAATCCCTGCAACTTTTCCCTGAGTCAACCTCTAGGAAGGATTCTGTTACTCATTAGCAGTCATCAGTTCAATAGGTTCATAAGCTTCATCATAACTCTTAGCCCACAAGGCTCCTCCTGATGCTGCATCTATCATGGGTCTAGAAGTAGGACCCAATCCATTGTAGAAATAGTTGATAATCATCCAATCAGGCATGCCATGGTGTGGGAACTTCCTTAGCATCTCCTTATATCGATCACAAGCCTCACACAGAGATTCTTCAGTTTGTTGAGTAAACTGAGTAAGAGCATTCCTGATTACGGCAGTCTTCGCCATGGGGAAGAATTTAGTGAGAAACTTTTGAGCGAGATCTTCCCAAGTTGTGATAGATCCTACTGGTAGAGAGTGTAACCAACACTTGGCCTTGTCCCTCAGAGAGAATGGGAAGAGTCGTAGCTTGATAGCATCTTCAGTCACATCGTTGAACTTGAAAGTGTCGCAGATCTCGATGAAATCCATGATGTGCATGTTGGGGTCTTCAGTAGGAGAACCCCCAAACTGAACTAAGTTCTGTATCATCTGGATCGTGCTTGACTTGATCTCAAAAGTGTTAGGCCTGTTGGATGGTCTAATCATGCTAGACTGAATGTCATTAATCTTAGGCATAAAATAGTCCATCAAAGCCTTCATATTTTCCGCTTGATCACCCATAGCTACTACAATTGGCTCTTAAACTTTCTTTTCTTCTTCTACCTTCTTTTCTTCCTAAGAAACTTCCCTACGAACTACCACAAGTTCTTCCTCAGCTTTATCCAGTGTTCTCTTACGAGTACGCGATGCGTATGCATACACCCTCGCTAGATCACCTGAAATAAAACAAAGAAACAAATAAGTAACAATGTCCGAGTCAATGAACTTTAACGACCACTGATGGAAAAGCACATAAACTAATAATTAACACTGCAGTCCCCGGCAGCGGCGCCAAAAACTTGTTAGTCGCTAAACACGCGCTAATATTACACACAAGTATACGAGTTCACAAGTAGTATAAGATATAAATCAGATTCGATCCCACAAAGACTGTATTGGTTAACTATTTAATTTACGCACCTAAGCAACAATGTATGGTTATTATCCAATGCTAAGATGATAACAAATTGAGAGTGATTATAACTAAGAATTAAACTAATAATTATCACTACGAGAAAAAGGTTAATTGAATTAATATATAAGATAGACATGGGATTCTAACTTCATTAAATACTTTATTCAATAGCCTTATTATTCTCAACCTTAGCATGCAATGGTTATGACACTAATCAGACAACACTAAACTGATAAACGCCAACTTTTGTTGCACGAGTACCATTCTACCAGACATCGACAAAAGAGATAGAAGCTGAATAGGCACCAATTATATTGAGGCCCTATATGTCTATAGAATTTGACAACATAACAGTTTAAGCACAAGTTATCTATCGTGATTACATAGGGCAAGTAAGATGTTTAAAATTACCTACGAATCATGCATAATAAATACATGAACCTATGCTAGCATGGCAAGTTCTAAATCCTTAAATTCACTTTCGCTTCATTAAGAATTAACACACAATCTTATAAGTTCGTGACGCTCACAAAATGAATAAGCACAACCAATACTAGGATATCATACAATCACCACATACTAAGGCATTAAACAACTTAACTAAAGAAATCCATAAATAAATCCGCTAGAACCCCACGATAATGATTAGCCCATAATCGAACTCATCGCCAACGTGGGTTCCAATGAAAACATGATATAGCAAACGTAGTCTTTATACAAATAATTAAAACCGAGTACAAAACAAGAATATAGGTTCAGTAAAACAAGAAACAAGCATCCAAATTACAACTCAAAATAAAGATTCACAAGAATAAACTAGATCGTCTTCGCCTTTGTTGAATTGTGCTATAGGTCTCTTTCCCTCTTCTCCTCGCTTGATTGTCTCTGAAAAATGACCTAAGTTATGTTTATATAGCAGTCCATGCATCCCAGGAGTCCAGTAAAACAAATTATAATGAAATCAGGATTTGTTTATCCCGACCCAGCGCGGGCGCGCGCTTCACCAGCGCGGGCATGCTAACTTTCTGTTCTCCCGGCGCGGCCGAGCGCAATACCAGCGCGGGCGCGCCTGCCTTCTGCCAAAACTTTATTTTTTCTTCTTCTTTATTCCTGGCAGCTTCGAGCCAATCTTCCAAGCTTTTATTCCAACACATCCTAAACACCATATTAGCATAAAAACAGTGCTAATTCACCTGATTCACGAAGTAAAGCCTGAAATGCAAAAACACTTGAAAACACGTTAAAACACAAATAACTTGAGTACAAATACACCAACTCAAAGCTTATTAGAGCATAAATAAGTGTCATAAATGTCACTTAACAATGTGCTCAATCTGTACTATAGTGAACATTGGAACTAAAACAGAGATTAGTCTTTCACATGCACTATTGAAAAATTTCTGAAATTAAGCATGAAGTACTAATTGAAATATGAACAGTCATTCAAAGTTAAACACAAACAAGACAAGTAACATTCATTCATTTAAGAAATCAAAGAAAGCAAAAGATATTTCATTAATTACAAGAAGAGAAGTACAAGATTTTTATAATTTTAAACATAAAAACCTAACTTAATCTAAACTACTCGGTCTTCTTCTGCCTCTTTAAAGCTTGCTTCGCCCTCATCGTTCGGCGATGATAAATCCTAGACATAGAGCCTGCAAGAGAAATGATATTCTCATACATCTCAAAAGCTGCCTGACGAAAATGTCCGCCAACTCAACACGTCGTTCTTCCTCAAGAAGAACTTCATTGGTGAATAATACAATTCTAACTGATCATCCCAAGAAAGATGATCATAGACTGAGTAACAATTTATTTTAAATAAATTGAAAATAATCAATGAAATATAATAGTCAATCAAAGTTTGACCATTATCAGTATTTAATCACGACTATCAGGATTTATCAGTCAACACTAGTTTGACCAATATCAGAATTTAACAACTACTCTCAGGATCTATTAGTCAAAGCAAGTTTAACTAATATCAGAGCATATACGCATAATCAGTAGTTTAACATGCAACTATCAACTAGGATTAATAGAAATTAATTGCATGTTATCATGGTATCAGAATTTAACACAATAATCAGTATCCAACAAGTATTGACACATAATAAGATGCCATGCTTCAACTATCAGTAGTTATTTCTTAATTATCAGATTTTGAGAAATGTCCTGATATCATTCCCAATTCATTCACCAATCTTATGAAAGTAACTTCATAGAGAGGCTTGGTGAATATATCTGCTAATTATTGATCTGTTGGAACAAAGACCAATTCCACTGTACCTTCTTCCACATGTTCCCTTATGAAATGGTATCTGATGCTGATGTGTTTAGTCATTGAATGCTGCACTGGATTTCCTGTCATTGCAATAGCATTTTGATTATCACAATATATAGGAATAACAGAATAGTCTAATCCATAATCGAGTAATAGATTCTTCATCCATAGAATCTAAGCACAACAGCTTCCTGCAGCAATTTATTCAGCTTCTGCAGTTGATATAGAAATTTACTTTTATGTCTTGCTATACCAAGAAACCAATCTGCCACCAAGAAATTGGAAGCTTCCAGAAGTGCATTTCCTGTCTATTTTGCATCCTGCAAAATCAGCATCTGAATATCCAGTTAGCTTAAAATCTGAATCTCTAGGATACCATAATCCAAGATTCATGGTGCCTTTGAGATATTTAAAAATTCTTTTCACAGCTAACAGATGAGGTTCCCTTGGATCAGCTTGGAACCTTGTACAGAGACAGGTAGCTTCTTCTACTTTCTTGGGTTCAGTTTGAGATAGTAAAGAATGGTAGAAAAATTCATTTTGAGTGTCTTTTCTGGTTTTTACACCACTATCAGGGTTTCCAATGATTAAGTCAGGTGTGCGACTTAGACCATTTTCTTGCAGATGGAAGTTGACTCCTTGAAGAAGAACCTCCCTCTTGATCCATGAACTCTCTGTTATTTCTTTAACTAGATCCACTATTATGTCCTGATGTTCCCCCTGAATCAGTGTTCCCATTGTTATCAGTATTTGAATCATCAGAATGAGAGTCTGATGACTTATCTACTGATGTTGCTTGAGTTGATTCACTTGTAGAAGTCTATGAATTTGAATTAGGTTGCTCCCCCTCAACATATGCTTCAGTGTTTGAAGAATTTTCACTATTATGTGAATCATTAGAGCTTTGAGTGATATCAGGATTTATTGTATCAGGATCAGGATTTAAGATTTCATCATATGGTACTTTATTTTTAAATCTCAATTTGTCAAGGTCATCTGCATCTTCTAAACCTGTAATCTTTTTGTCATCAAAAGATACATGTATGGATTGCATGTCTGTTCCTGTTCTCAGATTATAAACTCTGAAGGCTTTAGTAGACAAGGGATATCCCACAAAAATGCCTTCATCATCTTTTAGATCAAACTTGGTCAGCTCCTCCGGATGAGTTTTGAGAACAAAACACTTACAACCAAAAATGTGAAAGTATTTCAAATTTGGCTTCTTTCCCTTCACCATCTCAAATGGTGTTTTTCCATGCTTGTTGATCAATGTTGAATTTTATGTGAAGCAAGCAGTTTGCAAAGCCTCAGCCCAAAAGTAGGTAGGAAATCTTGCTTCCTCTAGCATGGTTCTTACAACTTCTATGAGATTTCTATTCTTTCTTTCAACAACTCCATTTTGTTGTGGAGTCCCAGGAGCAAAAAACTCTTGTTTTATCCCCTTGAGTTTACAGAACTCTTCCATAGAGCTATTTTTGAATTCAATTCCATTATCACTTCTAATGATCTTCACTTGGTATGTTGATCCTTTTTCCAGATCTCTTACATGATCAAGAAGAATGGATGGAGATTCATCCTTGGTGTGCAGAAAATACACCCATGTGTATCTTGTATATTCATCAACATTTACCAGTGCATACCTCTTCTTGGAAATTGACATAACATTTACTGGACCAAATAGATCAATATGAAGTAGATGATATAGTTCAAGAATGGAGAATTCAGTCTTGCTCTTGAACGATATTTTCCTTTTTGGATTTCTGGCATGAGTCACATAAGCCATCAGGAGTAAACACTACATTGGGAAATCCTCTTACAAGATCTTTCCTCACAAGTTCATTGATATTGTTGAAATTGAGGTGATAAAGTCTTTTATGCCAGTTCTAGCTGTCTTCCACAGATGCTCTACTAAGTAGATAAACTTCTGATTCATCAATGCTTGTGAAGACCCTGGCTTCATATAAACTACCATGTCTCAAACCAGTCATTGCAATCTTGACATCAGACTTATTGACAATTTCACAATGCTCCTCATTGAAGTTTGTATGGTAACCTTTGTCACAGATTTGACTCACACTGATCAGATTATGCTTGAGTCCTGCAACTAGAGCAACATTCTCAATAATGACATTTCCAATTTTAATTTTTCCATATACCAAGATTTTTCCTAAGTTTCCATCTCCATATAAAATACTTGGGCCAGCTTTCTCCTCAAATTCTGATAACAGGGATCTATAACCAGTCATGTGTCCTGGGCATCAACTGTCCAACACTATAGTATTTAACCTGTTACCCTGCAATCAGTATTTGAAATTAGTTAGTGTTTTTAAGGACCAGACTTGCTTGGATCCTTTGGCCTTTTTAAGTTTGTTAACATATGCAGTAGGAGACTTCTTATTAGAGTTTATGTTAACATCCTTATTATCAGTATTTACACATGCAGAAATAGATTTTTCTTTATTTAAAGAAGGTTTCAGTTTGTAATCATCATAATACAAACTGTGATACTCTTTACATGTATAAATAGAGTGCCAAACACTACCACAATAAAAACAAGGACTCTGTGGTTTATATCTAACTGTTCTATTCCTAAACTCTGATTTAGGAGGAACATTATTTATATCTTTATTCTTCCTGCAAGAATTAGCAAGATGATTAGTACTACCACAGTTCAAACATGCCTTTCTAGGTGCATTGGGAGGATTTACATAATTATCATTCTTATTAACATCTACCTTGCCATTTTTATTTTTCCTAGGCCTTTTCCCCTTTTCTTTCATGTATAAATCCTTCAGCTTTTATTTAAGCTGTCTCTGAGTCATTAAACCAATATTTACTGATTTTGTGTGAACTTGTTCACTCTTATCGGTAATTAAGTTTGAACTAGGTGCTGAGGTTTAACCTACCTCAATAACTGATTTAACAACATCAGCACTTGGGTTAAACTTAATGGTCTTTAACTGAACCTGGTTCACTTTGACCTTGGTATCAGTATTTACTGGTTTATTTTTCTCAGTTTCTTTTTCAATTTTCTTATCAGAGTTAGATCTATCTGCATATCCTAATCCTGAACCCCAACAGCCATTCTCTAAAATTTCCTGAGTTGTTTTTCCTGAGTTAGTCCAAAGTTTAATAACCTCTCTTTCTTTAGCTAACTCCTTTTCTATATAAGCATGCTTTTCTAACAAATTTTCTTTAATAAAAACAACATTATTTTTTCATTCTGAATTTCTAGCATGGAAAGCAACTCAATTTATAGGTGATTATTCCTTTTCTTTAACTCAGAGTTCTCACTCTTGATTCTACTGTTCTCTAAAGTTTGATCCCTATAATTAACATGCAGAGATTTAAGAAACAATATTAATTCACAGATATCATTATTATCAAAAGCAAGAGTAGTCTAAGGTACCTTTAATTCAGCATTGTAAACCTTAGCGTCATCATTTTCCTTGAGAGCATAATTGATTCCATCATCTGAATCTGATGAATCATCCCAATTTTTCTTCTTTGAGATCAAGGCTTGTTTCTTCTCAGCTTTGGGTTTTCTACAGTCAGCTGCAAAGTGTCCAATTCCATCACAGTTGTGACATCTTTCCTTTGACTTGTCAAATTTTACAGATTTTGATTCCTTCCAGTCAGTACTTCTTTTATTATTCCTCTTATCAGAGTTTGAGGAACTGGAACCTTCTATGGAAAACCTTCTTCCTTTCTTGAGGTTCTTGTAGACCATCTTCTTGAAGCCTTTAACCAATAGAGCAGCCATTTGTTCCATGTCTTCATTGTTGTCATGATCACTATCGATATCTGATTGATTATCAGTATTTGAGTCATCATCAGAGTTTGATGATTCAGTATCTGACTTTTCAATCATAGCTTTTCCTTTGGAGTATCCTTTTCTCCTAGCTTTCTCCTTTGGCTTCTCTTCAAATTTGAGTGCTACTGGTCTAGACTTTGATCATTTCCTCTTGCTCCTTTGCTCCATCTGTGGCGCCCTCCAAACCTGGGTCAGAAGTTTGGGGTCCACACACACACACCTTATTTATAACCTGATTTATAAGAATAATAGAGATAATAAGAATAATATGCAGTGACCCTACTTACCAACTACCACGGACCGCAACAGGTCAAAGTATGCACACAAGCCCAACACACTTACTTATATTACAAACATTCGAATCCCAACTATTCCAACTCAGAACTGAGTATTAAACATTATTAGAAACTTTTATAAACTTAAATTATTCCAAAAGAAGCCTACTAGCTCAACTCGATCAACCTGAACCCCTAGCTCTTGCGCTGGACTGGGGATCCTCGGTACCAACCGATTCCTTCTTAACTGGAAAAGAACATAAACAACATCGCACAAATGAGCTAACTAGCTCAGCAAGTCACAATGACAAAAATGAGAATAATGATCATCAGGTGAATATGGTTATGATATCAAGTGAACAATGGATTATGATTTAGAATTGGATATTATATTTTCATTTTAAAAACCAAGGTTAGGCTGTTGATCAGTCACGCACTAACCCCGAGCAAAGCATACAACACTGCTCTAACTACTGGATCCAAGGCACACATTGGCCTAACTTGACCATTATATGATCTGACCACGAATCTGGTCCACAATTTTATAAAAACAATCCAATTCTAACATAATAACAGAATGAACAATGTAAAGTAATAAATAGAATCGTTAACTACAGTGGATGCTCAGTAATGAAATGGCTTCAATCTTCGTAAGGATCAATAGGGCATTTTCAAAGCTTGGCTATTAGATAATGAAAAAATTGGATAACAAAGAAATCAATGTTTCAGGGTTTCAAAAACTTGCTCTTTCAAAGCATAAGATACAATGGTTTGAATGTGTAAGCAATCTGGTTTAGTGTTTGATATTTAGTTTGTATGTATTTGTGGAGTAGTATCGTAAATTTGTGGTTTGTATCTGGATGTACAACAATCAATGGTTTAGAAATAATAAGGTTTACGGTTCAAGATCGATAACTGGAATCAGGGTTTGGGTTCAGTGCATCAAAGCACTTGCAATATAAAACAGTACTATCAATCCACTATAATATATCTCGAGAAAGTTCAGAACACTTGCCTGGTACTAGCTTACTATACTGCACTCGCTTTCAATCACCACTATCTTACTCCTCGACTACCTGTTTTCCTTTTCTACGCCTCGCCTCTTCTGCTCACATATCATAAGCATTTATCAATATTCAACTCATACGATTCTATTCGAAACATACTTCTATCTACCACGGACCCTACTTACCAACTACGACGGACCGCAACAGGTTAAAGTATGCACACAAGCCCAACACACTTACTTATATTACAAACACTCGAATCCCAACTATTCCAACTCAGAACTGAGTATTAAACATTATTACAAAATTTTACAAACTTAAATTATTCCAAAAGAAGCCTACTAGCTCAACTCGATCAACCTGAACGCCTAGCTCTCGCGCTGGACTGGGGATCCTCGGTACAACCGGTTCCTTCTTAACTGGAAAAGAATATAAACAACATCGCACAAATGAGCTAACTAGCTCAACAAGTCACAATGACAAAACTAAGAATAATGATCATTAGGTGAATATGGTTATGATATCAAGTGAACAATGGATTATGATTTAGAATTGGATATTATATTTTCATTTTAAAAACTAAGGTTAGGCTGCTGATCAGTTACGCACTAACCCCGAGCAAAGCACACAGCACTGCTCTAACTACTGGATCCAAGGAACACATTGGCCCAACTTGACCATTATATGGTCTGACCACGAATCTGGTCCACAATTTTATAAAAACAATCCAATTCTAACATAATAACAGAATGAACAATGTAAAGCAATAAACAGAATCGTTAATGACAGTGGATGCTGAGTAATGAAATGGCTTCAATCTTCGTAAGGATCAATAGGGCATTTTCAAAGCTTGGCTGTTAGGTAATGAAAAAATTGGATAACAAAGGAATCAATATTTCAGGGTTTCAAAAACTTGCTCTTTCAAAGCATAAGATAGAATTATTTGAATGTGTAAGCAATCTGGTTCAGTGTTTGATATTTAGTTTGTATGTATTTGTGGAGTAGTATCGTAAATTTTTGGTTCGTATCTGGATGTACAACAATCAATGGTTTAGAAATAATAAGGTTTACGGTTCAAGATCAATAACTGGAATCAGGGTTTGGGTTCAGTGCATCAAAGCACTTGCAATATAAAACAGTACTATCAATCCACTATAATATATCTCAAGAAAGTTTAGAACACTTGCCTGGTACTAGCTTACTATACTGTACTTGCTTTCAATCACCACTGTCATACTCCTCGACTACCTGTTTTCCTTTTCTATGCCTCGCCTCTTCTGCTCACATATCATAAGCATCTATCAATATTCAACTCATACGATTCTATTCGAAACATACTTCTATCTACCCCTCGTTTCACCCAAATCCGATTAACGGATTGAAAATTATGCAATAAACAAGTAAACATCGAATATATAGACCGACAGTTAACCAACAAGTCACATATAGCACATAACACGTCACATAATCAATGATATAACATTTATAAAGAAGTCTCGGGTCATAAACAAGCTTTCGGGTATTTAAAATGATTTTTAAAATATTTTTCGGAATTAAAACGGGTCTTTGGATCAATTTCGGTGTAATAAACAGGGTTCGGCTGGCCAATTCTTGCTTCGAAACAATTTTATAATAATTATCGAGCCTTGAAAACAGTTTAAAATAATATTTTAAAGCTCGAAACTATTTTTCAGAATTTTTAAATCATTTTAAGTAATTAAATCTAATTAAATAATTAATTAAAATCAATTAATAATTAATTAAATCAATTAATCAATTAATTTTCGAATTAATTGACCAATTAATCAATTAAAAATTAACTGAAATTAATTAACTAATTAATTTAGATTTATTTTTGAATTAAAAATAATTTTTGGAATTAAAATAATAATTTTTGGAATTTTCAGAAATTAAAAACGAATTTTTATAATAAAAATAAATAGGAAATATGATTTTTGAATATTTTTAAAACAGGAATCCTATTTTTAAAAACTCTGGAAAGTTCAGGGACTGAACTTCACCATCTTCAAAAGTACGGGGACTAAACTGCATTTTTGCAGTCTAGTCGCCGGAAAACGTCGGGGGTGGCCGGACAACTCGCCTCCGGCATCCTCCCACCACCATCACCTCCGGATTTAATCTACACAACACCAGGAACTTATGCATGCAATCAAAATTGACAGATAACCCCAGACTTGGCCGGAAATTGGCCAAGAACATCGCGGGTTCCGGCGAACTTCGAAAATTTTCAAAACACAACTCCCTTCGATTCAGACATCCTCTGTTAACGAGCTATATACCAATCGATTGCAAATTTCATAAGGAACATAATCCACTATAAATCAACAGCTAATAACCCTTAAATCAAAAAGCCCCAAATTTCAGTTGAAAACATTCATACGGGTTATAAACCCTAATTTCAAAATTCGAGAATTAAACCCACTTTTGAGCATGTTATTGGACTCCAAATCAGACGTATGGCATATGAAAATCATCAGGAAAATAAGCTCTACAACATGCAATCATCAAATCATACAAATAATCATCCGAACAGAAATTCATATTTTTAATAAAAATAATTCGAAAATAAATAAAAATATAGAAAAATAACCTTAGTTTATGCAGTAAAACGAAGCTCAGAATCTGATAGTACTCCTCAAATCCTTCGTTTTGGTGTTTGATTCTTAGAAAGGTTTATGAGTTTAGGGTTTTCCTCTGGAAAATTATAAATTTAGCTGATTGTAAATGATTTTGATACGAAATGAAATACGGTAAAAGGCTATTTATATTTACGGAAAATTAGTATCCTGTTGGATCATTCCGGATATAAAACGGTACATTTATTTATAAAAAAATGATCCAAACGGTATCGGTGTTCGTGATAATTATCCAAATCAGTACAATTTGTACTGCGGTCTTGGTCTCAGCGCCTGGTTACACGTATTACGAAGTGATAATTGTGATAGTTTAATAAAAAGCTCCCGTTTATCGAAAATACGAGTTTTATTGATTTACCGAAATGAATATTGTATCGAAAATGTTGCGCCGGGACCCGCGCAGGACAAACTGTACGCCGGATCGAAAAAGTCGAAACATGAAAAATGCTCGGAATATTACAATTAGGTTAGGAAGGAGTTCTCGGAAGAGTTTCGGGTTATAAAAATGTAAAAACGGATGACGTCGGTTGGTTCCCGTTTTTATAAAATAGATTTTAAATACCCGGAAAAATATTTTATAAAATCCATATGATTCCTATAAATTCATAAATTAACATAAAAATAATTAGGAAGATATGACAATTATCTATATTTTATTTTGGACATATAAAAATTAAAATACTCAATTAATAATATTTTTAAACATCCAAACACATTTAACACTTAACCAATAATTCACAGAATAGATACTAAACACATATAATAATTATTTATTAGCAAAAATAATTACACGATATATCCCGAATATTACACCATCTCTAGTTCATGAGTTTTCAGTATTCCATAGATCTTATCTTGAGGTGTGTTATCAAGTTGATAGTTATCCCTTATTCATGATATGACCTTAAAGTCCCACTTTTTAGGGCGAGCAGGTAGGAACTTCAAGTTTGAGTCCTCTAAATCATACTCCTTATTGATAAGAAACAAGTCATTTAGAAGCTTCTGAAATTTTTCATAGATCTCAGTTAAGGACTCATTATCTCTTGAGTCAAAGTGCTCATATTCTTGAGTAAGTACTATCCTCCTGTTCTTCTTGATAGCAGTTGTGCCTTGACACTTTACTTCTAAAGCATCCCATATCTCTTTTGTTGTTTTACATCCAATAACTCTATTGAACATAACACTATCAAGACTGTTATGCAAGGTGTGTCTAACTTTAGCATCCTTCATAATAGATGAAAGATCTTCAGGAGTGTAGTCCTTCTTTTCTTTGAAAACATCCTTTCTGGTTCTCCTGCAACAGAAACAACTACCTTCATTGCTTTATGAGGACCATCATAAATCCTGCTTAGATATTCCGGATCTGTGGCTTCCAAGCACATAACCATCCTGAATTTCCATATTGGATATTCATGTATCTTCAGGATTGCCACCTTGATGGCTTCATACCTACTCATGTTGCTACTAATCTGTGATATGGCTGGGGGTGGTGGTTGTGGATTCTGTGGTGCTTCTTTTTCTGCCATTAAAGATTGATTTTCAGATCTTAAACTATTTGTATGTCAACAGCAAGCTCTGATACCAATTGTTAAGTCTGTAATCAACTATAGAGGGGGTGAATACAGTTTATGCAAATATTTTGACAAAGCGTCAACAGAATCAACAATTTTTATATTAACAGATATAAACTGATTACAAATGTACTCTCTCAAAAGGATGAACAAATATCCTTGAGAGCTGCTAGGTTATGCGAATGATATAACAATGTTCGCAATGCTAATAGCATGAACCTAATCTGTGCTTTATATAGAGCACAGTTACATAATTAATAATGAATCATATTCTATTACAATAAGGAAACCTATTACATAACCATGTATGACTGCTTCTGAGATAAAGTCCTTCGCCTCCTTGAATTCATGCTTTCCTTTTCCTTCTTGGATATCTACCGAGGTGACAAATCCTGATGACATCATTTGCTGATCATCAAGTACTGATATAAGTACTGATGACGTCACTCTTCAGTAAATGCTAATATAAGTCCTGATAAGAACTTCTGATAGCTTTTGTTATTCCCTAACAATACAACAAGAATTACAGAAGGGGGTTGAATGTAATTCTGACTTCTTTTTGAGATTTTAAAATTGTTCTAACTTAATATATATAACAGTGTTTGATTTGCAATAGTGCGGAATAAAAGAGTAATACAAATCAAAACACTAAGTAATAAAACACAAGCTTTAAAACTTTATGGTGGATTTGAAAGTATCCTCCAGATATATATATATATATATATTGAATAGCCCACAGCTGCTTTTCAAGTTGAACAAACAAAACTACAGAGAAATTCTTACAGAATACAGCTTGATAGGTTTCTCTCAAAAATAAGCTTGCTTATTTGATTGTTTTACTGGCTACTCTTGGTTTATATATCACCAAGTTACATGATAGTAAGAAAAGATAATAAAACAAAATGTATCTAGTCTAACTCCATGCTGCTTCACTACTCTATTCCAGCATCTTTGAAAATCTTCACAATTGCATAAAAATGGTAATGCTTCTTTGTTCTCAAAATCCTGCTTAACAGGCTGCCACATTCCTTTTACAAACACCCGACGCATGTGACTGTGTTGTCACTATCAGCATCTATTTTGAATATGATCATTTGTTGGGAATATGTTGATCATCCGTCGGGAGCCTTGTAGATCATCTGTCGGGAGTTTATCTGTCACTTGACTCTATTTCACTTATACATAATTACAAGACATCTCATATTTACAATTAGTCAACCTATTCTGTATATCAATCTAGTAATCAGAATGACTTAGAGAACCCTACACAATCTACTAGACTAAAACATGTTGTTTGCAGAAATGTGCTATAGTACTTATTTGTTACATAAGCTACACTCTCGATGGATGTCAAACTGTCATTCATCGGGACTATAAAGTTCATCCGTCAGGACTATATTAGATCATCCGTTGAGAGCTACAAAATTCACTAATTCAAATCTACTAAGGTGTTTTGTTTAACTTATCATCAAGTTCATAACATATTTTTAACAACCTCCCCCAATTTATGTCTACTGGAATTATAGCCATAAATTAAGAGAAACTTGATGATAACAAAACACCCAAAATATATTGATTGAAAGATAGTAGAGAAAAATGACAAGTGCTACAAGTTTATTGAAAATTAAACAAAGCAAAGTGTACAAAGAGTTCTTGAAAGAGATATGTCCTAAGTCCAATCATGTATGAGGATTTAGGAATAACTTTTTATGTAATCTGTTTTGATTTCATTGATATTGATAAAAGACTTGTTTTGTTTTTATTGCGGGCTCTATCTATTTAAATGTTTAGATAAGATATACCACAATTTAGAGTAAAGCTTTAATGGATTGTAATGAGATCATAATAATGAGACCTAAAAGATGATAACTCTAAACTTAAATAGTTCCTGGTCGGAGGATTACTAACTGGTAATTAATAATCCGCAAAGATCGATACATACTATGCTTGCTTCATTATGAAGGATGTCTGTTCTCATAGACATTTGTGTGGTGACACTATAGCTAGTATGTAGGTGCTTATTATAGAATAAGTTAACTGAACATGACTCACACAGCTGAACAACTGATGGAGTTCACTCACGTGTCAGCAGTTGTTCATATACTGATAATTGTACAAGTATCCTTAGACTTGAGGTCATTATAGTCATCTTGTGTACACTGAACTATGCTTTGGTTTAGTTCTTAGTCTCAAGGGACAATTATAAGGGCTCTACTGGGTATAGGAATTTGTACACGAAGATAGTGTATGATCAATAAAGGATCTACCCCTTCCAGTATAGGAAGAGAATGTTCAATGCTGATCCACTTATGTTAGTTCAGGAATCTCTGGCCAGAGTGAATGAAATTAGAAAGGAGTTTCTAATTTACATTAAATAGAACTAAGCATAGTGAATGGGAAAGCAAGTGATTAAATAAGATAGGCTTGACACAAGTTCCATGCCTTGTATTTAATCGTGACATTACAGGGTAGAAGGAATTAATTGTACGGTAACTACTCACTGAATATGTCCTTGGTATTCTAAGCAGTGAATTCGTATTATCCGGATAGTCGCGATATACTGAGAAGTATCCCTCACGATGTAGAATAAATATGATTAATTAATTAATCATATTTAATGAATTAGATAATTTATATAAATAATGATAAAATAGTTTTATTATTATTTATTTCTACTACCGGCTTAATATTGAACCTACAGGGTCACACCATAAAAGAGAATGATTTAATGGTGGAGGAATTAATTAATAATGGCTGATAATTATTTATTTATTAAATAAATAATTAATTGGCAAATTTAATAATTGATTAAATGAGATTTAATTGATAATAAATTAATTAAGAAAAGGTTCTTAATATTATTAATTAAGAATTTAATTTTTGGAAATTAAATCAAGTGAGAGAATTATTTCTAGAGAGTTTAGAAAAAGGATTAATAATTAAATGGTGTTTTAATTATTAGTGAGAATAATAAAGGGTTAATAATAATATTTTATGGGAAAATTTTCAGCTGAAAATTTTGCCTATAAATATACTATTATAGACCCTATTTTTGTCTCAACCAAAAAGATTTACAAAACCCTAATTCTCTCCATCTCCTCCTCCTTCATTACATCGTTTTCTTGGTGGATATCGGTGGAGTGCTTCACACTTGAGGAGCAGCTGCTAAGGATCTCCGTTCATCGTTTTTGGATCTCCATTAAAGACCTCCATCTTTCCATTAACGTAAAGCTTCTTAAGGTAAACATATTGAACTACAAATTAAATATTATTTTTCGCATGGATCCTGCGGAGGGTTTCGTTTTTTTTTAAGATTTAAATTTACGTTTTCGCTGCGTTTATGTGCTAAAAACCCTTCAATGGCATCAGAGCTACTTGCGAAAAGTTTTTAATTCATTTATGTGTTTAACTGTTTTCGATATATGAGCATGTACGTGATTCGCCATGATTTGATGTTGATATAATATGCTTATATATGTATGGTTTTGAATATATGATATTCATGTGAGTTGTATAATCATAAGATGATTATGTAATCTATATATATACTGATATATACATGATTTATGTTTGTTCTAATTATGAGAATCATATTAGATACGGATTCTGAATTGGCTGCTGTAGATTTGCTGAAATCTGGGTCTGGTGTCCGATTTACGCAACCGAATACCCTTTTCTATAGGTAAACGAGCGTCTGAACAAAACTGATAGCCAAAGATATCAACGACTCGTCTGTAAGGCGTTTGACGTCGTTTACGACCCGTAAACAGTGATTCTTGTTTTTCTGATTTGATTCTGATTTTTCTGATTTTTGTCATATTTTCTTTTTATGATTAGATCATGGATAATATGATATGTTAATATCAGATTATGTGTTTTAACATGCTTTTATGTGTTGTATGAGCATGGTGGATGGTTATTGTTAGATATATTTGATAATGTCATGGCTAATATGTTTTATGTTTAGTTTTCAGATCTTACTTGAACAGGATAAATTAGTACTTAACTGTTGATCAGTACTTATACTGGAAGTCAGGACTTAAGGATATCAGTACTTATGTTATCAGGAGATAATCATCAGAAGATAAATATCAGAACTTAAGTGCTGAAGGACAATCAGATAAGGACAGTAGCTGATTAAAGGAAAGAAGATCAAGATAAACATAAGAAGAGATATGCATGAAGAAGGAATTCAGTAAAGAATGGAATACTTGGAAGAAAAGATATCTGATTGATATATTTTAGGAAGCAGAATTATATTCCATATCAATTAGCGATTGTCTTGTAACTGTGTAGTATATAAACACAGACATAGGGTTTACACTATAAGTGTTATCATTATTAGAGAAGATTATTCATTGTAACCCTAGCAGCTCTCGTGATATTTGTTCATCACTGAGAGGTAATAGTTCCATACTGTAACAGAGTTTATTGTTTCAATAAAGTTTGTTTTCTGTTTTAAGTTCTTAAAGTTCGATTTGAGTGTACTATACACTGTATTCACCCCCTCTACAGTGTGTGTGTGTGACCTAACAATTGGTATCAGAGCCTATCTGTTAACATACATACAGTTAAAGATCCAAGCACAATCATGTCGGACACAGAAACTCCAACTAAGCCTATCAAAACTGAGGAATCACCAAAGACACAAATTCAGAGTCGGTATAAGACCATCAGAGTTCCCATACTGAGACCATCTGAATATCCCATATGGAAGGTAAGGATAAACATGTTCCTGGAAGCAACAGATCCAGAATACCTTGATAGAATCAAGGAAGGCCCTCACAAACCAACCAAGCTTGCTGTTGCAGTTGCAGGTGAAGCAGCGAAGACCGTACCAAAAGAGAAGAGTGATTATACTGCTGAAGACATAGCATCAATTGCTAAGGATGCTAAGGTACGACACTTACTGCATAGCGCCATTGATAATGTAATGTCAAACAGGGTAATCAACTGCAAGACTGCTAAGGAGATATGGGAAGCTCTGGAAATAAGGTGTCAGGGAACTGACACAATTAAGAAGAACAGGAAGACAATACTCACTCAAGAGTATGAACACTTTGACTCAAAGACTAATGAGTCATTGAATGATTTATATGATAGATTTGTCAAACTTTTGAATGATTTGTCATTGGTTGATAAAGAGTATTATCTTGAAGATTCAAACCTTAAGTTCCTGTTAGCTCTTCCTGAATGCTGGGATTTGAAGGCAACGACAATAAGAGACAACTACAATCTTGATGAAATAACTCTTGACGAAATCTATGGAATGCTCAAGACTCATGAGCTGGAGATGGAACAAAGAAGCAAGAGGAAAGGAGGAAAGTCAAGGACAGTTGCTCTTAAGGTTGAAGAAGAATTCCCCAAAGCAGCTTCCTCAAAGAAAGACAAGGGTAAAGCTCTTTTCATAAAGTCTGATACTGAGTCATCAAGTTCTGAGAGTGATGATGACTCAGATTCTGAAAGCTTGCCTGAGACTGATGCTGATGAGGAGATGATGAAGCTGTGTGCTCTTATGGTGAAAGGAATCACAAAGATTGCATACAGGAAGTTCAGAAAGGGAAAGAAGTTTTCTAGGAAAGGCATAAGTTCTGATAAAAAGAATTTCAGAAGATCTGAAGGCAGAGGAGGAAAGTCTGACAGAGGAGATTACACCAATGTTAAATGCTATAACTGTAGTGAGAAAGGCCACATATCTCCTGACTGCAAGAAGGTAAAGGGTGACAAAGGCAAGGCTCTTGTCACAAAGCAGAAAAGCTGGACAGACACCTCAGACTCTGAAAATGAGGAAAACTATGCATTGATGGCAAATGCTGATAAAGAAAGTGCTGAGAGCAGTTCTGAAGCTGCTGAAACAAAGGTACCTCAGACTACTTATGCTTTTCATACTGATGATATTAATGAGTTGAGAAGATATCTTAAAACCATGTTTGTTAGTTATAGAGATCAAACTTTAACATGTGAAAGATTAACTTCTGAAAATCTTGCATTTAAGAAAAGAAATGATTTCTTAGAAAAAGAGTTAGTCATGTTCCATCAAACTCAGAAAATAAGAGATGATGCTTTTTATGTTAGGAATGAAGTGCTAAAATTAAATGAATCTCTAAAAACTGAGTTAGAAAAGGAAAGAGAGATTATCAGGACTTGGACTAACTCTGGCAAAACAACTCAAAATTTGCTAAGTAGTGGAAACTGGAAAGAGGGCTTAGGTTATGGAGAAGATAAGAAAGATAAAGGAACTGAAGAAATTAAGTCTGTTGATAAGCAAAAGCCAAAGTTAAAACCTGTTAAGTTTGTAACTGTAAAGTCTGAAAATGAAAAATCAGAAGTTACAAAGGAATTAACTTCTGATAAACTAAAACAGGAAAAGACAGCTGAAGTGAACATAGGCTTAATGACAAAGAAGCAGCTTAAGCATAAGCTGAAAGATGTCAAGAATGCAAACAAGGTAAAATCACCTAGGAAAAATAGGAATGGAAAGGAAGGTGTGAATAAAAGCAATGATTATAAACCTGTTCCTGATGCACCTAGGAAAACATGTCATAACTGTGGAAGTTCTAACCATCTGGCTTCTTTTTGCAGGAAGAATAAGAATATTAACTCCTTACCTTCAAAATCAGGAGTTAAGAGTCAGTCTGTTAGATACAAACCACAAAATCCTTGTTTTCATTGTGGTAGTTTATGGCATTCCATTTATACTTGTAAGGAATATCATAGTTTGTACTATGATTATTATCAAATAAAACCTTCTTTGAAGAAAGTTTCCATTGTTCCTTCTCTGATAGTGTAAGTTCTGATAAGAAAAATGTTAACATAAACTCTGATGCTAAATGCGCTGCAAATGTTAATAAACTTAATAAGGCCAAAGGATCCAAGCAAGTCTGGGTCCTTAAAATTAATAATTAGTGGTCTTTGTGATTGCAGGGCAACAGGAAAAATATTCTAGTTCTGGACAGTGGATGTTCAGGACATATGACTGGAAATAAGGCCCTGCTATCAGACTTTGTGGAGAAAGCTGGCCCAAGTGTTTCTTATGGAGATGGCAACATTGGAAAAACATTGGGATATGGCAATATCAATCTTGGAAGTGTCATAATTAAACAAGTAGCTCTAGTCTCAGGACTTAAACACAACCTACTGAGTATAAGTCAAATCTGTGACAGAGGTTATCATGTTGATTTCTTTGAAGAACACTGTGAAATTGTGAGTAAATCTAAAGGCAAAGTTGTTCTGAAAGGATACAGGCGTGGTAACATTTATGAAGCTAAGCTTTCAACAAGTACTGATGGTTCTGTAATCTGTCTGATGAGTAGAGCATCAATTGAAGAAAGCTGGAATTGGCATAAGAAACTCTCTCATTTAAATTTCAACAATATAAATGAACTAGTCAAGAAAGATATTGTGAGAGGATTGCCAAATACAGTATTTGCTCCTGATGGTCTTTGTGATTCATGTCAGAAAGCCAAACAAAGAAAATCTTCATTCAAGAGCAAGACTGAATCATCAATTCTTGAGCCTTATCATCTACTACATGTTGATCTATTTGGTCCAGTAAATGTCATGTCTATTGCAAAGAAGAAGTATGCGTTGGTCATAGTGGATGAGTTCACCAGATACATATGGGTGTATTACTTGCATACAAAAAGTGAAACTGCATCAACCTTGATTGATCATATCAAACATCTGGATAAAATGGTCAAAGACTCTGTGAAAGTTTTAAGGAGTGATAATGGCACTGAGTTCAAGAATTTGATAATGGAAGAGTTCTGCAAAAGCCATGGAATAAAGCAGGAATTTTCTGCTCCTGGAACTCCACAGCAAAATGGAGTTGTTGAAAGGAAGAATAGAACTCTCATTGAAGTTGCACGTACAATGCTTGAAGAAGCAAAGCTTCCAACCTATTTCTGGGCGGAAGCTGTGCAGACTGCTTGTTTTACTCAAAATGCAACACTCATTAACAAGCATGGAAAAACACCATATGAGATGGTGAAGAAAAAGAAGCCAAATCTGAAATATTTTCATGTATTTGGATGCAAGTGTTTTGTTCTCAAGACTCATCCTGAACAGCTATCAAAGTTTGATCTAAAAGCTGATGAAGGAATCTTTGTTGGATATCCACTTTCCACAAAAGCCTTCAGAGTCTATAATTTGAGAACAAAAGTGGTCATGGAATCTATCAATGTCTCTTTTGATGACAAAAAGATTACTGGTCTTGAAGATTTCATTGACCATGATCAGCTGAGATTTGAAAATGAAGACTCAAATTCTAATACAGAAAATCCTGATAGTCTAAGTCCTGATACTGTAAATTCTGATGGATTAAACTCTGATGTTATTGAAACTGTGGAGACTACGTCAAAGGAAGATGCACCTATGCAGGGGGAGCATACTCAAGATCCTACCACATATCAAGAAACATCAGAACATGCATCTGGCTCATCAAGTTCTGATTCGTCAAGTACTGATAAGCCAAGTTCTGATAGTACTGAAAATCTAAATACTGAAGAATCCAACTCAGAGAGCATAGTTTCAGGGGGAGCATCAGAAAATGAAAATGAAAATGAAAAAAGCATGGATCATGGGGGAGCATCCAGTTCTAGAGAAAACCTTCCATCTGTAAGGAAGTGGACAAAATCACATACACCTGATTTGATAATTGGAAATCCTGATGCAGGTGTCAGAACTAGAACAGGTACTTCAAATGAATGTCTTTACAATTCTTTTCTCTCTCAGACTGAGCCAAAGAAAGTGGAAGAAGCTCTTCAAGATGTTGATTGGGTGCAAGCAATGCAGGAAGAGTTGAATGAATTTGAAAGAAACAAAATCTGGACCCTAGTGCCAAGACCAAAGAATAGATCTGTTGTTGGTACAAAGTGGGTATTCAGAAACAAAACTGACAGTGATGGCATAATTACAAGGAATAAGGCAAGGCTGGTTGCAAAAGGATATTCTCAACAGGAGGGAATTGATTATGATGAAACATTTGCACCAGTTGCTAGGTTAGAAGCCATAAGGATATTCTTGGCTTATGCTGCTCACAAAAAGTTTACTGTCTTTCAAATGGATGTGAAAAGTGCTTTTCTCAATGGAGAATTAGAGGAGGAGGTATATGTTGAACAACCTCCGGGTTTTGTAGATACCAAACATCCAGATTATGTCTACAGGCTTGATAAAGCACTTTATGGACTTAAGCAAGCTCCTAGAGCATGGTATGAGACTTTAGCTCAGTTTCTTCTGGAAAGTGGATTCAACAGAGGGATAATAGACAAAACACTGTTCTACCTCAACCATGGAAAGGACTTACTTCTGGTCCAGATTTATGTTGATGATATCATTTTTGGATCTATAAATGACAAACTTTGCAAAAAGTTTGCCAAGCTAATGCAGTCAAGATATCAGATGAGTATGATGGGGGAACTTAGCTATTTTCTGGGCCTTCAAGTCAAGCAGAATGAGGAAGGCACTTTTATTTGTCAAACCAAGTACACCAGAAACTTGCTGAAGAAATTTGGAATGCAAGATTGTTCAAGTGCATCCACTCCAATGGCCACTGCGACAAAACTGGATAAGGATACCGGTAAATCAGTAGATATTACTGACTACAGAGGTATGATTGGCTCTCTACTCTATTTAACTGCTAGTAGACCTGAAATCATGTATGCTACCTATCTTTGTGCAAGATTTCAAGCAGATCCAAGAGAACCTCACTTAACAGCTGTAAAAAGAATCTTTAAGTATCTTAAAGGAACAGCTGCTCTGGGATTATGGTATCCTAGAGAATCAGATTTTAAACTAATAGGTCACTCAGATGCAGATTTTGCAGGTTGCAAAATTGACAGGAAAAGCACAAGTGGAAGCTGCCAATTTCTTGGAGGCAGATTGGTTTCTTGGTACAGCAAGAAACAAAAGTCAATTTCCACATCAACTGCAGAAGCAGAGTATATTGCTGCAGGAAGCTGTTGTGCACAGATTCTTTGGATGAAGAATCAGTTACTGGATTATGGGTTAACATATTTCAAAATCCCTATTTACTGTGATAATCAAAGTGCTATTGCTATGACAGGTAATCCAGTTCAACACTCAATGACAAAGCACATCAGCATCAGGTACCACTTCATCAGGGAACATGTGGATGAAGGTACAGTGGAATTGCATTTTGTTCCCACAGATCAACAACTAGCAGATATCTTCACAAAACCACTGTGTGAAGCTACTTTTACAAGATTGGTAAATGAACTTGGAATGGTTTCAGGTTCTTTCTCTAAATCTGCTTAGTCTTGTTCTGTGTTATCAGACTTTATGCTCAGTATTTACAGAATTAGTCTCATTGTGTATTCTGTGCTTAATTGATAAATGTCTTTAAGTATTGACTGTTGTCTGATATATGTTTCTAAACTCTGATAAGTGATATGTCTATTCAAGTACCTATTCTATCCTATGAGGATAACTGTGCTAGATACTGACCTAGTAGTCTTCAATAAACAAATGATTCCATGTAAGAAGTAATTATTTCAGTGGAAACCCTATGACACTAGCAAATTCTGATAATTGAGCTTAGTTAAGTTTACTTTGTATATCTTATTACTAAGTCACAAATTAGAATAATGCTACTCATCTGTTAAGTTCTGATACTAGTAAAACTGCTGAATGTACTAAGTGCTGATAAACCTCACTTATCAAAAGAAAAAGCAAAAAGATCAAAGAATAAAATCAGGTACTCCTTTGAGATCTAGAGTAAAAATGTGGAAGGGAAGACCCAAGTGCATTGCTGGTATTAAGTAGATATGCATTAGAAAAGCAAAATATTTTCTTGGTGACTTTTCACACTCTATGATTACTGGAGAAATACTCTGATAATAGCATAAATTCTGATAAACAGTCGTGACTCACTTTCACTGAGAAGCCACTGTAAAATAGAATTTCAAAAGATGCATAAAATTAGCACAAAACAGTTGAGGTGGACTCAAGCATGAACTCATTCATCAGTAGGTTTCAGGACAATGACAGCTCTTTAGCAAAATTTTAGTTATGCCTTATTTCTAAGATATACTGAAGTGAATCAGACTTTACTCTTTGTCTGTTATTTAGCTTAATGCACACACTAATCACTCCATCTGAATGATGAAAATTTCTGTGGTGGTCTATGTTATTTTAGATAAACAGTCATTGTGTCATTACTGCACAAATTCTGAGGACAAGTTCTAGTTACACGTTCTGATGATTAAGTTCTGACGTCTATAACTCAGAACTTGTATGAGGATTTACTAAGTTGGGCATTTTTTTTGAGTTAAGAAATTATGTTCTGATGACTGTTAAGTGGTTAGACCATTACAGATTCCTAAGTCTGTAAAACAGATCCTGGTAAATGCTGATCCTGATACTTATAGATCTGTTTACTCTGATGTCCAACCAACTCCAAACACCCAAAATCCATCAACCTCAGTACCTACCTCTCATTCTACTCAACCTACCCTCTGAACATATCTCAAATCCTATCTCTCCACTTCACAGACTGCTCAACCTTCATCTTCAGCACCTACTGTGAAGCCTTCATCTTCCAAGCCAAAGAGGACAAAGAATGTTCCTCAAACATCTCAAAAGAGAAGGAGGATTGTATTGAGAGATGAATCTGATTCTGAGGAACAGGTTTCTTCTAGAGAACCTGTTGTTACTGAAGCTGAGAAAAAGATTTCTCAGAAGGATTCTGAAATTGGGGGTTCTAGGCTTCTCAAGAGGCTTAGACGAATGACAGTTCCTGAAACTCCCAAGGAATCCAAATCAACAAGGAAGTACAAGAAACAGAGGGCACAAAGGCCAGTTTCAGATGATGAAGAGGAAGCAGCTAAGGAAGGGGATCAGGAATCTCTGATCTCACA
Organism: Apium graveolens; assembly: GCF_009905375.1. Lineage (NCBI taxonomy): Eukaryota > Viridiplantae > Streptophyta > Magnoliopsida > Apiales > Apiaceae > Apium > Apium graveolens. Next base: position 147,457,794 of record NC_133656.1, on the reverse strand, counting down.
AGATAAAGAATTTGCTCCAGTCACTTCTTCTCCATCAACTCCATCTCAGGAAGCTGTATCTGACAAGGCTAACTCACCATCTGTGTCTCTTGTTGATCCAGGCACAAGTGCTGATATTGATTTTCAACACTTGGTTGTGTCTGAAGTATTTCTCTTAGAAGATCCAACAGCAAATAAAACTTCCACAACACCTGTTACTGATGCTGTTCAAACTCCAGAGTTATCAACAACACCTTCTCTGCATCAAGATACTGATGATCAGACTTTAGGTGAGCATCAGGATATGGCTGTTGATCAGAACTTAGTATCAGATCAGCAATTAGAGGATGCTGAAGCCTCCATTGCTACTCACACTGTTGTCTTATCAGAAGATACTGATTCTTTAAGTTCTGATGCTGCAAATGCTGGAGATACTGGTGATGCTGCTCCAACTGTAGATGCTGATGAAGCAGGTCCTTCAGGACATACTCCTCAACAGACTCTTCCTAAGTCTGAACTGGTAAAAAAGTTTGTTACCGAGGCTGCACCAGTACCTTGGAGTGAAACTCCTGCAGGTCAGGAGTGGACTAAGGAATGGAACTCAGTTTCATGTGTTCCAACTGCAATACATCTTGCTGAGCACTTGACTAAAGCTGATGAAATGTTAAATTTTGATGATTTAAAAACCCAGCTTAGAGTCACTGCATTGAGTATTAAACATCTACAAGGTCTTCATTCAACTACTCATGCAGAGCTACACAAGATTCAGGAGAACTTTATCAAACAAGAATAAGTTTGGAAAATTGATAAGAAAAAGTTCTTTCAACCTACCATTGACAGGATTGCTTATATTGAGAAAACTCAAGAGAAACAACAAGCTCAGATTGATGACATTCTGACAAATCAAGCTTCTCAGCAATCGCAACTTACTGAAATCCAATCCTCAGTGGAATTACTTATCTCTCTTTTACTACCTGCTGATGCCAAAAAGGGGGAGAAGGTAATTAAGTCTAAATGCAACACTAACAAGCCACTGCAAGGAAAGGATGATGGAAATGATGATCAAGGATACTCTGGAATGGGTAGCGGTCATAGTCAAGGTAGAAGGTTTACATCAAGATAAGCTAGTCACAGGACAAGTTCTGATACTGGGAAAAGAATAAGTTCTGTTGCTGGTAAACGGATAAGTTCTGATGAACTTCTAGATCTTGATGAGGAAATGTCAAGACAGTTATTTCTTCAAGAAAATCCAGGAATGGACTTGGGAAGTTTAAAGGAAGAAGAAGCTAGACTTAAATCAGAGAAAGTCACATCTAAATCTGAAGCTTCTGGTAAAAATTCACTTCCAAAACTCAAAGGCATTGTGATCAAAGAAAGGACACATACTGAAGCAACGTTGGCTAGATCACAACCACAGATAGATCCAAGATCCAAGGGTAAAGAAAACGTTGGTGAACCTATCAAGGTTTATGTACCTCCTGAGGAAGAAGAAATTACTGATGAAAAGGATGATCTTGCTCTGACTTCAAGAAAAGTTCTTAAAACAACCTCTGACATGGCTCAAGTTGTTCTGAGTCAAGAAATTGTAAGTTCTGATATTCAGAAGAAGCAAGTAATCTCTGATAGAGCTCAAGTTAACTTGATATCAGAAAATAGATCAAAGACACTCTTACCAGGATTCACTAAAGCAAAACAGACTCAATCTTTGAAGACTACTGCAAGTGGTTTTGAAGCAAGAGTAGTTACTGGAAAGGAAGCTAGAGATAAAACTGGATTGGGAAGTGCTGATGAAAGAAGAGTACACAACACTACCAATGATCCAACTTCCTTGAGTGAACCAGGTATTGGAGCAACTCCTGAGAGATTGAATTAACTGGAATCTGTACAGATGGTTTACCATACCTACTTGAAAGAATACATCATGTTGTATTTCATGACAGATGGTAGGGTTTATCATATAAGACAAAATGCCATTCCATTGAAGTATTTTGAAGAATTGGAGCATGTACTTTTCTTACTTCAAGTGGATGACAGAATAACAGAGACTGCTGCAAACTACTTAAAAGAACAGATTCAGAGACAGAAAAGACTTTATTCTGTTAAGTCTGACAGCATATATGTTCCAAAGTACAGAGATCACAATGGTGATATTGTTGATATGAAGCCTAATACTGCATAGATCAGAACATATCTTGGTATTAAGGGACTTGAATTCAATCTGGAGTCTGACAAAGCTTATGTCATAAGACTAGATCAGGAGTTGAGAAAAGCAAAGATCAATGATCTCAGAGCTGCAATCTTTCAAACTGGTGAAGATACTGCAGAGCTTAAAGATGTCAAAAGGAGAATGATTGATGAACTAAGATATGCTGAGAAATGTTTGTTGAAGAACTATCTCAGAACAACTCCTGACATCAGAGAGATTAGAAAATGATGAAGCCAAGTCGAAGATCTACAACTGCTTAAATACTGATATTTATACAGACTGAAGTTGTTATCAGAAGTTGAAATTGGTAAAAGCTTTAAGGACTGTAAGTTGTAGTTATCTAGTCTAATTTTCATACATTTGTACTTAATGTTTTTGACATCATCAAATATCTGTTAAACTTGTATATTATGTTAATTTACAAGTTGGGGGAGATTGTTAGATATATTTGATAATGTCATGGCTAATATGTTTTATGTTTAGTTTTCAGATCTTACTTGAACAGGATAAATCAGTACTTAACTGTTGATCAGTACTTATACTGGAAGTCAGGACTTAAGGATATCAGTACTTATGTTATCAGGAGATAATCATCAGAAGATAAATATCAGAACTTAAGTGCTGAAGGACAATCAGATAAGGACAGTAGCTGATTAAAGGAAAGAAGATCAAGATAAACATAAGAAGAGATATGCATGAAGAAGGAATTCCGTAAAGAATGGAATACTTGGAAGAAAAGATATCTGATTGATATATTTTAGGAAGCAGAATTATATTCCATATCAATTAGCGATTATCTTGTAACTGTGTAGTATATAAACACAGACATAGGCTTTACACTATAAGTGTTATCATTATTAGAGAAGATTATTCATTGTAACCCTAGCAGCTCTCGTGATATTTGTTCATCACTGAGAGGTAACAGTTCCATACTGTAACAGAGTTTATTATTTCAATAAAGTTTGTTTTCTGTTACTTAAGTTCTTAAAGTTCGATTTGAGTGTACTATACACTGTATTCACCCCCTCTACAGTGTGTGTGTGACCTAACAGTTATGGCCTTTCGACCTTAGTGTAATGGTTTTGGTTTTGGTTTTAAATATGACTTGCATGTCGTCAATCTTTGTAATCATAAATCTCGAATGTAACTTGAGTTATTCTTGTAAGTTCATTAGATTAGTTTTACTTTCAATCATGTAATGTAATTGAAGACTCAAGAAGGCTATCCAATGGAGGTGATACAAAGAAGAAGACGAGGCATACAAGAAGTCTAAACAAAGAAGAAGACTTATGTAATAAGTAGTTGTATTTATTTCCATCACCATATTAGATTGACCTTGATCTTTATCATGAGCTTGATAAAGATCACATAGGATGGGGCCATAACCAAACACATTTACTTTATTGCACTTTACATTTACTTGTTTATTTAATTTTATATATGAGATATATGCCTATGTTTATCATGCGATGATAGATTTAGGTGAACCTAAATCAATATAAGGCGTGCTCTAGAAAATCTAGAATAGGAATCGTTTCTTGCCTTAACAATAAATATTATGAATACGATCATGAGATTCTTGTGTTTATGAAACACGTAATTGAATATTAATTTTGAATATTGAGAGAAAGGATGATTCTGTCAACAACAGATTTCTATCTGTAAGAATGGGTTATTAAGTGACGCCTCTTGACAATGCTCCACCCGATCTAGGAATCATCTGATTATCGATTATTGATTTGAAATATTTAATTTAAAAGGAAGAATCTCTTTATAATATGATTATGATTGTAACTTAATATAATCCCTCTAAAATTAAATAATATCAAGTAGTAATTGGCCAATGACACAACGGGCTTGTGTCGGTCATAGCCTTCCAACATGGTAGAAAGTGGTTCTTATTTTTAAATCATTGTCGTTTCGTGCTACAGCCGAGGGCTTTGATTTCGAAATAAGAAATACTTGTCTATTATATAGAGATGTGTACATTGAATTAGAATCTAAAGGTCGGTACGTGCTACAGCCGTGGGCCGTTGGAGACTGATTCAATTGTATGAAATGTTGGGTTAGACTTGACTTAAAATATTGAGTTTGTCGTGCCACAGCCGTGAGTCAATTATTCAAGAGGCTAAACTTATATTAGTGAATAACATAAGATGTAATTGATAAGAGTTGTCTGCCTATTGAACATCACATGACGTTTCATGCCACAGCCGAGGTTGTGTGATGGAATGTAGGATCCCTATTCCCACTAGCATTATGAATGCTTAATTTTCACTTAGGGGTTGTATAAATTAGATAAGCTAGTGGGAGCCACTTATGAATAAAGACCCGATTCATATAGTATCTTGAAATGAAATTGAATATTTGCTAAGTGTTGTTATGTGTTCATCATTTACAGATTTACTATAATCGTTATGTCTTCTGCACTATCACTCCGGAGTATACCATATGCTCACAAGTTGACTGGTCCTAATTTAGTTGTTTGTTTTCACTGTAACAAGTTGGGGCACTGGAAGAGGAACTGCAAGGTTTAGCTTGCAGAATTGAAGAAGAAGAAGGGTATTAAGACTACCACTTCTGATTCAGGCATGTTCATGATCGAAGTTAATATGTCACTAGGTCAAATTTCTACTTGGGTAATAGATACCGCCTGTGGTTCTCATATTTGCAATTCATTGCAAGGACTAAAGGGAAGTAGGACTCTTGAAAAAGATGAGGTGATTCTACGTATGGGCAATGGAGAAAGGGTTGCGGCCATATCTGTAGGATCATTTAGTTTACATATGCCTACGGGCAAGACTATTATTTTGAATAATTGTTATTACGTTCCCTCTATTGTGAGGAATATTGTTTCTATTCCTATGTTGGATGTGGATGGTTTTTCATTTATTATTAAGAAAAATGAATGTTCTATCCTTAGAGATAATGTTTTTTTTGGACGTGGCATTTTAAATAATGGTCAGTATGTATGTGACGTAGAGCATGATTTACTTCAGATTGAACAAACTAATAAAAGAAAATGAGATGATGAAAATCTGACCTATTTGTAGCACTGCAGACTTGGTCATATCAGTAAAAATAGACTGCAGACATTGCATAAGGAAGGGTTACTTGACCCCTTTGATTTTGAATCATATCCTATATGCGAGTCTTGTCTATTGGGTAAAATGACCAAATCTCTATTTAGTGGACATGGAGAGAGGGCTGCAGATTTGCTAGGATTGGTACACACAGATGTATGTGGACCAATGTCTACGCAAGCCATAGGTGAATTTTCATACTTCATTGCTTTCATAGATGATCGATCTAGATTCATATATGTGTATTTGATGAAATACAAGTCTGAAGCCTTTGAAAAGTTCAAAGAATATAAACATGAAGTGGAGAAACAAACCAAACACAGTATTATAACTCTTCGAACAGATCGAGGTGGTGAATACTTGAATAGAAAGTTTCTAGATTATCTCAAAGAAAATGGTATAGTCTCCCAGTGGACTCCTCCATATACTCCAGAGTTAAATGGGGTATCTGAAAGGAGAAATCGAACTTTGTTAGACATGGTTTGGTCCATGATGAGCTATGCGAATCTTCCCGTATTCCTATGGGGTTATGCTTTGGAAACCTCAGCATATTCACTGAATAAGGTGCCTTCCAAATTTGTTCCTCAAACACCATATGAGATATGGAAAGAAAGGAAACCGAGTCTTAAACACGTTAAGATTTGGGGATGTCCAGCTTATGTCAAGAAAGTTGACCCAGATAAGCTGGAATCTCGATCCGTAAAATATAATTTTGTGGGATATCCTAAAGAGACTTTGGGGTATTACTTTTACACCGATCATCGGGTGTTTGTCTCCAGACATGCTACCTTCTTGAAAAAGGAGTGTATCCTTGAAGGAAACAGTGGGAGCAAAATTGAACTTGATGAAGTTCAAGAAGCACAAACTACTACGGATCAAGTGGAAACACCTGTTCAGACTGAAGAACCTTCTGTGAAACAGCCCATTCGTAGGACAGGGAGAGTGTCTCGCCAACCTGAGAGGTATTATGGCCTTGTCATTAAGAATGACAATGTGTTGTCAATCATTGATGATGACGAACCTGTGACCTATAATGAGGCTATGAGTAGTGTTGACTCAGAGAAATGGCATAGTGCCATGAAATCCGAAATGGAATCTATGTATACCAACCAAGTATGGATTCTGGTTGAGGCGCCTGAAGGTGTTAAGCCTATTGGGTGCAAGTGGGTATACAAAAGAAAGATTGGAGCAGATGGCCAGGTGGAGACCTATAAGGCCAGGCTCGTGGCAAAAGGATTCAAACAAAGGCAAGGGATTGACTTTGATGAAACTTTTTCGCCTGTAGCCCTGTTAAAATCAATTCGGATTTTGCTTGCGATTGCTGCTTACTACGACTATGAGATCTGCAAAATGGACGTGAAAACGGCCTTCCTCGATGGGGAACTTGAGGAGGAAGTGTATATGACACAGCCATAGGGTTTTCTTTCCAAGGGAAATGAACACCTAGTGTGTAAGCTGCTGCGAACCATATATGCTTTAAGGCAAGTTCTCGTAGATGGAGCATCCGTTTTGATGAGACAATCAAAGAGTTTGGTTTTATCAAAACATAGATGAACCATGTGTCTACAAGAAGGTTAGTGGGAGCGCGATAACATTTCTTGTATTGTATGTGGATGACATACTTCTTATAGGAAATGATATACCGATGCTACAATCAGTCAAAGTATGGCTATCAAAGAACTTCACCATGAAGGACTTGGGAGAAGCATCCTACATTTTCGGTATGAAGATCTATAGAGATAGATCTAGAAGAATGATAGGTCTTACCCAGGGTACATACATCCAGAAAGTGCTTGAAAGGTTTAGCATGGAAAACTCCAAAAGAGGTCTCATACCGATGAGCCATGGAGTGTCCCTTTCCGAAAAAAATGTCTCCTAAGACACCTGAGGAAAGAGAGCGTATAACTATGTAATACCCCCAAAATTTTGAACTTTTTGTAAACCCTTGTGAATAGTGTTTTTGCTGAATGAGAAAACTTTTCATGCCACACTATGTAGGGGTTCTGTTATGGATATTCTGAGATTTTATTAGTACTCTATATGGTATATAAGTGTATGTAAAGATCGTCAGAATCCAATTCCAAACACTTTGATTTTTCCCGGAAATCCACTAGATACGGAAAGAATTGAGTATAAGGTAACAGGATAAAAAGGATTTAAATTAAAGATTATAAGAGAGGATCATAAAAGGAATATAATATATTGAGAAAGGTTAAGGGAACCTAAGTAATAAGATCCCGGGTATGATCCCTCAAATGATAAACGAAAATGAAAGTTAAGCTAACCGTATAACAGATCAGCGGTCATTAGGCAAACAATTAGGAAGTTAATCAAAGGGATTAGAGAGGATGATGTCACCCAACCAATGAGAAGAGGACAAGGAGGGAAAGATGACATCATAGCATGACATAAGCATGACATGGGAAGGAAGGAAATGTGGTGGAATATTAACCACACAAAATCAAGGGTAAATGGGTAATTGACCTAAAATAAAACAAATCTAATTTCATCCACCAAGCCAAACAAATCATTTCTCATCAAAACAAAATTTTATTCTTCATCACCAAGGCTTGCTCTCGGCTTTTGCCATTTTCAAAGAAAACAAATTTCAAAACTCAAGATCAAGGCTTCCTAAATTGGTAAGATAATTCCCTAGTCATCCTTATGCATAGTTATGGCTATCTTATGATTTAAGCCTTCAATTCTTTCTCAATCTTCTTTAAGAAATCAATGAAGAAGACAATGAATAGTGATTTTAAAGTTTTTAACTTGTTTTTTTTCTTGTTTTCCTTTAAGATCCAAGCATCCCTAAGACTTCTCAAGGCTTCTTAAGGCTTCCTAGCTACTCCCACCACTTCAAGGAAGGTATATCATCTCCAAACCCTAGATTCCTTTGTATAATAATATGATTTTGATTGTTATGGTGATATAGTAGCTTAATGCTTGTGGTTTAGAGTTTGGGTTGGAGTGGTAGTGAAATGGAATGGTGAATCTTGTTGTTTTGGTTAAAAGAACTTAAGTATAGTTAAATTCAAGCTTAAGCATAAGTATAAATGTTAATATTGAACTTATTGGGGATGTTATGATGTAATAAGGATGGACTTTGGTTGTATGAATGGATTGGGGTTGAATTGTGATGGTTTTGGAATGGTTTAAATTTGGGAAATCGCGTAAACATAGCCGTCATAATGTCCGATTTACTTTAGACTGCTTTTGTTCATAACATTTGGACCCGAGAACTCCCTGCTAGATTATGAGTTTAGATAGTTCATGCTACGAGCTTCGTTTTGATATGTAGTTCGTTTGATTCCGATGCACGGTTTAGGAGAAACGACCGTTTTAAGTAACGGCGTTTCACGAACGAAACATTTCCCCTCGCCTTACTTTGAAACATAGGTTAAAGACCAAAAAGGGTTAATTAATATATGAAACAATTATGGCAAGAGTGTTAGGAAGTTGGTAAGACACTCGCGAAGGAATCTCCTTAAAACTCGTAAGGGTTAAATTATTAAAAATGGTGGAGCCGAGGGTACTCGAGTGACATAAGAGAATCAGTAAGCGCAAAACAAGCGTTAGAGTCTAAGTTAGTTAAAGTATAGATTTACAAGTGACTTTGGTTTAATTCCAACTTACTTGTTGTTTATAGGTTACCAGACTCGTCCCGAGCCTTTTATCACCCCCAATCGCTCAGGCAAGTTTTCTACCCGTTATACTGTTGTTGTGATGTATATGTGTATATGCATGATCTTGCGATAAATGCATATTTGTTATTAGCAAATTCTTGCGATATATTGTAGCATGTGATATGGTATATATGCATGCCTGTTTCATATTCTTGGATTATATATCTGTTGGTTAAAATGCTTACAGTTGCATAATACCTATGCTAGAGATAAGCGGTATTGAGTTTACCCTTAGTATAGGGGATCAAAAGGTGAACATATTTCTAAACCGGGAGTCGATGTTCCCGAGTATAATATATATATTTTATATATATATGGTTATAGTTTTCAAAACTATTAATCGAATAAGGTTTATTCGATAACTTTAACTTTATTTTATTATTGAATATTATTTCGAATATTCATCCGAGGACTTATGACTCCTTTATTTTATTATTGAATATTATTTCGAATATTCATCCGAGGACTTATGACTCCTTTATTTTATTATTGAATATTATTTCAAATATTCATCCGAG